>NC_064616.1:403345214-403656275 GCF_023898315.1 Schistocerca nitens | reverse complement strand
TGTTTGGTCAAATTCAAAGACAAGAAGATAAACCAATAAGAAAAAAGCAACTGCTCTAGTAAACGGTACTCTCTACTGACACAGTTGGAACTACTACTTACCAGCATGTCATACACTCATAAACACTACAGATAAAACAAATGAGTCTAATCCTTACTAAATTGAGGATTAGCACTTTCTTCCACTGACCCCTTATATGCATATTATAGCTAAGTAAATGGAAACATAATCATATAATATAATTTAATTCATCATTATGAATGAGTCATTTCCTAAATCTGGTTTTATTTTTATTATACAGTAAGTCAGTAGAGCAGCTTAGTCTTTTTGTTAAGTTACCATGTACTTTTGTGGATGAATAAAACTAAGTGTTGAATAAGTAAGCAGTGATAGGCTGGACATTTAAGAAATGCCATGATGCAGACACAGATATATTAGTAAGAGAGCCATTTCTGTAAAAGACAGAAATCATAACATGTATTCAGGCCTCCATGCTATCAGGATCTGCTGTGAAATTTCATTATGCCACAAATTCCAATTTTTAGTGTCAGATTTTACATGTAAAATGACTGCACAGTGGGAAGGATTTATCTATGACATTTTATTTCTCTATAATAAATCAGCAAAACAATAAAAATTCAAATAATGCTGAAAAAAGAAGAATTTGATTTCAGATCCTCTCAGTATGAGTCCGATATAGCACTTATATATCCTCTTGCTCCCCAAATTGATCTTTGTGGAGGAAGCTACTGATCTAAATGTTATTTACTTTTGTAACACAATACTGTGAAATTTTAGTTTTCCACTATTTAATTTAGTTTCTGATGCATATAATCAAAGTTAGTATTATGTACTTAGATGGAACAACACTTGCATAATCGAGGATGAAGCTTTCACTATTAATTTAATTTTCCCAGAGCTTCTGCACATCAGCCAGTTTAGTTGCAAGAAGCAGCATCTCATCATTGCATTTGAGGAAACGCTAGTATCCTACCAGTCTGAACAAGTTGCTTTATTTCCAGCACACCTCACACTGGAATATATTAAGTACTGGGAGCTGATCATGAAATATGTGATGAGATAGTAATATGATAGACATAAAAACTTCTGTGAACATAAACTTAAGAAAGGGAACCCTACCTTCAAGAACATTTTGAGTTACAGTGAAAGTCTTTCCTGTGTCTAGCGGCACAGTCCAGTTGACTGGTTCAGGAGATCGCATGATGATCTGCTCAGGTGATTTCACCCTAGTTGGCTCAGGTGGAGATTTCACTACAGCTGGCTCAATCTCTTCCTTTGACTCTGATACAGTTTCTTCCTTTACTTCTTCATCCTTCTTTTCTTCTTCAGCACCTGAAAACGATCAATAAATAATTTAGCTGAAGTATATATCAATATTATTGATCCCACAAATAACTTATTTCTATGTACATAATGTGAATTCATTGTGCCATTTCTCATTTTCTGTTTGCTTGAGTTTATAATATATAAAGGCAACAATAATATTATTTATAAATGTAAAGAAGTTATAATTATGTAGAACCAAGAGTGTATTATGTATTATATGTTCATTTCTTCTTTATGCACAAGATGTGCTCCACTTCCGATATATAAAAGAACCATAACTGGATGTTAGTAATTATGCAGTGTATAAAATTAATGAGTGTAAAAAACCCACAGGGGATGAGCAGTGGCACAATTCACACAAGTCTGTGTACTTTGCAAACATTTATTCACCAAACAGACAGAATTTTACTGTCAGACTTCCCAACATTATCTATTATGTTTATGACGCAAACATCTAACTCTGCAACTGATTGTATGAAGTAGTCTGACACTCTTAAAAGTATCAGTCCTGCTCATCAAAAGGAAACTATTATAATAAAACTGGCAAATGTGCCACACATAAACAATTAGGACCACAAAGAGAAACATGCAAAGTATACGAGTATGAATGAAGCTGTCTCCTTATACCCTACTGAATGGAAAATTACAGAGCTCTTAAATAATGTGTCAGCAGCAATGTTGCATTTACAAAGCAAAATTTAAGGATATATAATAATGGAGACATGACACAAAAGCTGATAGGAATCTTGGAAAAGAGCCAACTTTCAAAAACTATTAAACACATTAAAACGTACACAAATATTAAAATTATCCCTTTGGGTTTGTTTAATGAAACACAAAGTAGTAGTAGGGTGTTTCAAATGTAGAAAGCAATGATGATGTTTCTTAGTGGAAAATCAGTTTGTTTTCCTTTCTATTTGAGAGTATGTATCAACTGGAAGAAAGGACCTATGATTAAGGAATATTTAAAAGCCATTGCTGAAGTAAATTAAAGAAATGTAAACTAAATCAAGTGATGACAAACAGTATGTGTATGAAGCATTAAAGTACACAATCATTTAAAAGTTAACACCATAGGAGTGCCACATAATGTTATATTTATGTGAAACAGAAGAATTAAGGGCTTTCACGTGCCAGAAGAACATAAACACAGAAATCTAGCTTCAAATGAGACAACTCTTCTTTGGCAACTAATGCTCACTACAAAAAGTAGACACCTTGAGAAAGAATAAATACATGATGTAGTACCTGTTTGTAAGATCATTTATATCGTATTGCTCATACCATACTTTCTGTAGACAATGATATGGACTAAGAAGGAAGAAAACCTGCATTACTTTGCTTACAATATTCTGCATGATCACTGTTCATTTTCATTACATTGCACGTTGAAGTGATAACCAAAATACATCATATTGGTGTAAAATATCTGTGGAACTGTACACACAAGCAACAGTAAGCAAAAAAAGAAAGGCAATACTTGTATGAAGCCACTACATAAGTGCATTACTCCCAATGAGTCTTGTGTGTAATAGGCATATGGAAAAAAGCTTAAACATTTTGGAGCACTTATGCGCTCTATGCTTTACGAGATTTATTGTTCTGATTCTATGTCAGAGGCATAGTATGTATGTGACACACTAAGCATCAGAACGTAGTTGTTACATATTTGATCACACAATTTCAGCATAGGACTGAAAGTTTGGTTTCAACAGAGGACTGTTAAGTTTTTAATACTTTAGTGTGTTGAGAGTGTAGCCAGTGAGACAGATGATGTTTGGCTAAGTCCTGACACACTGTTAAAATACTGGTGCAAATATATTTATAGTTACAAATGTAATGGCAGTGTTTGTAATTGGGGTACATCATGTACATGGCATTCAGTTTTCCAAGCTGGGCAAGGAGGCAAAAATGTTGCAGAAACTACAAAAAACTGTTTCTGTTTTAAAAGTGAGATAATAGCTAAAATTATGGCACTGTTCACATTGGAAGAATAATCTCCTTTCAAACTGGTATGTTGATTTTCAGTACTCTGTAGGTGTTTTATTCTTGTGGATGAGGGTAATTAGGAAAGCTGCAGTTCAAATACAGTTGTTGTTGCTTCATAATGGTAAAGGATCAATGATACTGTTAAATCATTAGTTACCTGAAGTAGAAATTATGTCACAGTTCACATAATGTATTGATATGCAAAATACACTGTCATACATATTCTGATGTGGATGACGTTACTCACTGTGCACAGATTCAACAATGCTCCTGTTGGATATGGGAGTCTCTTGAAGATAAAATGCTGCATAAATATACAGCAACATTGATAATCTTTCATGGACTATGCACACTGCAGAAGATATCAATTTTACAATAAACTGTTAATATATAGATCTGAGTGCACAACTATATACATAGATTAAAAGAATACAATATCCTGCACCATCAGCAGCCCCAACAGGAGAACTGTAGACATCAACTAGTGTGAAAAGTAGCACACTGTGCCATTTTAATTCTAACAGCTTACAATATTTGCACAAATAATAGAAGTATATATCCACTGAAAATACCGGGCTCAATATATGAGAATAACAGTACAATTATGTGTATGCCAGATGGAAATTCATCAGACATGAAAGAAACCAAGATATAGCTTATAAAATGATATAGGATGGAGAGTTTCCAGATAGGCTTAATGTAAATAAGATACTTCTAAGTCATCAGCGGAGTTTTGAATGGAAGACATAATAAACATCTGTTAAATTACTGAAGAAGCAAGATGTTTACATGCAAAGGAAGAGAGAAATGTTGAATGTCATACAGTGGTTTACAAGTATCAGTATCTTCATATTACACACAGAATGCAGAGGTTTATATCAACAAGCAAGCTACAGTGCAACAAGTTAAACAAATTTATAGTAAAGCACCAGTTGATGTTTCAGAATTATTTCAAGGTTAGAAAATAATGCTTTTAAGCTACTTTGACAAGAGTGCTTGTGGTACATTTATAGACACAAACTATTACTTTATGTACATTCTTGTGTAGTATAATACTTCTTTTGATATGTCACAGTGATTTCCAGTTTAAATGGCACAGTTGATTTACTCATTTGCTTCATTATTAGAATGCTGTACAGCTTCTTAAAACAACCCCTTAACCAAACATGCAAGCCTAACTGTATACAGAAATATTATGTGGAATACAGAAAAGATAATACTTAAGAATATGCACACGTTCTTTGAATATGTTATATGAAAGGAGCCATAAATTTAATTATGTTCAGTAATATATTTCTTTGTAAAGTACCTACAGTAATATAGTGGGTGAGTTTGTTCACAGGACTGAGAGAGTCAAGGGCACACCACCTCCGTTATAATCAAAAGTATTATAGCACTGTGGTGTTCAAAGCAACCTTTGGGTAGATGAATGCTTTGTTATAACAAATTGAAATAATTTTCAAAATACATACTTTGACAGAAATCTCTACCAAATGTAGCACAGCACTTCTTTATTAGATTTGTATAAAAATCATGACACAAATTTCCTTAGACTCCCATAGGAAGTAGAATGTTTTTGATTTAACTGCAACAAATTTGTTCAAGAAGATGACACAGCAGGTGAAACTGATCTATCAACATTATAATTTGTGAAAAAGTAGCTTTCTACTTAAAAATTATATCAGTTAGAAATCCACAGAAAGCAAATTACATAAAAAGTTTGTCACTCTGATGTTACTTTCCTAAAGGGAACTGCACAAAAATTTTAAAATTTTTCACAGTCTTTGGTGTTTTACTGTTTGAAGAGTATACACCATATCTGGCATGCCATGTCTGAGTCCTCACAATCTAATGAGAACTTCATCTAAGTAAAGAAATATCATATATGCCATCTCTCTGGGAGATATGCAAACTCTACTCAAGTGTTTACTCACGTTTTAACTGTTTGTGTACTGTGTTTATGAAGTGGAGATGGAAAACCAGCCTGACACTTGCACCTACATGGATCTGGGAAACAATCTAAAATTTACAACAAGTCTACCTGGTGTGCTAGACCAATATCTGCTAACTTGGAACCACTCCAAGCTGGTTGATGTGGCCATCTCTGTGTGTTACACCATATGAGCATGACATCAATTTTTTGTAAACATGAATAAGTTTGAAAATCAATTATCGTTAATAGGAAAAATATATCAGCTTTGCAGTGATACCCAGTGACACAACTTATTATAGCTTTAAAAACAATTATATAGTGAATGGAGAGTGTGCCTTTGGTTTGAATTGAGATCCTTCTGATTGTCATCCTTATATCATAAGCCATGAAATCACTAGCACTACAATTTAGGACTCTCATTCTACCAATGTGATGGATTGTATATTGTTGAGTTACAGACAGGCACAATGAAAAGACTGTTACACATACAGCTTTCAGCCAAAGACTTCTTCAGTAAACAAAACACACACATATTCACATAAGCAAGCATACCTCATGCACACATGACTGATACCACTGGCAGTTCCAATCAGAATGTGACTGTCATGTGAATAGCAATCTGGAGTGGCATGGGCAAGGGGGAGGGATAGCACATTATGGATGGGGAGAGAGAAGAGCACTGTCTGGCAGAACATGCAAGGACATAGAGAGCGCCAGGCACAGCATCGCGAGGTGGGGATGTGGGGGATCAAATGGGGAGCAGAAAAGATAAGGATTGGGAAAGGAGAGGAGCAGGGAAGGGGAAAGGACAGGAGGGTACATTGGCAGCAGACAGCACATAAAGGGAGTGAAAGTATGTGAAAAGGAAGGAACTTAGGGACAGGGGGGTGGAAACTGTTGGGTGGAGGGTGTGAGAAAAGTAGGTTACCATTGATTAAGATTGGGACACTTTTGGAAGTGGAGAATATGTTGTAAAAGTGACTCCCATTCGTACAGTTCAGAAAAGCTTGTGGTGGAGGGGAGGATCCAGATGGTCCAAGTTGTGAAGCAGCCATTGAAATCACGCATATTATGTTCAGCTTAATGTTGTAGGATGTCTCTCATTTCAGGGCATGGTGATAGATAATCAAAACCATGACAAAGGATGTGGTTCAGTTGTTTCAATCCAGGAGGTAATTGTTGGGTGATGAAAGGGACACTCTTTTGTAGCTGGCTCTTGGGGGATGGTGGGAGGATTGGGAGTGTATTGGGAAATGGCATGGGAAATCTGTTTGCAGACTAGTTCCAGGGAATGGTGCCTGTCTGTAAAGACCTTGGTGAAACCTTAGCAGTTCCCCTGGAACTAGTCTGCAAACAGATTTACCAAGCCATTTCCCCACACACCCCCAGTCCTCCCACCAGCCCCAAAAGCCAGCTACGAAACAGTGCCTTCATCATCCAATACCACCCCTGACTGTAACAACTGATCTCCATCCACTTTGATTATCTATCATCATGCCCTGAAATGAGAGACATTCTATCCAAGATCCTAAAGTGGAATGCCCACCTAACTTCCACAACATCCTATTCCATTCCTATGCCACTCCCAGCCCCAACCCCTTGCCGTAGGTATCATATCGCTGAAGAAGACCCAGGTACAAGACCTGCCAAATCCATTCACCCAGCACTTCCTCCTCCAGTCCTGTCACAGGCTTATCTTACCCCATCAAAGGCCAGGCCACCTGTGAAAGCAGCCGTGTTATATACCAGCTCCGCTGCACCCATTGCACAGCTTTTTATATTGGTATGACTACCAACCAGCTGTCCACCAGAATGAATGGCCACTACCAAACTGGGGCCAGGATCAAAATAGACCACCCTGTGATGCAACATACAGCTGAACATAACATGCTCGATTTCAGTGGCTGCTTCACAACACAGGTCATCTGGATCCTCCCCTCCACCACTAGCCTTTCTGAACTGCACAGATGCACTGAACTGCACACATTCCCCATTTCCAAAATTATCCCAGCCTCAACCTACAGTAACCTACTGTCCCCACACCCCCCACCCAACAGTTTCTGGCCCTTTGTCCTGTCACCTCCCCCTTTTTCATAATCCCTCATTCTCTTTTTGTGCCGCCCTCCACCAACATACCTTCCCATCCTTTCCTTTCCCTGCCCCTCTCCTTTTCCGCTACTCTCCTTTTCTGGTCCCCATTTTTTCCAACACAGCCCACCTCCTGATGCTGCATCTGGCAGTATCTAGTCCCAGCATGTCCTGCCAGACAGCACTCTTCTCTCCCCCCATCCATACCCTGATATACCACACCCATCCCCACTCCCACTCCAGATTGCTATTCACATCACATTCACATTCTGGTTGGTGCTGCTGGTGGTAGTAGTCACGTGTACGTGAGGTGTGCTTACGTGTGAATGTGAGTATGTGTTTTCTTTGCTGAAGAAGGCTTTGGCGAAAAGCTATTATGTGAAACAGTCTAGCAGTATTTTCATTTTGCTAGTCTGCAACTCAACAGATCTTCTTTACAGTGAGTAGCAATCTCTGTTTTTCCTAATACTGTTGATATTCCAACCTGGTGTTTCCACTGTTTGGCATTGTATGTTGTGATTTATACTCATACTCGTAATATGGGCATGAGAAAGAATGCTAGTAAACAATGCAGATGCCTTGTCATTGCTTGGTAGAAGTCATTTATTACAGCCAGCTTCATATTTTCCTATTAAAGATTCATTATATACTGTAAAATATAAACACAACAAAGATTAAGGAAGGCCCAGTTAGTATTATATTGCTTAAGTAGGTATATGTAAATCGCAGTACACTCATAAACTTTTTGTTATGAAGCAGCTACAAATTTCTAAATAATTTTTGAAAATCATCTTGAAACAAAGTTCTTGCAGGTCTTTTTTCTGGCTAATAACAGAATACATTATTCAAATGCAAGAGAATACATCTGTAAATTAAAATATTGTATCAGATACAATAAATATGAACATTATTTCTTTACTGTAAATATATTTACACCACCAGATAGTAAGTGTACTGTCAAGGAGTTATTTATTTTGTTTCTTAATAACACCACAATAAAATAACTAGTTTCTTATAATGCAATAGTTTTATTTTATTGATTATAAGGATGCCTGTATTGTGACACCTGGACATATATTTAACAAACCGAATAGTTGTTAAAGGATTAAACACTTATACTGACTATTAGCAAGTCCTTGTTTATTCAGATTAATGACTTTGCCATAGGACAGAGTACTGCAATGTCTTAGTGGTAATTTGCATCAAATTTAAAGCAACTATTTTAGGAGAATTCTGACAGTTGGTCCACAGTGTATATATCTCTATGTTGTAGATAACAATGACACATAACTTGTTTCTTAAAATTCTTAAAATTTACGGTATATGTACATACTCTGTTGTATAAGAAAACAGTAGTTCTCTAGGAAGTTTATGGCTTGTGTATCATAATGCTAAACTATTCAGCTGGAAAATTTCTCAAAATGTATATTTAACAATACTGTGCACCAGTACATATATTTAATAACTAAAGCAAATTACTGGCAACCAATTTAGCAGCCATTCTGCTGTATTTACAGTTGAGTGTGTATATATTTCAATATGAGGAGTAACATGTATGAAAAATACATAGGGAAACTGATCTAAGCAAGGATGTTATAAATACAAGCAATGCAATACTGCATTCTGCAAAGCAGCTGTAAGTCACAATCATGCCAAATGCAAAAAGAAAGAAGGAAATATAGAGAAGGAAGTCTATTCTTTTCATCTCTAGTGCATTTAAATTCTAATCAGTCATCATTATACCAGGCAAAATTTTTCTGTAACATTAAAAGACTCTAATTAAGAATCAATATGGAGTAACAGCACTGTTGTGTAATGCTGAAAATAAAACATTGTCTGAATATAAAAACTACACAAACATTCATGTTTACCTGAAAGATATTCTGTTAGTGACATGTGTCAAATAAAGTGAATTATACAAAATACATAACATTTTCTCTGTTCCCATCTCCCACTGATATTTCTGACATTTATCCACAATCATACCTAAACATACACAGCGAAACCACACACACATGTACGTTTGGTAAAGGAAGTGATAGTCATTATGGGGGTATGTTGCATATTTGATTCCAGCACTTCAATTACACTTAAAAATTGACATCTCTAAAAGCTACATTTTGCCATATCACAGTGAACAGCTCTTATAAAAGGAAAATTTTGTGTACATTCTTATCATGGAAAGTGAAAGCCAACTTAAGCAAGAAGTTTGAAGTGTAATAGCTCATCATTTAATAAGCTGTAGCTGACATAAGTCATAATACAAAGCTGTTAGGATACTTGTTTGTTACTGTCACCTTTATCTCCACAATCTATTTATGAAAATTATCATAGCTATGCAAGGTTGTTCCCAAACTTGTAACACTGATTCAGATTTTTATGGGTTTTTCATGCGGTATTACCACAGAGAAATCTGAGGTTTCTTCTATTCACAAATATCAGTGAACATGTTTTCAGATCAGAAGTAACACCAGTTGCATCCCAAACAGTAACACTGCAATAGTCATTCTCATCTATGAATTTGAAACTGCACCAAAAAGATTATTGAATTTTTAGTTTCCGTTCATGACACTGGAGGTTTTATTTTTCATGTCATATAAAAAACAAATGTACTGAACAATTATTGAAGCTTCTTAGTTGTGTGAATGGAATACAGAATGTGTAAATATATTATACAAAATTTTAGTTAAGAAACTGTAACTCTTTACAAAACTGATGATAAATGAAAGTAAAAGAAGGTAATGGGAAGTGCTGCCCAGCAGCCTGATGATGAGCCAGTCATAACAACTACAATAATCGTTTTGGCTTGATGTACGATACTTTTAACATCAATGTTGTTAACAATTGTTTATTAATTTTTCATGTATGAATTTGCTTTCTGTGCCAACACAGTCTATAGGAAAATTTTTTACTGTATTTTTTAAAGTGTTTATTAATGATTCTGTCAGTCGTTGGAGAACTTATATTGGGTGAATAGTTTCAAATTTTACAGGTTCATTCTCAAGCCTGCCCTACTGATGCTGCACTGACAGTGCCTGATGTTAATAATAAACATCAATGTAGTAATAGTAGTAGTAGTAGTAGTAGTAGTGGTAGTAGTAGTAGGTTTATTCATCTGTAGATATCTTTTTACAAGGATATAGGACATGTCAAAGTATTTACAAGTTTAGATCAATTTAAAAAAAAAAGCTAATTCGTGTACACATATATTTACAGAATTCTAGTTAGACACAATCATTAGATTTACCTCCTGGTATACAATACTTTTCTTACAAATAACTAATTAAATAATGTAATGCCACACCGTACACTCATATCTCACTATCAGCCACTGCACACACTATACACACATTGTGATGTTGAGCTCAGAAAGAGGAAAAGGTGTTAGTATTGTGCTATGCATAGCTTGGGGCTAGCTTGGGGCTAAGTATTTCTAGAAAGGAAAGAAGAAGGGGAAAAAGCATAAAGTGAAGGTGTTATGAGGAATGTTGGATGTCTTATAATCATTATTATTATTATTTATTTGTATAACATTTCTTTTATCGAATCCCTGCTCTGTTTTACCCAAGTAATCCTTCAATGTATAAAATGTATTGTATAACAGGTACTTTTTAGCTGCCTTTTTAAATAAATGTATTTTTGCAATTTCTTTAATGCCAACATATTCTTTGTAAAATGTTTGTAGAATGAATGCCACAATCCACATGTGCCTCTTAGCAAGTCAAAATGATTGATTATGACTTGCTAAGAGGCGTGTGTGGACTGTGACAACTGTGACATTCATTATGCAAACATTTTGTAAAGCATGTGTTGCCATTTTGATGTTTATTATTAATATCATGCACTGTCAATGCAGCCTCAGAAGACTAGGCTTGAAAATGACCCTGTAAGGTTTGAAACTAATCACCTAATATAAGTACTGCAGCTGTTGACAGACTCATTAATAAACACTTTAAGAAATTTAATAAACATGCTGGTTCCCTGTCAACAAAATTCTTAACAAGAATACTATATTGTTTTTGAAATTCTTGTTATTGACCCAAACACTTATAACATAAAACCAAATTTCATCATTCACATTATACAACAATAATTAATAGCACATGACATTACCAGTAGTTGATTTACTAAATACCCACAATGAGACACTAAACACACTTTAAAATATGTTACTCATTTCTAAGCATATAAATTGCAAATTTTCAGCACACTGGAAATATTAAAATGGATGAGTATTCTAGGTATAAGAAAACCCACTGCTGTAATTAAATGTGGCATGTTTAACATGGGTCCTGCTATTTGGTCAACTGAGAGATTACATAAGGAACACCAGAAACAGATCTCACTGAAGCAACCAAGCAAATCAGCTGTTACTGAGCATACTGAGTATTTCATCATTAAATAAATGACAACTCCAGTATCATGGTGCGCTCTAAGTTTCTGGAAAAATATAATTAAGCAGTGTATGAAGTTCTGATGTTCTCAGATTCAGTGGGGCCTAATATCAAGTGCTTAATTTATGAAGATCTCACTGGTCACTGGATCAATGATAAGAAGACAGTGTTGATGGAATTAATATTATAAAAGAGCTGTTATTAGTGATAGGAAAAATAAATGTTTATAAAATGATGGGTCCAGCCATGTTGAGAATTGATTTAAACTGCATTTATCAGCACATGGCTGACAATGTCACAATTTGGCTGGAGTCCAGACAACTAGCAAATCACAGTTAATCATTTTGATGAAGAAGATATTGCTATACAATACGGAAAAAGGCTTGATACTACCAAAGCTGTCTTTTGTTATCAAAATTTATTCCCAGTAGAATAATTCCCAGTTTCCTGCATAAATAAAAAATAATTGATCATAAATACAAAAGATAGAAGGGTTCCCCATAACCAGAAAAATTAAGAAAAACATTAGTTTCAAGCTAATGGTCATAATGAGTTGACTATGGCAAAACAGGGTGGAAGGGGATAGGGACCTGTTGGGACGAGGTGTAAGCATAAAGAGAATTTATCACTATGTTAGAGCACAAAAAATTAAGAACAAAGTAAACCAAACCCTGGATGACTCTAGTGATGAAGCACAGCAGTAAAGTAATAAAGTTTTAAATAATCTCCTTTGTATTGAGTTCAAAGGACAAAGAGGCTTTCTTTATGGTTAAGGAACATCAGAAGCGATTTTAATGCAACAGTCATTGATATAGGAAAGAAGAGAGTTCAAGTTATATTTGAAGCTTTGGTTTATGTAAAATTCAAATTTATTTGAAACTTTTAGGTACTCATATTTACTGGATGACCTGAAAAATAGCTACCCATTTCTGTGCCCATGTGGAGGAAGGTCATTAGTATCTGAATAACATTCACATTTACAGTAAGAGATTTGATTTTCATTTCCAGTATGTACATTGTTTTGAAAGCTATAGTACTGCAATGTTGAACTATTTCTGTTGACAAAGACTGACTTCCGAACTCAGTGACTAATTATGTTATCCATATTTTTTGATTTGAATAAACCAAAAGTTAAAGCAGATAATATCTTTCAAATCCAGTGTATGTGCAATCATGAAAATAACAAGCTTGCATTCTGTCTATTGTTTCAACTGTCAACAACTCATCCTTGAAAAATGTAAAGACTGATTTTCCATAGTAAAAAGGGAAGGAATGTAGCTTGTTTATGTGATTGATATAATACCTAAAACATAATTAAATTAATAAGACCTCATGAGCTAAAGGACGCACAGATAAACAGAAAAAATACTCTTACAAAGGGCATAATTTGTGGAACTACTAGCAGCTCCACAAAAGTTCACAAAGCATATAGGTTTGATGTTAAGCAGAAATTTATCGAGTTGTGCTGTCCAATACTGAGTCAAGAGTTCTGCCCTGGACATGTATCATTATTATGTTGAAAAATTAACAAAACTTTTAAAATAGCATAGCATCATTAAAAAACGAAACACCCTCTGCTTGCTGTGATCAATTTTCCATTGTTACTATATGCATAAGAAATATAGTGTGCAAAGGAAGCTGTCTGAAAAAACTGGAATGCAGTGTGATTACCAGTTTTTGGCAGTGACTGAAATGAAAGAAATGAGAACTGAATTAATAATTTTAGCAACAAGAAACTTTTCATTACTATAAAAAATAAGTACCAGTGCAAAATTTTAAACTAGATCTCACTTTTTGAGAGTCAGTGTGCTGTCAACTAAACCATTCATAAATGCATTTTGGGATGACATGCCATCTCCCAAACTGAAGGTTCCATTTCTAATGGCATTGGTGACAATGCAGAAATATACTCTAACCTTCTTTCTCTTTCCTTCAAATGTATGAAGGAGAGCTAATAAGAAACTGAAGCTCTGAGTTGACCACAATAGTAAGCAGGTGGCTAAATTGGGAGAGTGTCTCCAACAAAAGGCAAGCGTCTGTGTTAGAGTCTCAATCCAGCACATACCTTTTGCTTTTTGCAAATGTTCAGTGCAATACATGGCCCCACTAAAGAGTACCATTCCATCTCAGTCACATTATTATGTAGTAGGAAGAGCTAACCAGACTCTTACTAGAAGGTATCATTAAACAATTCAGAGAGTAGGCGAAGAATTCGTTATTGAATAAGGGGCAGTCAAATGAAAATGAGAAAGATGGAAAAAGTAAGTAAATTGTTTATTATTTCAGAAGCAATCTCCACAATTGTTAATACATCTATGTCACTGTGAGACAATATGGTCAATGCCTTCGTGGAAAAAGTTTTGCAGTTGACCGCAGAACCATGATTGTAACCGGGCATGCACTGCCCAGGGCTCCAAAAATATGGAAATAAGATGCGGAGCGATTGAGACTGTATAGAGGATGTTAAAGGCTTCCCAGCAAAACATCTGCAGCATAGTCAAAACAACCTTGGCAACATGTGAGTCTATCCACATGCTGCAGAGGTTGTTTCATGTATGTTGAAGTACTTTTGCTGGGAAGCCATTACACGTCCTTAATATAGTTCTGATCTCTTCCCATGTGATTTCCATCAGTTTTGGAGCACTGAAGTCAGATATTGGTGGCCACTGATTTCCTTCACATGAAGAGGTGTATGCCTGGGAACAATAATCATTCCGTAGGCAACCACAAACATTTCCTGTGAAGGCACTGGCCGCCTTTTCTCACTCAGGGATAAATGTATTGACAATTACATAATACATGGCTTACTTACTTTTTCTCATCTGTCTTGTTTTAATTTGACTGTCCCTTATAGATTAGCCCAGATCCGTGAAAATTATTAGAAAGTATCACAAAACTGGGTACAGATGACAAAACATTATAGGATAGGAGAAGAGGATTTCTGCAGTAATGATTACATTTGATGCTGTCAATAGCATGAGAAGACCATTCTTTCTAATATTCACTCAAATTTTTAACCCACAAGGAGACTACATAGCAGTCGGACTCTTGTAATTTTTTTTTAATGTGATGTTCAGAACTCAAATATCAATCAACCAAAGCACTTCCATTGCACTCTCTAAAATTCTTGAGAAAACTGAATTTGAAGTTTTCCAACAATTTTTAATTTCTTACAGTAAGGTCCTTTTTTCACAACTGGCAATATGGCTGTGTAGTAGGATGCTCCCCTGCCACACAGAAGTCCTGGAATCAATTCCTGGCTGATGTAAATTTTTGAACAGAGCCCCATGTTCTATTAGCATTTCCATAAAGTGTAAAATACATAAAGAGGGCAAAAAATCAGTAGACTGGTATCATATGGCTCATGTCTCATTTCAGTCATGACTTTTTTTTTTCATTCTTTTTTGTTCAATTCAAATGCCTACATCATTAAATTAAAATTCATCAGATGTATGCTAATTAACACATATCTAATTGTCATTTTTATCAAAAATTCACCTCTCCTTGTTTCTAATTACATAGCACACACAAAAATCAAATTTCATTGCAAATATAAATTCTTGATTACCAATCTTTTGTAAAGGATTGTTAATAAAGATTGTTTAAATTAAAGAAACACATTATAATTTTTTTCATCTTTATATATTTTATGCTTCATGCAAATACTCATGTAACATGCACTTTCATTTAAAATCTTACCACAACTGAGAATTGAGCCCAACCCACTCACTTGGTAGACAAGTGTACTGCTACAGAGCCACTCACACCATAAGAAACACAGCATTACTTCAGGGTATTACAGATGTGCAGAAAACTTCAATGTTTATTCTCTTGAGAATTACTATGTGTTGCATTGAACTGCTTTGGGAAATCAATGTTTGAGTTCTGAACTTCACATAATGAAAATATTTTAAAAATACTACGAGTAAACATGAAATGTTTATTCCACTCAGGAACAATTTAAACAACAAAATGTTTCTTGCCACAGCTTTTATCTTAATAATACAGTGATTTTCATAGTCGGCAACATAAACCAAACATTGTACACCATAAGCCAATACACCCTATTTCAATCACATATGCAATAATTATTATGAACATCTATAGAGGCAACTGATACTTCACTTTTTGTTTAACTTTTTGCTATCATTTTCCTAAATTTCAAAGTCAAACTTTTGCTCTGCAGGTAATGGCCCACCAAAATAAAAATCTGTCATTAATTAAAACTGCAACGTCTGTTCAAAAATCCAGAACTTTGTCCACAATTTTTTTTGTATTTACCTTTTACTTATTGTATATGGTCTCCTTCAAAATACTCTTCTCCAAAATTGATACATCACTCCCAACATTATTTCCACTTCCAGAAGCAGTCTTGGTATGCCTCTTGCTGGATCGTGCAACATGCTGTCTCTGAATGTTGTTTTATCTCATCTATCATTGCAAATCTTCACCCAGTCAATGGGTTTTTCAACTTTGGAAATAAAAAATGTCTGCAGTGGACAGGTCTGGGGAGTACAGGGGATGTGGCAGCACAGTGATTTCATTTTTTATTCAATAGTCATGCACCAACAGGGATGAATGTGCAGGTGCGTTATCATGATGCAAGAGCCATGAATTGTCTCACCACATTTCAGGACGTTTCCTTCTCACATTTTCTTGTAGGTGTTGCAACATGTCCTGACAGTATCATTGATTAACATTTTGTCCCTGTGGCATGAATTCATGATGAACTAATCCATCAAAGTAAAAGAAAACTATCAGCACAGCATTGACATTTGACCTAACCTGATGAGCTTCTATTGGTCTTGGAAAACCTTTCCCAACCCATTGTGAAGATTAAACCTTGGTTCCAACATCATAACCATAGACCTACATCTCATCAGCAGTTACAGTTCTCTTAAGGACTATCTCATTCTCATTTGTGTGATCCAAAAGCTTTTCATTGATTGTGAGGTGCAGGTCTTTCTGGTCTTGACACATGAGCCATGGTGTGAACTTGGCGGCAGCGTGATGCATTCCAAGGTGCTGTGTCAGGATTTCATGACATGATCCAACTGAAATGTTAAATTCTTCTGCAATCTCTCAGATGGTCAACCTTTGATTGGCATGCACAATTTTGTTGATGTTCCTGACATGAGCATCATCAGTAGATGTCGAAGGTCATTCTGAACGAGGGTAATCTTTAACTTTCATCTGGCCATTTTTATATCATGTGAACCATTGTGAGTATGGCTTAAGGACTCATCATCGTAGGCTTCGTGCATCATTTGGTATGTCTCTGTAAAGGGTTTCTAGAGATTCACGGAAAATTTAATGAAGACACATTGCCCTTCTAACTCCTCCACCTCAAAATTCAGTGTTCTACTCAATACAGCACTGAACAATACTAACAGATGTACAACAATGAAACTTCCAACAGTTACACTTTAAACACGTGTGTGCAGGGATGCCAACCATACTTTGCTCCTACACAGCATTGGTGTGAAATTATAAAGGTTCGGAATTTTTCGAACTGACCATGTATACAGCAAATCAGTGTTTGTGCTGAGACCTGCACCATTTCATGAGCAACGCTCTACCATTTAAACCACCAGAGTATGTGTCATTAATTGATTTATAGCTAGAATCTGCTAATATTTCTCTCCTGTGTTTGCATGGCAGCACTCCCACATATTTTTCTAGATTAACACCCAAAGGTGAAAGGATATGGCAAAGAGTAGGTTAGCCACAACCTACAGGATGGTCCCAGAATGTAACTATTAGTGTGAAGCAAAGTGTACACTAAAAATAATTCTCCTACGACACTGTAATTTTGTGCTTGGAGAAAACTTGAGTTAAATTTTGTCTCTTGTGGAAAATGATATATAATATGAGTATATTTCACGACCTGACACAAAGCTTCAATATTTATCTCCCAGGAGTACCCTTTTCAGCAAATGATCTAAGAAGAGTGATAGTTTCAGTCTGAAGAAATGGAGGAAAGAAGATTTGGGTTTAACATCCCATTGACAGTTTCATTATGAAACAGCCCCCTAGGTTGTGACAAAGTGAGTCTTTCTCTTTAAATGGCAGTTGTAGTGCCATATTGACCAGAAATCTTTCTGTTGTGTAGATTATTTTGGGTCAGTTAGGTCTGTGACTTTAGATCAGGTCAGCTTATTACAGGGAGAGACAGTCACTGTCATTTGTCACAATCGGAAGCCAAAGAAGAATGAAAAGAAAAAAAAAAAAAAAAGAATCTGTACCCCTCAATTGCCATAATTTACACAATTTGAATATACACCTATAGTTATACTAGGAAGACTTGAGCTTTTCAGAAATTATTATAAAACAGGCTAAATAATCAATAAGGGCTGTCAATAAAAAATGTTATATAGTCCTATAAGATATGTAGGAGACACTCTGTTGAATATGGAGAAATGAAAAAGGTATACCAGCTCACTGAAGCTTTGACTTAACCTATGAGGTACTGCAAATAGCTCAACTGATAGAACACTACCCGCAGAAGGCAAATATCTACATTAAATTCATTATCCACCACAGTTGTAATCTGATAGAAAGGAACATATGCAATATTCTCTAATGATTCTTGCACACTCAGGCAGAGACAAGAATCACAAGCTACTTTTTAAACCAAGAAATATCAGTAGCTTGTTTGAAGAAAGATGGTGCCAAGTTAAAAAGCTTGGCATTATTACTAGTTTACCCAAAGTTTTTGTGATTAAGTTTTAAATTACAAACAGTCTATTTTGAAAAAGGTCTTCAAGAAGGACAACCATCTCCCTCAAAGTACACTATTGACTGCACTTATAAGTGCTGCAAAAACAAAGTACTGTTTGAAATACATATGGTCTTCTTTTATATTCACTGCTATTTTCCAAAATAGTGTGCCATAATAGGATTAGCTGTTCACTATAATCAGTTACCTATGATTTGAATTTCAGTATGAACTTGATTTATTATATAACCCTGTAATATACAGCCTTTTTGGCATAATTGTGGTGTCACCGCCAGACACCACACTTGCTAAGTGGTAGCTTTAAATCGGCCGCGGTCCATTAGTACATGTCGGACCCGCGTGTCGCCACTGTCAGTGATCGCAGACCGAGCGCCACCACACGGCAGGTCTCGAGAGACGGACTAGCACTCGCCCCAGTTGTACGGACGACTTAGCTAGCGATGCACACTGACGAAGCCTCGCTCATTTGCAGAGCAGATAGTTAGAATAGCCTTCAGCTAAGTCAATGGCTACGACCTAGCAAGGCGCCATTAGCATTATATAACTTGTATCGTCAAGAGCGATGTACCACAATGATGGATTAAAGTTAAGTATTCCAGAAGCTACGTACTTTTCTTTATAGCATTCATTACGTATCCTGTTTCAGCCCTCACTCCAGCCTGCGTGAGTCAACGCGTGCCTATCGGCCTCCTCTTTCAAGTAGTGTATGTAGTGTTGGCTAACTGCTAACACTACAATAATCTAGGTTAAAAATTGGAGTCCTGAAATCTTCACTTATAAAATAATGTTTAAAACTTATTCCTTTAAATTTCAAATAAAATGAGTAGTATAAAAAATTAAATCCTGAGTAAACATGGAGGAAAGTTAGAGGAATGGGCTGTACTCATCTGTAGAGATTTTTCTCTTTAGTAATGGGTAAAAATTTCACGGAAAGAGAGACAAAGCAGTGAATGAAATATTATGTGTCTGATGGAATCTGATGTGGATTTGTGAATGAAAGCATTTAGATGTGCAAGTAACTTTAACCATGACTATCCATATTTATATTTACCTTTAAGTCTCATGTTATTATTATTATTATTATTATTTTATCATTCTGTCATCAATCTGAAGATTGTTTTGAACACCACAGTGCTTTACTAGGCATGTTCCTGCTAAGGGTGGTATTCCAGATCATGCATACATGATCATTGATGGTAGTATGCCTTTGCTTTCATCTGAACTTTGAGCTGAGTTACCCAGCCTCATTAAAAGGACACCTACAGCTTAATGTGAATTCTGAACCACAGTGTCACTTGGCATTTTTCACATAAACAAACATTTTCAGAGATGAAATAAGTGGTAAGTGACAGATAAAAATCCTAGGATTGACCAGGGATCAAACCCTTGATTTTTGGATCTATAATCTGCACCACCAAGCCATGTTTTATTATTATTACTTTACTGTGTATTACATCCTCACACTATGACTACCTTCAACTACTTGCCTCAAGCCAGTGGCAGTGGATGAACTATTTATTGCAAACAGGTTCTAATGTCCTGGTACTTTTCCATAAAATATTGTATACAAAATCTGACACAAAAAGAAGGAGAGAAATGCAGGAAATTTGTGTGATTACCAAATACACTCATCAGCAACTGAATATGAGGAGGCTGTTGTATTGGAGAGAGTCACCACAGTGAATAAAATAGTTTGACATCAGACCTAATGGTGGCTGTTGATATGACAGCATAGGATGAGAAAGACATGCTGTTTCAGCATATTTAGTTGGACACACATTGTGAGTGCCTGATGCAGGGGAACTCTCCATGGTTACACAGTCACTGGGCTTGTCACATGCTACCAGAGTCAACTGCAGTTGGGAACAGTGTGTTAATGACAAGGGTGCTGCCAACTGTATTGGACTGTAAAGGTGCAGCGAATCTTTCATAAATTCAGGACTGGATGACAACAACCAACAAGCTGTGACCAGCTACACTATCCAGAACCATCTCTTCATTGTAGGGTACAATGTCACTGGCTCACACATGTATTTCTGCTCACTGAACATCAAAGAGAATATATATTAGCATAGGGGTAGAGACACAGCTATTAGCTATTCTGGTTTGGTATAAGATCATGTTGACTGATGAGCTGTGGCAAACATTGGTACACACTGATGGATACTTATGATTATGTTAAAACACATTAAGATTGCCAAGGGCCTCCTTTCAGGCCGGTTTTGAAGGTATTCTCAGGTGAAGGTTGTTTATAAGTGATGAAAAGGGATCCCTGGTCACTAGTGAATAATAATCAACTCTACTATATAATTCTGTGCGTCTGTTCATTCGCCTACAGTATACTGCACATGACTTAAATTGTCAGTAAGCCAACACTTCTTCTGAACATTCTTGAAGCTTGTAAGAATGGTATAAGGAACCATACTTCATTAACATGGTATGACTGTGTTTCCTCCACATTACCAGACCTCAGTTATACTTAAATCTGGCAGTTGAATGAGATACATGTGCCCTGGACACAGACCATTCTCCATGAGTTGTGGGTGGAGGTTGAACTGCCATGGATTAGGATGACTTCTCAATGCTTTCAGTATTTTGTGGAGTCATTCTTGCGAAAGGGTGTTACATGATGTTAAGTAGCTGCCTCTAATTCAGTTGCTCAACACTAAGTGTTCAGTTAACGGTGTCTAACCTCAAAGTAAGACTTAGTTGAGTCCATACAAATCCCAAATTATTCCTTCAAAACAGTTTTGCATTTCATTTTCCATGAGGATTCACAGGTTTGACATATTCATCATAGTGCAGAGCCCAAGAACACATTTGTAGTAAACTTGCTGTCCACAGCCACTTTTTTTTCCAGAAGTTGTATATTCCTTGCATAGATAAGTATGGACACTATATGCGAACCATCAGTGCACATGTGGTTCCAAATAATGTGTTATGGGTAGTCCATATTATTCTACATTTGCCACTGTGAAACAATACTATGCTGTGCAGCTCAGCTCAGCATATTTGTGATTCTGTTTTGAAATGGACATAATACAGCGTGACAATTATTGAACCATATGAAATGAAATCATCATAACTTCTGAACGGTTTGCGTCAGGATGTTCAAACTGCACAGCTGACCACAGGGCATGATGGAAATTAGGATGCAAATGCGCACTCAGCTTGTTGTTGTTGGTCATTTGCACATTGAAATGTCCCAGTACAGCACATTTGGGGGACTGAGAATCTGCATTTCACAATCAAGAAGTCTCTTCACCCTCAACGGGTGACTGTGTGGTGTACAATATCCAGTCACAGAATAATCAGTGCAACATTTCTTGATGGCACGGTGACTACCAAATGGTATGTGAAAGTTTTGGAAGATGATTTCATCCCCATTACTGAAAGTGACCCTGATTTCAACAAGGTGTGGTTCATGCAAGTTGCAGCTCAACCACAATGAAGCAGAAGAGTGTTTGATGTCCTTGAGGAGCACTTTGGGGACCATATTCTTACTCTGGGGTGCACAGAGGCCAATAGTATAGGCCTCAATTGGCCACCATATTATCCAGATCTGAACACATGCGACTGCTTTTTGTGGGGCTATATTAAAGAAAAGGTGTACAGCAATAACCCCAAAACCATTTCTCAGCTGAAAACAGCCATTCAGGAGGTCATTGATAGCACCAAATGTTCCAACACTTCAGTGGGTCATGAAGAATTTTTTTCTTCATCTGCGTCACATGATTGCCAATGAAGAAAGGCATATTGAACATGTCATAACCTAAAGACAAATAGCTGTAGTGACATTTACATGTTGAATAAAGTATCTGCATGCCATAGTTTGTAACTAATTCTTTTTTTTTTTTCATATAGTTCAATAATTGTCACCCTGTATCTTAAGCCCACCACCACCAATGGCTGGGATGGTGCTCCATACTGACTATTATTCTACAATATGAACACTGGTGTACAAAGTTAAAGCAACAAAGTGCTATTTCCCCATCCTGTATCTAATTCACAATACAATCATACAAACTGTCAATCAGATGTCTGTACAATCATGTTCTGCACGGAAGATGGCATTCCTGTCAATGGACAACCACACCAATAATGATGTCAAAGCATCTATGAAAGGAGGTAGTGTTTGCGAGGTAGCCCCACATCCACAGTCGCTGTGTACACAGTCACAGATGGTGTAGTTTGGCACAGAGAAGATGCCTACTAGACTCTATGGGAGCCCATAGAAGGAAAGTAAGCAGGACAGTCACAAACTGATTTGGCCTGATGGCTTAATGTGAATCGTTCAGGTGTTTCTTGGATGTGGTGACAGTTTGTACAGACAGAAACTCTATCCCAAAGACCAAGGCAGGGCCAACCATATGTGATTTCAGATGAGAGGGCCGTTATTTGACTGTAAAGGGATGACACTACCGCCTTAGTACTGCACAGCAACTGGCACGTGAGCTTGCAGTATCCACTGAACATGTTATATCAAGGCAAACAGTGTGCAGAAGACTTCGGCAGAGCAGCCTTCATTATTGGGGACTTGCTGCATGTCTACCTCTGACGCATCGAGAGTGGAGTCATCAACATGCCACCTGGATGGTCCAACAGTGGGCCAATGTTGTTTTTACAGAGGAGTCCTGATTTAATCTGGAGAGCGATTCTCAATGGATTCGCATCAGGAGGGAATATGGAACATGATTTTGGGACCCAAATATTGTGGAAAGAGACAGATATTGAGGAGGATGCCTAATGGTGTAGGCAGGGATTATGTTTACCACTCGAACTCCACTTCATGAAACTGTATGGGTGCATTGGCAAGGTTTAACTGCTGTCAGGTATTGTGACATGATCTTGGGACCTCATTTGTGGTTGTTGAGAGTTTCTGTGGGCCCAGACTTCGTACTGATGGATGATAATGCTCAACCTCATAGCGCACAGGTGGTTGATGTTTTCTTGGAAACAGAAGATATTACATGCATAGCGTGGTCTGCTCACTCTCCTGGTTTGAATCCCATAGAGCATGTCTGGGATGCACTAGGGAGATGGCTTGCATTATGCTGGTATCAAGCAACCACTCGCCAAGATTGCAAGCAGCTCTGCAGGGAGAATGGGAGTTATTGCCTCAACATGAGACTGATGACATCATTCACAGTATGCCCCGTTGTTGTCAGGCCTGTATTGCTGCCAGAGGTGGTCCCACCCCATACTAAGCACACTAACCAGTTGTTGTAATGTGTGTGCAAATCTATTAAGTCTGAAAAATGAACATTTTTGTCTACCTTTACGCATGTTGCTGTTGTTTATGTTCTGTATTATTTACATTGTTTCTACTTTACTATCACCTGTTTATACTGTTTTGAGACAAAATAAAAGCAACATTGAAAAATTATCTTTTGTTGCTTTAATTTTGGACACCAGTGTAAGTTAACTTAAGTCAAAACAGTAACCCTCGTATTAAAAATAAATAACTAAATAATTTATAGGGTTTTTATCTATTTCACCTGAGCAATTGGGCCTAGTACACATCTGTACTACAAGAATAGTTTACAGGCACCAATTGTAACTGAACACCGATTATAACATGTGAATGTCATATCTGTTTCAAAAATGTAATTTTAGGTGATAGTGTGGCATTACACACTCATCTTTGATAAATTACTGGCTCTTGAAGTCTTGTAAAATTAAGGAATTTTCTACACTGACACGACACATGTTTTCACTCAACTAATGACAGGATACATATATTGGAAAGCCTGTGTGTGAGCATAACAATCTTTTGCCAGAACTTCTGATGAAAAAACTGCTCTCTGCTGCAATATCTCAAGAGTAAAACTAATAATAAGGGCAAAACTAAATAACAATAATCATGACTATTGTGGAGTTACTTAGAAATTATCCATAAAACTCATGGAAAAATACAATTCAAGATGGATGCACAGTAGAACATTTACACACTCATTATAGCTTCAGTGTTTAGCTTATGTACAGTCCTGTTTCCTGTAATAGTAGTTAAAACAAATATTTCTCTAAAGGATTGTGCAGTCAGACACATTTTCCAAGATATTCTGCTATAGTAGGATTAGCTAATGACTGTAATCAGTTACCTTCATGCTACCTTAATTACTAAATGGTGGGACAGGAGTAAACAAGGGCCTCAGTGAAACAATCATCCTATAATTAACTCAGAACTCATTTAGAAGTCTACAGAAATTGTAAATCAGGATTCCTGAAAGAAGATCTCAGTCTGGTTATTCATGAATGCAGGTATCTTTTTTCACACAATATTCCATACTGGTGGGAAAGAAACATGGAGGAGCAAGTGAGAAAGTAAATGAAAAGTGGCACTCTGATTAAATGAAAAAGTGAACAACATTTAAAAATCTGAGAATAAAGAAATAAAAATGTGTTACAGACAGAATTGAGAACAACTATTTCAGAAATGAAAAACAATACATGAGGAACGGAAAGGCACAAAGAACCAGTGCAGATAGAAGCAAAAATTGTTGAAATAGAAGAAAAAGGCCCTGAAAATAAAACCTTCATGAAACAAATGCCAGGAAAAGTGCAACAGCTAGTATGAAAAATAGAAGAGATAAAAGCAGTTCAAAATGATGGAGAGAAAAGGAACTGTAGAAAAAATATTTCACATCACTGAGTCCATGAGGTGACGTAAGAGAGAAAATATTGATTTTAGACATAAATAAAAACAAAAGTTGGGGAGGTGTGTTAAATTTAGAAGCTTATAATGCAAAACAGTAGAAAGAGAGTAAATGACTGCAGTAGATACACATGCTGATAACAGAATACATAAAAATGAAAATTCAGAAAGGGGCACAAATTGATATTCATTGGCCAAGTGAGTGAGAAAATCATCTCAGAAACAGTATGTCTGTATGTAATTGAAGTTACATTTGTCTTCTTCATATAGTCTTGTCTCTATAATTCTACACATGAGAGAATACTTTCTGGACAAGAGGAGAAGATTTAAAACAGGCCAGCAAACAGAATTATGGTTCCTTGACAGGGTCACTATGAACAGCTAACTCTACTTCACACCTATGTGGCAAGGATTTGAAAGCTCAAAGATGAGTTTCTGAGCTACATTGTTCAACTCCTTCTGTCCCAAGATGATCTGCTGTGACCAAGATTCTGATAAATTCTATCCAAAAGAACAGACACCACTCTCATACATATATTGTTTAACATTTCAGTGTGGATGCACAAATATCATCTGAACTCCTGCAGGAATCAGTAGTTGGTTGAATATGTCTGACAGAACAGAAACCAGTCAAATATATATATTTCTGTAAGAGCACAACAGCTCCTTGACATCTGTTTCAGTGCAGATGCAGTAATATTGTGCATACTCCTACAGGAATGAATAATTTGCAAGCAGGGGGTAAATGGACAAAGGGTGCTGCATTGCAGTGTATGATAAGTTGAAAATATGGGTTGGTCATGAACCATGTCTGGAAGGCCAAAGCTGTTGAGGCACCCACTCATGAGATGTGGTAAATCTAGGTTTGAGTCCTAGTCCGGCACAAATTTCCAACTTTCACCTCTGCATTATCACAAGGCCCTATGTGGTTGAGAGTCATTAATTCCCCACACACCCCTTCCCTTCCCTTCCCCATTCTCTATTTCTTATAAATATGTGCACCAGCCTCATCATTTCAAGTTGTGTCTGTTGTGTCGGACATGTCCAACAGAACAGATACCACTCAAATGTATAGATTCCTGTGTAGTAGTCCAGATTGTTCTTATCCCCCTTCTTATGTAGTGGGTAAATGATGGCCATGGTTCTATGTTTGAGGAATTGTTTTGCTATCCAAATTTTTGTTAGTGCCATGTGTAATAATGTCTTGACTGTGTGATTTTAATATTTCTACGTTTCAACAAAAACCTGATCTACGTGCCTGATAATTTAATTTTTTTATATTTTGAGTGCTTTTTCTCCTTCTTGGAAAGTTGGAGGGGCTAATTTGTTAGGTTCAGTATTTATTGGTGTATTTACATTGGGTTACAAGAGTTCTTTGTGTTCTTCACAGTTCAAAAGTTTATTAACTGCTTCTGTCATGATTGCAACATTTTCTTTGTTACTGTGTGCCATTCTTCAATCTTCATCTCTCAGTATTAGCACGTTGTAGATGTTTCCCGAGGATTCTTAGTAGTCCCTGGAATTGGTTTTGTGGTAATTATCTTCTTTAGAGTTTATTATGAGTTTATGGAATCCTCTTTTGAGTCTCCTACTCTTCTGTGTGATTTTTTTTTTATGCTGATGATATTTTATTCTGTTTGGTGTATTTGAAATTTTAATCATACTTGTTGTCTTCCTTCATGGAATTAGTCATATTCTGGTGTCCACTATGCATGTTTTCTTCATGGGTTTAAGGGAGCAAGATTCTTGGATTGTTTATTTGGCTTGGTATCACTTCTTCTAGATAATCTGTTAATGTAATGTTTGTGTTGCTTGTTGGTATTTGTCGTATTTAATTAGCTGATGTAGGTCATACATCCTTTTTGTTTTATTGGGTTTTTCCATTCTTCATCTTTAACAGAGTGAATCTGATGTTAATTTTAAGTATGTAGTGTTCTGAGATTATGCCTACTCCCCTCACTAGTTTAAGATTGTAGATTTTCTTATGAACATTTTTGTCTGTACAAACATGGTCTAGCTGCCACTCCCTCCTTTCTCTAGTCTGGATGTTTCCATGTTTTGAATTTATTAAAGCTGTAAAGAGCTTTAAATTACTACAGCTTTTGCAGCTACAGTCCATTATGCTCCCTCCACTCCCACACCTACCAAGCGTTCAAGTTGTCCCATCAACCACATCCACCACTGACTACCCCTTTGAGTTACATTAGTCATTCTGTAGCTGCGAGAAGATTGTGTAACTTACATAACACCCCCCTCACCTATAAGAAAAAAGATTACAATACAGTTCAAAAGCTGGATCACTTTTGGTTCTGTTCAGTGTATTCTTTCCATTGTTCCTCAATTCTCTGTAAAGTAAATGGAAGCTTCATTTTTTCTACTGTGAGATTTTTCTCTTAGGTTTTTACAATTATGTTAACAAATTAAGTGTTGTAATGAGTGCCCACTATTGCATTGAAATGATAAAGAAAGAAAGAGGAATTCAATGTTCTCCATTTCAATAAAAATACTGCAACTGATCCAGTATCAGGAATGTTACTGTAGTATGTATACTATAGTATATCCTAACAGCAACATATATGTGGTTAAGAAGTTACTGGAACAGGAAAGAAAGAAAGCTGTTCTCATTTTAAAACTGTTCTTTTGACATTACTTATAATTTGAAAAACCCGTTTGCTTGTACACAGACAGTCTCAAAGCAAACTGAAGTTTGTGTCACTGAAATATTATGCATGGTAACTGGGGCTGGAATGAAATGTGTGTGGTTTCATTATTTAGAGATAGTGCTTTGATGGTTTGGGTTAGTTATTTTCAACTAGATGAACTGATTGTTCTGTTGCTGCAACAGCTCCCATCTGTGTGGTCTGTCTGTTTACACTTTCTGCAAGCTGAAGTTTCCATAGTTTGTTATCACAAAACGTGTATTATAGTAACATGAAATTTAATGATTATATAGAATTACATGTGCTAGACATTCTATGATGAAATGTGTGACAGACAAAAACTAATTTAACAGTCTGAATGAAATATTCTCCAGACAACTAATTTGGCATTTTACCTCCATTTCTTAGGATATAAAAACATATTACTTACAACCATTTGTCAAACAAAATGATACCATAAATGGGAACATAATGGGTAAATTTTGCCATCTCATGTACTGCAATTTATTCATCACAGACTGGAAAATTATTTCCACAAATAAGACTAGTGGAACCCATATCATATAAAGACTAGTGGGGTTAGTATCATAACCCCAACTAACATGTAATCATTTTCAAACAAACTTGTTAGCTGGCTCTCTTTTAAGCAATAACAGCTGATACATGAGCATTATGTAGAGGGAACATGAAGAAAGTGAATCCCCATATGTTTACAATTGTTTGATTTCAGTGATGTGTTAATGATCTTAGTGAAATATGATGACGCAAATAAGAGGTACCATTCCAATACACAGTTATTATAAATACAAATAAATAAGGTGAACAAAATAATAACTCTCTCTCCTATTTATGAAACTACAGTACTATTCTGTGTCGGTGATAGAAACCTGTGTGTTTTTATACTATTGTACCTGATTAGCATTCAGGAAAGAATAAACCTGCTCTAATTCATTATAATCATCAGTTTTTACATTAAATTCAATGCTCACTAGAGACCAAGAGTATATAACATATCATCGAAATGTAGTTACAGGAATAACAGATCACTAAGTTCAATAGGGAACTCTTTGATAGCTTCTCTATTGTAACATGATAGGATTATGTAAACAACTGGGTGACGTACAAGTATGTAAACATTTGTTAATTAATATTGAATAATATGATGTGCAATTTTATGGGAAACTATAGAGGCAAGCCTGAAGGATACTACCAAAGACACAATGTATATAGATAGATGTCTCAAAAAGCATAGAACATGATACGAGTTTCTCAATGAACCAAGAGATACTGAGTGGGGATTCCAAGATACTTCAACTACCTACTTCTATTTTCAAATTCAATAGTAATAATTACAATCCAATTTTACGAAACTATTAATCAAATCTGTATCCAACCTATTAATTCACATGCTTAAAAATGATTTACAGATGAATGATGACAGTTTCAACAGCTAAATTCAATACTGTCATACACTTACAGACAAAATCATCAGACCTCTGAAATAAACAAAACCATAAAATAATCTTATGAAAAATTTTCAGTTGAGTATAAATGTATAATTCTCTTCTATTAGCTTATAAATGTATTCAGTACTAAAAATTATGACCATATAGCTACCTAGAAAAAAATATGCTTTCAGATATCAAATGATTAAGTCTCAGAGTGTATACTGCATGACTGTATGAATATACCCTGCACCAAAAACATGTTTTAAAGGGTTTGCATACATCACTTCCAATACCATCTGTAGTTTAATAACAGGCTTCATCTACAGCACTGCTAAGCAGACATCAACATCCATCCATCTTTACAACACCCGGCCCAACTATATCAGTTTACTTACTGGATTCTTTTGTGTCAGCAACTTTGGTCCTGTCGCCTCTGACTTTAGCTCCTTGCACCCCACTCACCACCGATTTTGTAGGCATTTGTTTGGCTTTAACGGTGTGATGGGATTTGCCTTCTTCGGGTTTTAAGGGAGCAGAGCTACTTTTAGGACGGGAAGGACCTGTTGTGGTTAAGGAGGCTAGAAAAAGGTGAGAAGCAGTTGTAAAAAATATTAGCCTTCACAATCTAAAATCTGGCTCCAGCTACTTGAAAAATGTGAATTAATGTGTTTGAACACTAGCACATACAACATACATGACCAGACATACAAATTGCAACTATTAAACTAAGTTTCTAAACTCTTTTTCATTAAACAATTGACATTAATTTTGAAAGGAAATTGGCATTAGCAGAGAAACTTACAGTAATAAGCAACTTGTGTATCAGAGCACAAATAAGCTCTTAACCTAAACATAAAAAAATAAATGTCATATCCAGGTGAGGTAACATATGTGATAGAAACATACAAACATCAATGAACAACCGTTAGGTTGTCCACTGTTTCATTGTCCAGCTAGAACAGTGATAATGTGTCAGACTAAATCTGACTGAACAACTAATTAAGTGAATAACTAAATATAAAGAAATATTTCGTGTGCCCAGTGAAGAGATCACTAAAACAATTCTCATTTCCAAATGATGACAGAAATGGGCAGCATCACATCACAAAAGGAACTATATTTCTAAAATAGGTGAATTATAAGGAAACATTCCAATTTAAAAGAAAATGGTGCTACCTACTGCACAACAATTATTAGGATCATAATACTCATCTGGCAAAAGATCATTCCCACTCTAAGTCTATAACTGAACATAACATACTGAATTATGGTTACGAGGGATATACCAGAACACATCTGTGCTACTACACAGCCAACAGGAAACACATACTGTTCTATACCTAAATGTGACAGGCATTAATTTTTTGAGACAAACGCATGATAAGATTAATAACTACAGCAAATTCTATTTCAACCATTGTGACCAGTCTGAGCAATTTACCATCTTTCCTGCTTTTAAATTAGTGGTTAATATTATTTTCATGTAGCTGCACTACATATATCAAAAGGCCTTTTATGGTAATGCTGTGTTTAAACTAGCAATAATATTCCATTGTAATTTATGAAATGTTATTTTTTTAGTTTTAATGAGAACCGGTGGATTATTAATGTGCCTGATTTTAGAACAACAGTTGTTGTGTATTATAGGAAATAAAAAGTTGTAACTTCAAGAAAATTTTCATTTGATAAGAGTTGAATTTTCTGATTAGCAGTTCTGCATTTTGAGGCTTATGAGAAAATTTATGATTTTTTTTTTTAATATGGGCAGTTAAAAGAAATTATTGGTAATAACTTAAATGAAGCACAAACAAACTGGAGTAAAAACTCTGACTTACTAACAATATAAAAGGTAAACAAGAGTATGCATGTGACTTCATATCAAACACTTTACAGAATTTCTGGGCTGAGAGGGTATTCCAAAATTAGCAGTTTCAAACCACCATGTAGGAAAAATCAAGTTCAGTTTTAAAAAAGCTACAATATCAAATTACTCATGCTGTATTAGTTTCCAATGGAAAACTACAGTAATCCATTTAGCAATATCTGAAATATAGAAGGAATATTATGAGGTATTACTACATACATCACAGATAATACACTCTGATCTACATATTCAATTCAAGCTCATTACCTGCATAGTCCAAATAGCTCTTCTATTTTAAATATCAGTTTTTGACCTTAGTGCTTCAGTCATTTGCAGCATGACTGTTGCAAAATACTGGATATGACAGCAGAGCACTCACAAATACACATGGAGATAATGGTCAGACACAGAAAAGGAACATTTACCATTGTATACAGGCTATAAGAGCCACATTCTTTATAGCAAATAAATTTATTAATCATATTAAATTTAGATAAACACACCAAATAATTTTTCATAAAACTAAAACTTTTTTCATATGTGAAACAAATTATTTCACTGATGATTATTTACACGCACACATAAATGTTCATTGCAAATCATCCCTAAAACATACTATTAAGCTGTTTATATAAATGAGACGTGTACAATCTGTACATATTTTGTACTTATATGATTTTTGATTGAAATATACCAAAACTCCATTTTCCTACAGAGTGTGTTAGCAGACACATAATCAGATAGTAAGACACATATCTGTTAGTTTTTTAGAGTGAGACATGCCTTCAGCTGTTAGAACAAAGTAAAGAACTGGGAAAAATACACTAGCCACACAAAATGTTACAAGATAGGATGGAAATTGATTCCCCTCTTGTTCCATTCTGTTGAGTCTTTTTCATCAGGGGACTTTTCTAATTTGTTCATGATCAGTCTCATTTTCTCCAGCACTTTCTCCCCAGATTAAGGAAATAAATGGTCTGAAATCTAGTGGCTTCTTATATGTCCTTGTGTCCCTTATATCTGCTGGGTAGTTATAATTAAACTTATGGTGTTCCCAGTGCTATTACAGGGCACTGACATATCATAGGTATGTTCGTTAATCAGTGCACTCATGGAGTGTGCTGAAAAAATAATAGTCTGGCTTTCTGCCACCAGGTGCAACAAAAGGCACGATACACAGACAGAATGTGAGGTAGGTGCAGGAAAATGATAGGAATGATCAAGCACATGATAACAGTGGATCTGGCATGTTAATTAGGATACAGGCACAAATTAGAACATGTGTTCAATATGGTCTCCTTACTCAGCAACATACCGTATCCATAACATGGCATGTTTGACAGTTGCTCACAGCTTATCCAGGGTAATCAGAGCAATGTATCATTGTATGCTATCATTAAGATCAGGAAGAGTCTGGATACACTCCTGATAGACATGATACTTCAGATATCCCCACAATCAGAAGTCACAAGAATTTATGTCAGGGAGATATGGAAGACCACACACCTTGAAATTGCTTAGAGATGATGCAGTCATTAAAGAAGGTTTCTTGAAGCAAATCTTTCACCTGGCAAGTGACATGTGGTGTCGCCTCATCTTGCATGAAAGTAGTGGTGTGGGTACAGTTGTGTTCTTGGAAAGCTGGACTCGTGTGTTGTACATGCAGCTCCTTAAAACATGTAGATTTAACTGTACACCTAATGGGCCTGTGAGGTGTCATGTCATCTCCTTGAAGAAAAATGGATGAAGTATGAAGGAGCTTGTGAAACCATACCATACAATCACAAATACTGAGTGCAGTGAATGTTCCTGCACCAACATGTGGTGCAGTAGAACCCCATATGTGACAGTTGTGTACATTCATGGCACCATGCAGAGTAAAATGTACCACATCCATCCAAAGAATAGGCCCCAGCCACATGTCATCAATTTCCATGAATGCGTGTGCGCGCGCACACACACACACACACACACATATAAAAAAATGAAGGGCAAAGTCACGGTGTTGTAGCCTTTCTTGGGGCTTAATTTGCTGCACATTCTGAATCTTGCAGGGACACCAGTGTAAAATGTGCCACAAAATCTTTTGAACCATTGACCAGGGGAGAGACAATTCCTGTGATGCAGCTTAAGCACTGGCTGCACAATCTGAGGCATGCGCTGCTTGGTCAGCTATAGATACAGTGACTTCATCAACAATTGTAATGGAAATGGGCCACCTCCCTCTCCATGCTGCACCACTTAATTCACCCGTTCCTTCCAATTTCTTGATCATATACTTTAGCCCATTTATTGACATGGGACCTCTTTGCAGATGTTTCTGTCAATGAAATTTCCATAGTGCAGTGCTGATAATGCTGGCATTCTGATAAAACTACTTTAACAGCAGTGCACAGCTTTTCTTCTCAATAGCTATAGTGTTTTGTATGAAAGATTCAATGTTCTTAACACTTTACACCTACAGTCACTTCACAAAAGAAATCAACACAGGACACCAAGAGATGAACAGTATACTGACATCAAAAAAGGAAACATGTCACCTTCTGACTGCTTACAGCATGTCATTTTCACCTGATGGCAGGAAGTGGAACTATTATTTTTTTCAGCATACTCCCCAGGCGCACCAATTAATGAACATACCTACAGTGTTTCAGCAGCCTGCAATATATACAGTGTGCAACGCAGCACCTGGCACACCAAATTAATTGTAACCACCGAGTACAAAATTAGAAATTTTATCTACATTTGCCTGTATTTTCATTTCCTACCATGTGGTAGCAAGATGCACTCTGAGACAAAAAATAACACAATATGAAGGAGTTATCCAAATGGGATGGAAATTTATAGATGTACATTTACAGACAAACATACAATTACAATTTCAGAAAAATTGAATGATTTATTCAACAAAAAGAGCTTCACAAACTGAGCAACTCAAAAACACATTGGTCTACTTCTGGCTCTTATGTAAGTAGTTATTCAGCTTGGCACTGATTGACAGAGTTCTTGGATGTCCTCTTGAGGGATATTATGCCAAATACTGTGCAGATGGTGCGTTAGATCATCAAAATCATGAGCTGGTTGGGGTGCCCTGGCCATAATTCTCCAGACATCCTCAGTTGGGGAGAGATCCAATGATCTCGCTGGTGAAGGTAGGGTTTGGAAAGCACAAAGACAAGCAGTAAAAACTCTCATCATGTATGTGTGGGTATTATCTTCCTGAAATGTAAGCCCAGGATGGCTTGCTATGAAGGGCAACAAAATGGAGCATAGAATATCATCAACCTACCCCTGTTTTGTAAGGGCACTGTGGATGACAACAAAAGGTGTCCTGCTATGAAAAGAAATGGCACCTTGACCATCATTGTTGGATGTTGGGTTGTATGGTGGGCAATAGTCAGCTTGGTATCCCACCGCTGTCTGGGGTGTCTCCAGATACGTCTTTGCTGGTCATCAGGGCTCAGTTTGAAGTGGGACTCATCACTGAAGACAATTCTACTCCAGTCAATGAGATCCCAGGCCAAAGATGTGTCTGGATATGTCCCAGACAATGGTAAGATAACAAGCTGACTGTTGTCACCATATGGCCTGACAACCCGAAGTGATGGTTTGGGGTGCCACATCTTTACATAGCAAGACCACTTTGGTTGTCATCCATGGTGCCCTTACAGCGCAGTGGTATGTCAATGATATTCTATGCTCCATTTTGTTGTCCTTCATGGCAAGCCATCCCAGACTCTTATTTCAGCAAGATAATGCTCACCCACACACGGCAAGAGTTTCTACTGCTTGTATTTGCGCTCCCAAAACCCTGTCTTGGACACCAAGATCGCCAGATCTCTCCCAAAGAGAGAATTTTTGGAGCATTATGGGCAGGGCCCTCCAACCATCTCAGGATTTTGATGATCTAACATGCCAATCAGCAGTTGGACAGAATTTGGCACACTATCCCTCAGGAGGACATCCAATAACAATACGAATCAATTCTTGCATAAGGGCCAGAGGTGGACCAATGCATGATTGATTTGCTCAATTGGTGAAGCTCTTTCTCTTGAATAAATCATTAAATTTTTTTGAAACTGTAATCATTTGTTAGCCCCTTACATATACATCACATCTATCAATTTCCATCCAATTCAGATAATTATTTCGTGGTGCATCTTTTGTTGATCTTAGAGTTTATTTCAAAAATGTTGTTTCCAAGTACTAGATTTTAAATGCCATATTTGCCTATTTCAGTGTTTACAAAGTATATGTAACATTATTTGGGATGTTACACAACAGGAAAGGAGCCCGTGACCACTGGAGATAGTCCCATAGACTATCCCAGTGTCATACAAACATGTTGTATTAATTCGCATAAATCCACCTGATGATGGAGGTATTAGTTTCTATTCTTCTGCCAGAAAAAATTTACATAGTAGGAAATACTTTGAGGTCTGCTCTTGGAGAAAAAATTACTTTTGAGCAAGGAACATACTGGTTGGCTGTAGAGAAACATTGTAATTGGAAGGTTAAGTGGATAATTGATGATTCACTAGCTTGAAAAGTTGTCCAAGTACATACCATTCAAAATAACACTCGATAAATAACCATTAAACCCAAAGAAGGAGTGGCTGAAATATAGAAACTGTCATAGTCAGAGGTGGTAAAAGGGAGGTGGTAAAAAAATAAAATCATGTGAGATGAATAAATAGGCCTACTGGGAGAAGTTCTACTTAGCTGAAATGAAGTATGCAGTAGGCCTTCAGCTATAAATGAAAGTAAATACAGAATCTTCAGTCCTCAGAACTGGAGACTTTTCATTCAGGTGCTAGAAAGAAGTAAAGTAGTTTAGAAGATGCAGCTAATAAGGTGAGGCAATATTATTGACAAATCAGGCTCAGAAGAGGGCTGGTGAAAGCAGTGTGCATATTTATATCTCTTATGTACTGTTCCAGGGATTTTTTGTTTGTTTGTCTCATTGCACATGACTGCTGAGTGGTACCATCTGTGGGGGAAAGTGCATGGTTATAACAGTACTTGAAGATGACCAATTATCAGCCAGGAAAGTTGTGTAAAAACAAGTCAATACTGACTGAGAGCTCAGGATGTAGCCACATGCACATAATGGACTTGAACAAGACCCTGTTTGTCTTTCCCTTAAATAGTGTTTGGCTTTTAAAATGCTAATGTAATGAGTTTACAAATATGACAGTTTTAGCTGTATTTACCCATCTGAAATATAACTAAAGTACTATAAAATATATAGCAAATACTAATACCAAATAATTAAAAAAAAAAAAAAAAACACACCAACAGCAGGACTGGAAAGGCAAGACAAACCTTAACAATTGAGTGGGCCATAGATGGTTAGTTACTGTAACTATCTTACACTCTACTGGCATCATCTACAATATGGTGACATATTGCATATGAGTTTTCAATACATTGTTTCCATTTTGAATTTCTTCAATCTCACTTGCATTAATGATTGTGGTATCTAGTAATAAAAATTTCACTGTAAAGCAAACAAAACTCAATGAGGTCTTCTATTATTAACAGAATAGCCCTGTTATTTGTGCCAAATAAAATGTATTTTGTCTGTCTTGTGTGCACCATTTTGTGTACCAGTGCCTGTGACCTTTTGTAAGTGCTAGACATCTCTAAATTTATTCCGTATAGGTTATTTAAACATTTAGGCTTCCCTAAAAGTTTTTATTATGTAATAGAAACTTCAAGAAAATGACAAGAGATTATTGTTGTCATTTGTCCTTTTCAGACCTACTGAAATGTTGAAAAACTATTGCATTTTTTGTGGTCCACAATAAATGGCATATCAGAAAACACTGTGTAGGTTTCTTGTTTCGAAATATTAGGATATGGTACCCTCTTAATACTGAAATATATTTTCGCACATTTGGAGAGAGATATAAATTGTGGCAGCACTGAACAAGAGAAAGGGAACCTAATATACAAGCAAAACAACAATATTAAGTGAAAGAAATCACAACAAATGTCTGTCATTTCTGCAAGAAGTTCTTATGAATGAAGAAACCATCTATATCACTATTTCCTTTATTAATGATGACCAGTTTTGACCCGACCAGTAGATCATTTTCAGATCAAGAACTGCAAGGTGTTCTTTGTCAGGAGTGGTAAGAATGTAACATAAAAGTTTTATGTTAAATTCTTATCACTACTAACAAACTGCACCTTGCACCACTATATCTAAAAATGATCTGCTAGAAAGCTCGAAACCAGTGATCATTAATAAAAGAAAATTATATTTATCCAGACAATGGTTTTCATCCATTGTACCAAGAGAGATCACTGTCTCTTCAGACATGCCTTAAATTAATAAATTATTATGTTCTAGAGAACACCATGATCACTTCAATGTTGATTAAAATCCTTTACTATCAAGGGTACAAACAATTCCTGGTGATCTCAAAAAATTATTTGTGATCTTAACAGTAATAAATTTCTTAATAAAAACTTCCAATTGTTCTCAAATATGTAGGATGTTATTACTTTAAATTGATTCTGGATGAAGCAATATATGAGATTCAGGTGAGCTTGGTAACTGTGAAATACACTTCTCTTAAATCAATATTCAGTCAGCTGTTGTTGTAGAAAGTAGTCAGTTATGAATTAAAAGATCTAGTTATCAAAGTGTACACCCCTGTTATCAAAGTGTACAACCCCATACTTTCAATCTTAAGACAATATAAAATGTAATACTTCCGGTTGACAGTTTCCTCATTCAAAACAAAATGTGCTCTTGCTGAATGAAAGCATTTAATTCCCTATTCAAATGGCCTGTGGACAGCATCTACTGTGTAACACCACAAATGAAGAAAATAATTTTAGATCTGCACAGTGTGTCTACTGAGTAACAAAAAACTTTTATAGAATTTATGGCATAAATACTATTTTCATTGTAGGTTCTGCCAGTTCTAAAGTCTGACACAAAATACAATCTGCAACTGTTTAAAAATTGAAGAATTTGACAATATCTTCCATGCTTCAATAACATTTGTACAACAAAATGATGACAATCTTTTGTCAAATGTAAATAATGTTCTGTAATTTTTAATGAAATTGTATGCCGCAGACTTAATAGAAAACTTGTTGACAAGGTAATTAAATAATGAAAGTAACAAAAATTAACAGTGAATGATGAAAGGAATAATACTGCACAATTATACCTGAGGATTTACACATTGATTTGAGTACTCAAAAAAAGACTGACTTTCTAATTTCAGGAAGCACATAACATAAGAGAAACACAAATGAAAATAAAATGTTCACTCTCCAGAAGCAAAGAACAGAATAATGTCAGTAGAAGTAATCAATAGTAAGACTTATTCTCATCCTAGAAACTAAAATATAAATCAGTATATGGAATTGAGCATGGCACATTTGGTACTGGTGTAATAGGAAATGTAGAAGCACTTGTGACAAAATTTTTCTTTTTGTTTGTATTGAAACAAAGGAGCCTTTAGTTCTGATAGCTCATAATTCAAAAATTATGGATGTTTCTCCTCTTTGCTTATGGTGAGTGTTACACTTGTCATTTGTATTTATTCATGTAATTTCATTTATATTATTATACTAACATCAGTTACTTAATATGACACATAAATATTTCAGGAACACTGGGACTGTCTTTTCATCATAACAAATGCAAAAGGTAAACAACAGCTTACTCTACATCTTTGCAGGCATCACCAATTACATGAAAATATTTAATTTGTGCTGTAGCCAAATACAAAAGCAGAGAAAATATTTGAAATATGACACTGTGTAAAATCTAGTGTTATTTCATCACTCACTGAATGGTCTTCGGGAAAACTAAATAATATACATATTCCAGAATGAGATTTTCACTCTGCAGCGGAGTGTGCGATGATATGAAACTTCCTGGCAGATTAAAACTGTGTGCCGGACCGAGACTCGAACTCAGGGCCCCGAGTTCGAGTCGCGGTCCGGCACACAGTTTTAATCTGCCAGGAAGTTTCAATCTACATCTTCTGTTACTGTAGCATACAATGACCAGCCAAAACACAAATACTTTATGTAAAAATACATAATCTGTGTTCTGAAAACTGGGAAAGCTTTTAATTTATCTGACTCTGAAAAAAGACTGTCACTCATAAACCCCTGCCTAGGAATCACAAAACTGGTGATATTTGTTTGCTATTCACTTGATTCCAGCATTAGTATCTGTAAAATGTAGTAAATTGACTGTGAGAACTATGGTAAATGATTAAGTGTTGGGTAATTGTGCCAAATTCAATAACATAGACATTGGCTGCTTCTCTCCTAAGAATATGTTATTATGAGTGGGGTAGTTCTCTATGGAGTACAGTGTTGGAGAAGACATAATTCCTTCAAAAATCTCAGTTCATTGTTAATTGTTCATTGTTGAATATAGGGCTTCACAGCAGGTAGCCTTTATGTTCTTCGCTGTTCAGCTAACAACATTACAAGCTACAAATGCAGGTGCTGTTGGAATGTTGTGATGAGAATATGGAGCAATGAAAATCAACTGCCTTGTCTTACACATCACACTTTCTGTGACATTATGATAATGGTTGGGTCAGGATACACAATACTTCAGGAGAATTACTAATTACACAAACATCACATAACATACTGTACGTGGATAGATAGTGGCAGTAATATACAATGGAGTACATTTGCATAGTTTTTGCTAAAATCTGTGGTTGTTACAGGTTGCACCATGAAAGCTGTAAGCTATGACAGTATTGTTTCTAACCACTTGCACCCCCCGAAGGGTGATGTATTTACTACTCAATAGGAAGTTTTCCAGATGGAGAAAATTGTGCTACATTGGTTTGTGGAACATGACGATAGACTCCATTTGATATCATGGCCTGTAAATTTTAGTCATTTATCCTACAAACATATTTGTGATCCAAAGAAACCTTCTTACAATATTAACACTTGCCAATCTACGGTAGTCCAGTGCCCTTTCCACGAGTTACAGGACATGGTCACTGTTCACCACTAACCCACAAGGTGCAGAATGGTGCAGCTCTCATATTATTGCTTCTAACACAAGTTGCCAATTGGTGCTGGAGGCAAATCCTTCATCCTGATTAATAAAATTCAGTGGCACCCACATTTTAATTGCTTCCTTAAGTAATGTATCCTAGAAAACATCAGTTAAACAGAAAGCAGATTTATATATTGCTGAACACAGCTTCATAAATAATAATAATATTAATAATAATAATAATAATAATAATAATAATAATAATAATAATGATAATAATAATTCAGCTTGTGGTTGCTGGGTAATAATGAGGCAATTGATACATGAGTGTTACTAAATTTAATCAAATGGAATAAAAGATTTGCCCTTAGCACAGTTCGTCAGCCCTTAATGGCAGTGATAAGACAAAAGTTATATCACACTGTACTTCATGGATCAGCACTGTAAAGTGGGTATCGAAATATTGAAGTGTTCAATGCCATACATTAGCTTTGACCCATGACATCAATGGCGAAAATAAGCATCTCATCCACATCCAATGTGGTGGCCATTACTTCACTCATGCAACCGTAGAAAATGTAGAAAGTAACAATTGTTTTGCTATTGAAAATATAAATAATTTAAAAAATTAATATGTAACTTATAGAAAAACTGTGTGATTTGGAGTCTTTAGGTATGGAAAAATCAAGCAAACAATGCCACCTCCTTTACAAATGCACCAAAGCCAAAAATTAAGCAAAAGTCTATTAATAGCATATTACACAAACCTTCTAGAACCATCAAAAACTTGGTATTGTAATCTTTAATATAAAACTCTGAACTCCATGACACCAACTGATGAAAGAACAACTATTTCAATAAAAAATTACATAACTGCTGGATTGAAACTTTCTGGCAGATTAAAACTGTGGTCAGATCAGGACTTGAACTTCGGACCTTTGCATTTCACAGGCAAGTGCTTTACCAGCTGAACGGGGCAAGCACAACTCATGATTCAGCCTCACAGCTTTACTTACACCAGTACTTCATCTCCAAACTTTAGAACTTCACATGCCACATTTCAAATAGACTGTTCATACATGATGCCAAATGCCACAAAACATCATTACATCAAAATTCAAAGCTAAAGCCCAGTACAGAACATTTCAGATGACCAATGGACATGAGCTGCCACTGTCACAAGTGGGGCTGATTGTTCATTATGGATTTTAAATGTGTTGCCACTATCAGGTCATGTACAAAGAACTGGGCAGTGACACACTTTATTTTTACAGAAGATGGAAAGAGCAAATGCATCTTCCAAAAATCAATGCTCCCTAAGAATATTTTACTGTATTAACAAACTCCAAAGCATTCATCTAAAGATAGCTGAGATAACATTAAGCACCAGATTGTAAATCACCATCTTATCTATATATATAAAAGAAAGTCGTGTTAGTTACACTATTTATAACTCAAGAACGGCTGGACCGATTTGGCTGAAACTTGGTGGAGAGGTAGCTTAGAACTAGGAGACAGACATAGGATACTTTTTATCCTGTTTGACCACTATAAAACGTGGTATAACAAAAACGCATCTGGCATGTAATAACAAAATGCAAATGTCAGCTAAACGTCTATGGTTAAGTATCAGTATATAACATTAGTTAAAAATTTAAAGAAATAATTTGTACTTTCTTTGAATCATCATTAACAATGCCGTGACCAAGATGATCGAATATTTCTCGACAAAGCCATAATGCAAGAAGGATACAAGACATTGCGAATGAAAGGACGGAAGAAGAACAACAAATTGCCTGTGAAGAGCGCCGTATTATTATGGCTCGACTTCGTGCTTCTCAATCACAAGAGCAAAGTGAGGCAGCCTGTGAAACGGCTCGGTTGGCAATGCAAAATCGTCCAGTGAACAACAGAGATCAACATGTAGATAATTTTCGATGCACAAGAAGAGATTTATCACGAGATGATTTGAATTGAGCAGCGTTTATTTATTGGCTTTAAGGCGGAACAGAGTTCACTGGGTCAGCTAGTAATGTATAAAAATTACACATTTGTCCACCTATTTTTAGTACCATCTATCTCCATAGATATACAACATATCTTGAGGATCCAGGATATGGAAAAAGAAGAAAATATATGCTTTTTGAATGTTAAAGGTGGATAACTATGCAATTAGTTGTAATTAAAATATACTGATTGAGTAGTGCACTTCAGTAAAGAAAATTCTTTTGAATAGGGTGGGTAATACAGAAACTGTTTTATTGAAGGATAAAAACAGCCAACTAGCTACAAAAGTTTTATTGAATTCCTTGGTTTTGATACTGACTAAGAGCATCTTCATTAGAATAAGTTATATTTACATATGATTTTTTTTAATTAATGTAGGAGAATAACAACCATATCAAAACCTTAGGTGGCACAAGAAGCATTAAAAACAGAACAGGTATTAATTACACAGGAAACATTTATAGGTAGCCATAACTTATTCACCGAGCGGGGTGGTGCACTGGCTAGCACACTGGACTTACATTCAGGAGGAGGACTGTTCAATCCCGTGTCCAGCCATCCTAATTTAGGTTTTCCGTGCTTTCCTTAAATCACTCCAGACAAATTCCGGGATGGTTCTTTGAAAGGGCACGGCTGACATCCTTCCCCGTCCTTCCCTAATCCAATGAGACTGATGACCTCGCTGTCTGGTCTCCTCCCCAAGACAACCAAACCCTATAATTTATTCTGATGAAGATACCCTTAGTTGATATCAAAACCAGGTCAATGCAATAGAATTTGTGCAACCAGTTGGCTGTTTTTATTCTCCATTACAACTTAAATTCAGTTGCTGAATGTAAGCCATGCTGAAGATTGGAACAAATACTGTTGTTACCATTTACATCTGATAATACATCAACTATTACAGCCTGTCAATAAAAGCATAAATATATGAACAGATGTGTTGCAAAATATTTTGAAAAGTGAGCTTTAAAAATGTGTGGATATAGAAGTGCTCACATCATTGTGAAGAAAGTATTACTACAATTAATGATAAGAATAAAATTTATATTTCATTTACATGAAAAAGAATAATTTCAAAAATCAAAAGCCTGACTCCTCTAGTGGTATCACCATAGTGGCATTCAAACGTTACCTCTTTCAAAAGAGTTTATAGTAGAACCAGGTACTGCACATTGTTAATATTGTGTTTGCACTCCTAATATTATGAATTACTTCATTTGTTTTTTCAGTTTCTATAATTACAGTAAAGTAGCCAAGATGTACAGTTTACACAATGTGCTATCTCTTTGTAAATTATCATAGTTAAATACATTGTCCAGTCACATTAATGTGCAAGATGTTTCTTGGTTGAGGATCCTAGGTATGAACAAACCAATAGGGGTGGTGCCAAAGAGTCTTGACTGGATTTAAATTCAGGGAGTTTTGTTGCTAGGGGAGTACGGTTAACACATCTTGTTGTTCTTTGAAGCACGCATGTGCACTGCCAGCTGTATGACACATTTCAGTGTTCTACGGATAGATGCCAATGTGCCAAGGAAAAAAGATGCTTATAGGGGTGGACATGGTCCCCTAAGATAAATGCATACTTGTGTTGATACATTATGCCTTCCAAAATGACAAGATCACCCAGGGAATGTCCTCTGGCCTGGACCCTTCCAAGCATTGTTGCAGGGTGTTTGCTTTCGATGTTTCACGCTGTACATGCCAACAGCCATGTGTTTGATGGTGCATAAAACATGATTCACCCGAAAAGTTCACCATCGCCACTCAGGGGACATTCAATAGCAGTACTGGTGTGCAAATTCTAACCTTTGTTACCAATAAACAGCAGTCAGCTTTGGTGCAAGAACTAGGTACATGCTGTGGAGGCACATACTCAGCAACATTCGCTAAACAATCACTGAGGAGACACTTTTGGTAGCCCCATGGTTCATCTGGGAGTCAGTTGCTCACCAGTTGCACATCTATTCGCCTGTACATATCTCTGCAGCTGCAGTTCATCCCTGTCATCTATGGTCCATGGCGCACCACAGATACCTCACTGTTGGTTTTGGACAGCACCATTTCACCATGAACAATATACTTTAACCAGGGTGGCATGCATACAGTTTAAAAACTTACCCATTTTGGAAATGCTTCCACTCTTGATCTGAAAGCTAATGATATGCCCCTTTTGGATGTCAGATCAATCACTCTATTTCTGCATTACAACAATGACTGCACTGTTTTACACATCCCCTAGCACACTTTATATACCCTTCACTGCTAACGTTACTACCTGCTCTTTGTGAGTGATAATTGCACACTGACATCATACATAATAGTGGTCACATTAATGTGAATGGACCTTGTAATAATGTACTTAGTTTTTTAACATTCATTAAATAACATTCAGTTGAAAACAATTACATCAAAACTGCAAGGCAGAGACAATATAATATAAAGGTCATTCATATCATTCATTCATTTATGTCTGTCATAGATGTGGAATTAAACTGCACAATGTGACAATTTGTGTGACAGTGGAGATTTGTATATATAATAGAGGATTTAAGAATCTGTAGAAAGATACTATCACTATATACAGGTATATTACTATAAATATTTGAGCTTCTGACAGAGTGTATAAATGTATCCCCTATATTGTATTATGATTAAAAGCTTATAGAAATAAAAACATTACTACTGAATACAAAATAATTTAGTAACATACAGAAATATTTATGTTTTCATGTACATATTATAAGTTTTTCCACACTTCTCATACATAAAGTGACATTTTATTTAAAATTATTTTAATGTATTCAATCTAGTGTCTGAATATACACAATATGTTTTTCTTAAATTGTGTATTTTGGGTCTGATGTTAGCTCCTTGATGGAAAGGCATGCTGAGAAATGGAAATTTTCTGCATTTAGTTGTATGGAAAATCTGGTTTTCAGTCTTGACATAGTTTTTCACAGGGCTGATTTAAGGTTTTGGGCTAGAATCACAGATGATAATTGTACAGTACAAAACAAACACAGCTGAAATGAGTAAAATCCTAGCAATCAATTGCCAAAGCATTCACATCGAAGTCCCACAGTTTGAGACACAGATTAAAAAAAAAAAAAAACAGTGGTTTATACATGACTTTAGATACACAATGCTTACTAAAATCCAGAATTGAGGGGAGTGAGATTTATCAAGTAAATCTAAGTGTGTATCAAAAGGATGGGGTAATGGGGCATGGAGGTGGTGATTTCATCACAGTAGACAAGAAACTCAAATCTACTATGACAGAAATTGAAGTGGCGTGTAGCATTGTTCTGGGAAGTCTTGGTATCAAGTGTGGGTATAAATTTGTAATTGAATCCTTCTCTTATATATACACTGAGGGAAAAATCTAAACACCAAAAAATAATTAATGTATAGTAATGAAATACATTTGTCTGGGTAATGTACTTTAGTGGTTAACATTGCAAAATCACAGATTGATGAAAGTGCAAGATAAGACACAAACTGGAAATTTTGGTATATTAATAACCAGTCTAAGCACAAAAATGTTGAATGCAAGCATGCAGAATTGCATTCCTTGTGTTGTAAAGGTGACAGTTGTAATTTTGTGGTATGAAGTTCCATGCCTATTGCACTTGGTCGCGCAATACAGGGACAGATAATGCTGCTGTGGATGACACTGGAGTTGTTGTCTGATGATGTCCCATATATGCTCAATTTGAGACAGATCTGGTGATCCAGCAGGCCAAGGTTACATATCAACACTCTGTAGAACATGTTGGGTTACAGTAGTGGTATGTGGGTGAGCATTACACTGTTGAAAAACACTCCTAGGAATGCTGTTGATTAAAGGCAGCACAACAGTCAAATGACTTTATTTATGTACAAATTTGCAATTAGAGTACATGAGATAGCCAGGAGAGTGCACCTGTCATTTAAACTCACATCCCAGACCATAACTCCACATGCAGGTCCAGTGTGTCTAGCATGCAGACAGATTGGTTACAGGCCATCAACTTGCCTCCTCCTAACTAACACATGGCCATCACTTCCACTGAGGCAGAACCACCTTCATCAGAAAATACAACAGACCTCCGCCCTGCCATACAATGAGCTCTTGATTGACACCAGTGAAGCTGCAAATGGTTGTAGTTTGGGTCAGTGGAATACACACTACAGATCATCATGCTTGGAGATGTCATTGAAGTAACCAATTTGTAACAGTTCACTGTGTCATGGTGGCACCAACTCCTGCTTATATTGCTACAGCAGATGCAGTATGATGTGACAGAGGTGTATGCTGAAAACGATGGTTTCCCCTCTCAATAGTGCCACATGGCTGTCCAAAGCCCAGTCTCCTTGTAACCATACAGTCTCATGACCATCGCTGCCAGCTATCACACACAGTGGCTACATTCCTTCTTTCTGCACTATCACAGAAGGAATATCCATCTTCTCGTAGCATGATTACATGACCTCATCAAAACCCAGTGACATGTTGATAATGGAATTTCTGTTGTCTTAATGGCATTCTTGACCAACATCCAATCTCAAAGGTACTTAATGCTCACAACCATTACAACATGTATTTAAAGCAAACCTGATTTGCATTCTCACAGTGGTGCCACTAGCACCAGTTGTATGCAGCTGGTGTGAATTTTGAATAGACATCATCTTTCAGATGTAGAAACACACCTACCACTTTTCATTTATGTTGCACAACTCCTTCTTGGTGCTGCAACTTTTTTTCTGTCAGTGTATGTTCTCTAATCATACTGTTATCATTGAAGGAGCTTTAACAACCAAACAATTGATGTGAGTAATTTGTTACGTAAGTGGTGGATATGACAAAACATCCTGCAAAACAATGCTAAATGCCTTCTCTGAATTTACTTAAAATAGGTAATTCAGATCTAATAGGTAATTCAGATCTAATGGCAACAAACAGACATGACCTCTTGCAGATGTTCACATTGAAACTGGCACCTGCAACCATGAGGTGGCTGTAGCAACAATGATTACCAAAGAACAAGGGCAACTAAAACAAGTAAAAAGATTTACATGTCAATAAACTATATAATGAGGCAGCAGTGTTATACTTCAAGGAGGAACTTGAAACATTTAAATCTGGGCAGGAAATGTAGAAAAATTTTGACTCATGTCTGGAAAAATAATTTACCAAATTGACCAATGTCAACAAGTCACAAATTGAATCAGTCAACTGATATAAATATCTGGGTGTAACAATTTGTAGCGGTATGAAACAGAATGGTCACATATACTCATTAGTGGGCCAGGCAGGTAGTACACTTGGGTTCATTGGTAGAGGACTGGGAGAATGCACTGAGTCTAAAAAGCACACAGATAATAAAACACTCATGCAACTTGTCATAGAGTATGGCTTAAATATGTGGGATTCGTACCAAATAGGACTAACAGGGGATATTGAATGTATACAAAGAAGAGCAGCATGAATAGTCACAGATTTTGTCTGACCCACAGGAGAGCATCACTGGGATATTGAAAAACCTTAACTGGGAGACAACTGAAGATAGATGCCAAATAATATTATATGTAAGTCATCTTATAAAGTTTCAAGAAACAGTATTAGTTCTTTATCTACAAATTTATTACAACCACCAACTTATTACATCCATAGGGACTACAAAGACAAGATCAGACCAACTACAGAGGCATATAAGCAAGCTTTCGTCCTGTGCTCCATGCAAAAATGGAATGGGAAGAAAGATTAATACGTGCGACAATGAGAGGTACGCTCTACATAGCACTTCATAGTATAGATATGCATATAAATGCAGGAGAAACTTGCACTATTTACAAGAAGAAGGTGACAGTGTTTCAAATATTATAATTAAATAAAGTGTAGATCTAGAAAAACTTTGAACAATTTACATGCATAAGATGACAGTCTTTCAGTTATTAAAAAGAAATCAGTGTAGTTCAATGCAAATCCATGCATATCACATTACACTCATGAACAAATGATTAGATGTTCCATAGTGAGGACATGATATGGATTAATACACAGTCATAGATTATTATATTCTTATGACAATTACCTAGCTGTCATTTCTGTCTTAAAAAGAGAGTGATTATAACTAAAGGTCCAATTTCAAAATACTGCAAAGAACAAACCACTGCTCAGAACAACATCAAGTTTAAATGGAATATTATCAAAGAAGGGGGAAATGTTACAGAAACAAAACAAAAGACCACTAGATGGTATGTGAAGTGGCAGAATATGCAAAATAAAAGATGCAGAGAACATGGCCATTCCTCATTTTGCATCTGAGATACTCAGCATGACTGTTTCAATGCAGGATCATGTACTGCTGGTAAAGATCTTTTACAAAAACAGTCACTGTGTGCCAGTAGCACTGCAGAAGTTCCAGACACATAGGGTTCTGAAAAAAGGGATTGGTTAGGTGTCTGCCAAGGAAAAGGATGGCTGCCTTCCCTTCCTTGATGTGTTGACCAGAAGGAAGGTTGATGGTATGTTAGGACATGCTGTTTATATGATGCCTACTCACAGTGACATGTATCTGTACACTGATAGTTGTTGCCATCTGGCTCAGCATTATGGCATACTTTGTACTTTGGTTCACAGGGCCATGTCATTTCAAACCCCGAGAGTTTGTCAACTGAGTTAACTCATCTTGAGGCAATCTTCCATCAAAATGGATATAGTGAAAGATGATCAGATGTGCATTCACTATGAACCAACTGTGCACCAACTGGGTGATGTTAATACGGTGCTGGTACTGAGGTCTATGGCCTTTCTGTGTTATGCAGGGAGCATCTCCAACAAGACTGCTCATACTTTGTGGAAATATGATGTGAAATGTGTTTTCCAGCCTCCCTCTGAAATTAGGGTCATGGCTTGTCATATATTGGTCAGACTATCAGGACCATGGAGGACCAGTGTATTGGCATAATCATCACATATGCTTACAACAGCAGAGCAAATTATCTGTTACAGAACATTGTCTTGGCACCAGTCATCCTATCGAATTTAGCAACATGGAGATCCAGCATGCACTACTAGCTACTGGGATAGCATTGTTAAGGAAGCAGCTGAGATTAAATTAGCAAGTAACCCTGTAAACAGAGATGGAGGTTTTTGCTTAAATTCTGCATGGAGTCCTGCTTTCTCCCTTGTCAAAAAACAGAGGAACAGAGTTAATGCTACCTCACCTATTCTTTAGTAATTTTCACTATCAATAACTTCTGGTTTCTGTCATCTATGGTTGTGTGGTGATGCTAGTGTTTGCAGTGTCTGTGTCTGTGTGTGTGTTATCTTTCTAGATTTGCTCTACAAACTGAGGTATTAAATTCACTTGCACTGCACTTACTTGCTGACTTTGGGCTTGAAAAGGACAGGGTGGTCACTTGTTGAAACATTAGTGGTTGTCAAGAATGTCACTCGGCTGCATTCCCATAACTTATTTGGACATTGCATGTGCCAGAAGAAACTCAGATCTCACAGTGTCACAACTTTTGAATCCCAAACTTGTGTGGTCATGAAAAATTGTGCAGTATGGTTGGTTAATTGTACAGTATGGTTGGTTTAATGTGCAACTCACACCATATCCATCATACTGCAACTCATTTGTTATTTGTAGCTGAACCCATCTACATTATGCTGCTTGCAGCTCTATCTAGTGGGAAAATTTTGGGTAAATTTCTTTTGTTTGCATAATGTTTCCCCTTCTTCAATAATATTCCATTCAAATTTGATGTCATTCTGAGCAGCAGTTCTTTTTTTACAGTGTTTTGAAACTGTAACTTTAACTATTATCACCTTGTATATTGATGTTTCAAGTATACAGATAGATTCCACTGTACTCTGATATAATTTTTTAGCAAATGGTGTAAGCTGTAACACCCATATGAAAGCAACTGCTTCCTCACAAATTATTTTCCTAGATGGTAATATAGTAAGGGCATTTGCATCTGGCTGCAACTCACATTGGAAAATAAAGACAATGAGAGTATTTTTTCTGTATGTTATAACAGGGTTGGAAATTTATGATAATAAATTGTTTAAATGTGTAATAAAGCCGCTTGGGATTAGCCGAGTGGTCTGAGGCGCTGCAGTCATGGACTGTGCGGCCGAACCCGGCGGGGTTTCGAGTCCTCCCTCAGGCATGGGTGTGTGTGTTTGTCCTTAGGATAATTTAGGTTAAGTAGCATGTAAGCTTAGGGACTGATGACCTTAGCAGTTAAGTCCCATAAGATTTCACACACTTTTTGTGTGTGTGTGTGTGTGTGTGTGTGTGTGTGTGTGTGTGTGTGTGTGTGTGTGTGTGTGTAATAAATCCTCTGGATGTGATATCTGCATGGAAACACATGTGCAACAATAATCACAACCTGTTAAAAATCAAAACCACTTATACAAACAACAGAAAATTGTTGTTGTTGTTGTGGTCTTCAGTTCAGAGATTGGTTTCATGCAGCTCTCCATGATACTCTATCCTGTCCAAGCTTCTTCATCTCCAAGTAACTAATGCACCTTACATCCTTCTCAATCTGCTTAGTGTATTCATCTCTTGGTCTTCCTCTATGATTTTTACCCTCCATGCTGCCCTCCAATACTAACTTGGTGATCCCTTGATGCCTCAGAATATGTCCTCCCAACTGATCCCTTCTTCTAGCCAAGTTGTGCCAAAAATTCCTCTTCTCCCATATTCTATTCAGTACCTCCTCATTGGTTATGTGATCTACCCATCTAATCTTCAGTATTCTCCTGTAGCACCACATTTTGAAAGCTTCTATTCTTTTCTTGTCCAAACAGAAAATTATGGCTGGAATAAAACCTGTTTGAAAGGATAGATGCTACTCACCATACAGAGGAGGCACTTAGTGGCAGACAAGCACAGTGGCAAGGACTGCTAGACATTATTTAGCTACCAGACTAAGTCCCTCAACAGACAAATACAACAAAACTCACACACAAGCACAACTCATACACACATGGCCACTGACGTCTCTATGCACTAAGGCCCAGCTGCGACTGTGTCTGTGGTAAGCAGCTATTCTTGCCGAGGTGGGCAGTAGAGCTACAGAGGAGCTGTGTGGCCTGATAAGATGTGGGGTAGGGTTGGAGGATCTTCCCAGTGCTGCTTGTGGGAGCATGCAGGAACACTTGGGAGCAAGATAGTGTCTTGAGGATGTGTGTGTGTGTGTGTGTGTGTAGAGGGGGGGGGGGGGGGGGGGGAAGGGGAGAAGGCAAAATTATAGAGAAGGAGAAAGGACTATGCAGGTGTGCTGGTGGGATAGAAGGTGTGTGTAGTGCTGGAGTGAGAGTAGGACAGGGATAAGTAGGTGGAGGACAGGACTTGGCATAGGTTGAGACCAGGGGTTACGGAAACAGACATGTTGCAGGAAGACCTCCCATCAGCAAAGATGGTTTGAGAACATCCACCTTCCCCTCCCCCAATCTCTCCCTCTCCCCCCCCCCCCCCCCCTCTCTCTCTCTCTCTCCCTCTCCGCCTTGTTTCCTGATACACTTCCACCCTGTCAGTTTCCACTATTAATTGTGATATGTACCGTGTAAAAATCTAGCACTTGGGCACCACTTTCCTGTGCTTTGTCTCCCTAGTCACCTTTCATTCTCCACATACCCACAGTCTGGCCATATAAGAGAACTCCTCTTATGACTCAGTATCACCCAGGACTCGGGCAACTGAATCACATCCTCTGCCGGGGTTTCAACTACCTCCCATCATGTCCTGAAATTAGAACTGTTGTATCCACTATCCTCTCCACACCTTCCACAGGAGCATTCTGCCACCCACACAACCTATGCAATATCCTTGTCCATCTTCATTCCACCCCTGCTCCCAACTGCATGTCCCAATGGCTAGAAACCCAGACCAAGACCTGCCCCATATTGCCACCCCAGCTACTCCAGTCATGTCACTGACATCTCCTACCTCATGAAAAACAGCACCACATGTGAAAGCAGCCATGTAATCTGCAATCACTGTGCTGCTTTCTACATGGGCATGACAACTAGCAAGCTGTCTGTTTGCAGGAATGGCCACTGCCAAACTGTGGCCAAGAAAAAGCTGGACCACCCAGTTGCTGAGCATGCTGCACATGATGTATGCGATATCAGCACCTACTTCACAGCCTGTGCCATTTGGATTACTCTCACAAACACCAGCTTATCTGATTTGTACAAGTGGGCAAGGCCAATTGAAGGCCAAAGTGACACAAGCTGCCACAAGGAACACCAAGTTGACGGGGTTCCTGAGGCATCACAACTATAAGATTTCTGTAAAGGAAGTATCACAATAAGTAGTGGCCATTTGGGGTGCCAAGTTGAGAGCGGCACTCAAATGCAAGATTTGTGTACAGTGAATATCACAATTGGTAGTGGAAACTAACTCAGATGGAAGTGCACAAGGGAGAAAAATGGACAGAGGGGAGAGGGCATGGAGGGGGGGGGGGGGGGGGGAGTGCACCAAAAAGTTGCTTGTGTGGAAAAATGTTCTCATACATCTTCGCTGGTGAAAACTCTACCTCCAACATAACCAAATATTGGTCATAGTATTATGGCTTTTCCAGTTGAAGGTACTGGTGATTTTCAAGTTCAGTAATAGTACAGAACACCTGGAGGAATTTGACAGTCATGCAAACATCAACCTTGAAAAATTTTGTTCATCCTGAGCATTTTTTGAGGGCGTGTCAAAACCAATATATATCACACTGAAAACATCAGAGTTTGTGATCATAAATTAATCTGGAGATTGGCATATATTCTAAGCAATTTTTGAATTTTTGAAACTTTGACACATTAATTTGAACCTAAAAATTAACAAACTTGTACACTGAATTAATTTATCATCTATATCACTAACAACAGTTTAATAATTTCCAAAAGGATTAACACTGAGTGTGTTGGAGGCTGTAGATACATGGAGTTAAGCTCTATTAGTTTGTAATTTATTGAATCATTTGAAGCAGTTGATTAGAGTTCAAAATATGAGGTAAAAAATAACACATAAACAAAAAACAACTCAAAAAATAAAAATAAAAACAAATATCAACTGGAAAACAGGTTATGAATGAATCTACTGCAATCTAACTGAATCTATACACAATGCTGAAAACATCAGTACTCAACAGACTCAATTAATATGATGTAGCCTATAATGTTTGATAGTTCTCATCCTGAGGAGTATGAGGTATCTGGATGTAAACTCAACAAGGTACAATTCTGACAGTTCAGGCTTACTTATGACAAGCAAAGCATAAAAGGAATATACTATGTATTGACTTCAGTCTTGAAATATACATATATTATGGTTCATGTTCTAGCTTAATTAGTTTACTAAAATGTGCTAAGGGCCATGCCAATGTTTTCATGCTGAAAAAAATTTCTCACTAAATATTATTAACAATGTGTCACCTAAACTACTCATACAAATATTTTCATTATTACTACAGCATGTTTAAATAAGCCATAGTACATAAACTTATTACTCTTCAAAAACTGGTAGTGTCCTAATGACTGTTTTCCACTGTCTGAAAATTGATTCCAGGATCTACAGGGTGGTCCATTGATAGTGACCAGGCCAAATATCTCACAAAATAAGCATCAAATGAAAAAACTGCAAAGAATGAAACTCGTCTAGCTTGGAGGGGAAAACCAGATGGCACTATTGTTGGCCCACTAGATGGTGCTGCAATAGGCAATAGGTCAAACAGATATCAACTGCGTTTTTTAAAATAGGAATCTCTATTTTTTATTACATATTCGTGTAGTACGTAAAGAAATATTAATTGGACCACTTTTTCTGCTTTGTGATAGATGGTGCTGTATTAGTCACAAACATATAAGTACATGGTATCACGTAACACTCTGCCAGTGCGGACAGTATTTGCTTCGTGATACATTACCCGTGTTAAAATGGATCATTTACCAATTGCGGAAAAGATTGATATCATGTTGACGTATGGCTATTGTGATCAAAATGCCCAAAGGCGGTGTGCTATGTATGCTGCTCGGTATCCTGGACATCATCCAAGTGTCTGGACCATTTGGCGGATAGTTACGTTATTTAAGGAAACAGGAAGTGTTCAGCCACATGTGAAATGTCAACCACGACCTGCAACAAATGATGATGCCCAAGTAGGTGTTTTAGCTGCTGTCGTGGCTAATCCGCACATCAGTAGCAGACAAATTGCACGAGAATCGAGAATCTCAAAAACGTCGGTGTTGAGAATGCTACATCAACATCGATTGCACCCGTACCATATTTCTATGCACCAGGAATTGCATGGCGGTGACTTTGAACGTCGTGTACAGTTCTGCCACTGGGCACAAGAGAAATTATTGGACAATGACAGATTTTTTGCATGCATTCTATTTAGCAACGAAGCATCATTCACCAACAGTGGTAACGTAAACCGGCATAATATGCACCTTTGGGCAACGCAAAATCCACGATGGCTGCGACAAGTGGAACATCAGTGACCTTGGTGGGTTAATGTATGGTGCGGCATTATGGGAGGAAGGATAACTGGCCCCCATGGCAATCTAAATGGTGCAGTGTATGCTGATTTTCTACATAATGTTTTACCGATGTTACTACAAGATGTTTCACAGCATGACAGAATGGTGATGTACTTCCAACATGATGTGGCACATAACTCACGTGTGATTGAAGCAGTATTGAATAGCATATTTCATGACAGGTGGATTGGTCATCGAAGCACCATACCATGGCCCGCATGTTCACCGGATCTGATGTCCCCAGATTTCTTTCTATGGAGAAAGTTGAAGGATATATGCTATCGTGATCCACCGACAATGCCTGACAACATGTGTCAGCGCATTGTCAATGCATGTGCGAACATTACGGAGGGCAAACTACTTGCTGTTGAGAGGAATGTCGTTACACGTATTGCCAAATGCATTGATGTTGACGGACATCATTTTGAGCATTTATTGCATTAATGTGGTATTTACAGGTAATCACACTGTAACAGCATGCATTCTCAGAAATGATAAGTTCACAAAGGTACATGTATCACATTGGAATAACCGAAATAAAATGTTCAAACGTACCTACGTTCTGTATTTCAATTTAAAAAACCTACCTGTTACCAACTGTTCATCTAAAATTGTGAACCATATGTTTGTGACTATTACAGCACCATCTATCACAAAGCGAAAAAAGTGCTCCAACTAAAACATTCATATTTCTTTACGCACTACACGAATATGTAATAAAAAATGGGGGTACCTATTTAAAAAAACACAGTTGATATCCGTTTGACCTATGGCAGCGTCATCTAGTGAGCCAACCATACCACCATCTTCAAGCTAGACAAGTTTTGTTCTTTGTAGTTTTTTCGTTTGACGCTTATTTCGTGAGATATTTGACACGGTCATGATCAATGGACCACCCTGTATATAAATCAAAGATTGCCACTGTCAGGCATTACAGATAAAGGTTATTTTCCCTGATCCACTTCCTATATATACCTCCCCTCACCAAACCAAATACTGTATATTGCCAGTGAACTGTAATGACTACATGGCGACGTTCAAAAACTCCATTTGCTTTCAAAACATATCATTTCCATTATAAACACCTTCCTTGATGACTATATTTTTGCTTTAAATGAAGCTGACTTGATGAAAGAAGTAAGATTATAATTTAACGGCTTGCTGAGTGATTTGTTTAGGTTCAAGTCAGAAGACAATGATTGGGGGGGAAGTCAGCTTGGTGATGCATAGCAACATAGCAACAGCATTTGCGTATGGAGAGCTGGCAGTAGATAAACAAAAGTGATTTCATGTGTACAGGAAAACATTCACTAGGGACTAAAGATTACATGCATGGAGCATCAAATTATCAGAGTCTGCTGTACTGAACTACTGGCGCTAATTGCACTCTAAACCTTGTATCAGTTGGCAAAGAGGAGACAATGGTAACACACGTGTGTACCTGCTGTACTAAGAAGGCTACTCTGTGAATGCACTGGACAATGATCATACTAGAAATTTATGCACTAGGGATAATCAATAACTGAATGAGTTGATAGATACTATCCACTGAACAATATTATTCTGAGAACAATTTTTAGTAATTTGTGTGTTCAGACGAATTAACTATGTTTAACTTGAAATCAAAGAGACCACTTACTATAGACATTGCAAGAAACCATTGTCCAACACATGTAGTCCAGAGCATTATTAATATTTTTTGTTTTAGCATGAGACTTCGCTGTTCCATGCCAGTGTTGATTTCAGAAGTAATGCAATTTTCAAGTTATGTATCAGTGCCTATATGGAGCCAGCTATTTGCTTACTCAAAAGTAAGTGCTGATTATTACTCTCAGTGGCAAATCAAAAGCACTTTGGTGACATTGCTGCCAAATGATGGGCTCCCTGTGTGTGGCACCAAAATGTCGACAGCAGCTGCCAGTAGGCGTGTTCAGCTGCTCCGCAGTGTCACAGTACCTGGTAATGCGTGATTGTCGTAGTCCACTCTCACAGACACCCTACCTCCTTGACATTGGCTCAGACCTCTCTGTCTGCCCTCTCCAGTTACTGCCAGCTGCTGGGTGGCATCCGCCCTCTCCCCTACTCCTCAATTCAGAATATAGCTCATCAATCACCACTTACTGTTCTCACACCCATTCTGTTGATCTCAGCCTCAGCAGAGATATCAACATGGACCATCACCATGGCTGACATTACAGACCCCATACTTGGTGACTATTTCATTTCCCACTATGGTCTCTGCCTCGACCTGGTGAACCGCCGTATCATCAGCAGCACCATTTTGCCTTTAGACCATTATCCTACTCTGGTTTGTTTGGTGACCTCTCTGAATTCCTACTCCTCACCCACCCTTTCAGCACCCCCCCCCCTTCTCCCCCTACAAGGTATGCCGCAATATACAGCACTACACTGTAATGAGCCTGGATTCCCCAGTTTTCTACTCCCCCCACCACCTCTCACCTGTCAAATGCCGGCCTGTGCAGGTCGACATCGAGGCAGCCTTCGCTGCTTGGGTGTTATGCCTCTCAAAAACCCACTGGACTTCTGCCTTGCATCTGATCTCCAGAAAGGATGGGACTTGGTGCCCATGCAGCAACTTCCACACCCTCAATAAAAGAATGGTTCCTGTCTGTTGTCCGGTCCCACTATTGAACAGCTACAGTGACAACCTATAGAGCACTACCGTGTTCAGTAAATTAGACTGCAAAAAGAAACTTTTATGCAAATTTTGGTTGTGCTGGAAGAAATGGAAAAGATTCCTTTCAGTCTATTCTAAAGTGTCTTTAAGGCACCTGGCAGTGTTTCCTTGATAACATCCCATGTGGTGCCTCGGGTCACTTTGTGTATGTTTATGACCTCTTTACCTATTTGCACACCGCAGTGGAACATCATTGCCACCTCCGGGAGGTTTTCTCCCACCTCCAAACAGCGGGAGTGATAACCAACCTGGAAAAGCGCATTTTCTGTGACCCGGAGATTGACTTCTTGCGGCACAGAATATCAGCAACTGGCTCCTGCCAACTACATGAGAAGACTCATGCTCTTGACGAATTACCACACCCCAAAACGTTTAAAGAACTCTGCATATTCCTCAGTATGGTGAATTTTTTTCAATGCCACCTAAAGAATGGAGCTATTATCCAGTCATTGCTCACTACTGCACTTCAGGGCAACCTCACGAAAGGCAACAGGCCCATTCCCTGGGCAACTAAAATGAAGGATAACTTTGAGCTCACAAAACAAAGTCTTTCTGACTGCACTCTCCTCCCTCATGGTCACCGTAGATGGCAGCCAATCTGCCATCAGTGCTGTCCTACAGCAGAATGTCAAAGGTGCTTGGCAGCCACTGGCATTTTTCTCCACAGAGATGTCTGAGCTGAAACAGCAGTGGGGTGCATATGACCACGAACTTCTTGCTTTGTGTAAGGTGATAAAGTATTTACGTTTCTCTATTGAAGGGCTCCACATTGCAGTGTTTACTGACCACCACCCCCTTAGCACAGGTTTCTGACAGAGACAGCAGCCAAATTTCCCATTGGCAGTTCTGCTAACAAGAAAATGTTACACAATTCATGACCAACATACAACACACGGCAGGCATTGGCAATGTTAGTGCCAACTGTCCTAGTCACTCTTGTATCATTACAGCCCCCTCAATCACACCACACTGACAGCTGACACCAAATTACTAAGGTTGCACAGGAACCCCAACTTTCAACTGTATATGATTCCAGGTACAGTGTCGTGCTTTTGGTGCGATTTCTGCATGTGTTGTGACCATATAGATGGGTCTAATGAATACATACACCCATACCTAACTCCCCCCAATTTACACCAGCCAGCTTTTGAGCACCTCTAGAGTTTTTCTCATGTCAATGTTTGGGCATCTGTGACACTTGTGCAAGAACAGTTTGTATGGCCCAGCGTACAGTGAGGTTGAACCATCTGCGGTGCTCTTGCCTCCATTGTCAACGTGCCAAAGTATGCTGCCATATCTGCGCTCCAATTGCCTCTTTCCCTCCAGTCTCCCATGCCCATATTGACCTCACTGGATCCCTCCCACTGTCAAATGGTCACAGGTATATACTCAATGTCATTGGCAGTTGAAAACCATACTGCTGCCTGACATAATGGTGTATATGGTGGCTGCAGCATTCATAGACATTTGGGTCTCACATTTTGGGTGGCCCCACCACATAGCAGCAGACTGCAGATGACTGATCACATCAAGCATATTCAAAATATTGGCTGCAACATGCAACACACTCATTCATTTCATGACCAGTTACCACCCTACAGCAAACCAGCAAATGGCATGGTGGAGAGTTTCCACACAACATTGAAAGCTGCCCTCATATGCCAAAATTAAACCTAGGGGACTGCCCTACTGCTAGTTGTCCTAGGTTTGGGTATGGCTCACGAACCCAACATGGGTGCATCCACCACCGAAGTTGTTTATAGGCAACTACTCATCATTCCAGAAGACTTCATTGAGTGCCAGCCAATGTCAACCATCAGCCAAGTTTCAGCCTTCATTCAGCAGTTCCTTGACTGCATGGTGTGCCTTCATCTGGTACCCTTAGGGCACCATGACAAGCACAAGTCCTTCATGAACAAAGACCTCTGCATGTACATACACATTGTGCTCGAAGTGAAGGGCAATCAGCCACCCCTCTGCTCACAGTATTCTGGTCCACACCTCGTGCTCAAGAGAGGAGAGAAGATTTTTTCTATCTACATCCACAGAACCCCACCACAGTCCCTATCTACCATCTAAATCTGACATATACACTGGACCTCCCCAGCCCATGTGCAACATCCAATGTCAAGGTTGAGCTGTCATTGGGTACTGTAAGCAATACCCCAGTTGCCATTGCTGATCCAGCAACTGAAACATAGGGCTCTCACCTGGGGTTCATGCTGCTGCCCCCATTGCCATCTACACCAGTGGAGCTGCCCACAACAGCTGCCACTGCCATTCGCTAGATGCAAACCTCAGACTGCCATCCTACCTGGGTTGTGGGATGCCTGCACTATGCACCCGCCACTGAGTGATGGATCAGGAACCTCATGATATTAGCTCATGCCCACATGATAGCACGTCCACCAGGAGGTTACAACAGCCTGTGGCACTGGCACACGATGGCGTGCAGCGTACCATGTATGCGGGATGCATGATGTGCCTTGTACTACCTGTCCAAGTGCCAACAGCCTGCCATGGTCTCCATAGCCCATCCGACCCCACCAGCCAGCTGCAACACTTTGATCTGCCTCCCCACCCCAACTGAAGGTGCAACATGCAACCACCCCACAGCCAGTACCAAATGATTCTTCAGAGCCCACCAGGTACAATGGCACCCGCATCTGGTGACCGGCATCTGTGACAGACGGACTAGCACCGAGCAGACGACATGTCAATTAGTGTGCACAACATCACAGACCGTGTGTAGTGACATGTGGTAGTATATCTCATGCCCATCTCTTTGCCAGGTATTGACTTTTTCCTAAAAAGCCATATGGCAGAAGACATTCTTCTCAGTGGCACTTCCCGTGGAGATGCCTAGCAACAAGCACGAAGGGACATGCTCTCCTAAGTTTTGTTAGTGATTGTAAAAATAAGTTCGCTCATGTGATATCAGACATTTAACAGTTTGCCAAGTGATTAGTTTAGGGTTCAGGCCAGAAGATGAAAAGTGGATAAGTCAGCTTGGTAACGCAAGCAACATAGTGGTGCACAGCATTTGCCTATGGAGACCAGGTGATAGACAAATAAAGAGCTGTAGGTAATTTCATGTGTGCAGAGAAACACTTTCCAGGGGCTAAATATTACATGCATGGAGTATTCAATTATCAGAGTCTGCTGAACTAAACCACTGGCACTAACTGCATTCGAAACCTTGTATCACTTGGCAAAGAGGAATACTAAGTAGACCCCTCTATGAATGCACTGGACAATGATGATATTAGAAATTTATATTCTAGGAATAATTAATAACTTAGTGATTTGGTGGACACTATCCACTGGACAATATTATTCTGAGAGAAATTTTTAGTAATTTGTGTGTTAAGGTCAGTTAACTACATTGATCTTGAAAACAAATAGATCACTTACTATAAACACTGCAAGAAACCATTGTCCAATCTGAATAATCCAGATCATCATTAATATTCTTCATTTTAGCGAGATACTTAGCTGCTCCACACCACTGTTGATTTCAGAACTTATGCGATTTTCAAGTTACGTAGTTCTCCCTGTACAGAGCCAAACCTTTGCTTATTCAAAATTAGGTGCAGGTTATTATTGTCAGTGGCAAAGTGAACATTGTAAATTATCAATGAGATTCTTTCTTTTAACTCAATAGATGTTTTTCTTGTGATACATAGTAAGTTGTTACAAGTGTTGTATGTCCTGGGCCATTATGTCCTGTCTATTCCTATGAAACATTTATTTGGAGCAGATTAGTTGGTGGAATGTACAACAGTTACAACATGCTTATCATCATGAGCATGATGTGCCAATTTTTAACTGCACAAGAACAGCATATTTTGTTGACTGAAAACATAAATAATGCTGTTGTATATGTTGTCATGTTTCTCTGCAGAATTTTAATTTTGTAATACAGTTCTAAATAAATAAGCTTTATGAAAAGAAATAATCAGAAGACAATGCAGTGGAGCTAGGAGTTCAAAGGGTTGCAGCTAAAAATTTAAATCTTGAAAATTGTGAAACTTCAACTGCACAGTTGTCATGCATTGATGCTTTAATTATGCAGATGGATCAAAAATGCCAATGAGCCAATGAGAAATCAAAATAATTTTTAGAAATGAAAGTTTTTATACACTAGAAGTATTAAAGTGAAATCCCAGGCAGCAGATTATGTCTGCAAAAAGAATACTGAACTCATGATACAATAACTATACCTACACGACTGTCTGAAATTATAGATGTCACAAAATATACTGCAGAAATATCCAGATCTCTTTGAAATATATCAAAGTATGGAGTACGTATGGTACTGGAAACTTAGCTCCAAAAGAAAAAAAATGCAGTCTGACCTTTCATTACTATGTGTTGATGTAGCATTTCAATTGTAACAAAGTAAAGGTACTACAGTGAAACCTAGATGTTTTTGGGTTTGCATTTCTGATCCAGAAACATAACACTAATAGCTGCACACAGTGTACATTTTCAAATGATATTTTGTTCTATTTTTCCTGTTAATTTTTGACTTACCAGATACATCACTACATATCCTTTGGATTTACAGAAGGAAAGTTTCTATTGCCTATTATTAATAGGTATCTTAAATTGCATCCTGTGTGTTCTTTGTGTATAAATAATGTAAAAAATGTCAGCGGCAGGCACACATTTAAGTAATTCCACAATAATTAAGTTGCTCTATCCACAGTCATAAAGAAATGTGAGAGACAATAATGTGAGGAAGATGTAAAAAAGTGACCACACAGTCGCTACTCATCAGTTGTCAAAAAGAAGGAACCAGAAGCAATGTTTAATTCCTTATGATACACTTCATCATTTGAGGTGTACATCAAATGTGAAGCACTTGGAAATAAAACTGAGTAACATTTGCAATGGATAAATATGTGTGGCTTCAGACATGTATGAGAAGAAAATTGAGACTCTTGTCTTTTTACTTCATTTGAGCCTAATAATTACAATAACAATTATAAATTTAGATTCAAGCAAATGTAAGAAGATATCAGAATCTACAAAACTGAGAGGGAGAAGTTAAGAAAAATGTGTAGAGATTGGGTGTACAGAAGTGGTCAGGTCCAAGAGATGGAGATTGGTGGGGCATACAGAGACAAACATGAAAAATTGAATACTTGTAACTACATATATTGATAATAAAACATGATGAATAAGACATGTAGGAACAAATAGGAGACATACACAAGAATAGTGACAGAAAAGAGACTAACAGAGTGAATACTAAAAATGGAACATAGGAGTGAAACTGGGAACAGATATAAAGTGAACTGGATGAGAATAATCCTGAATGTTTACAACTATACAGTAATTGAAAGAAACTGACAAAGTTATATTACATTCTCTTAATTTATTGCCATTTTAGTCATCAGCAACGGGAGCTGGCAGTTGTAATTGATAGTGTGCTGATATTTTAACTGACACTGTCTTGGTATTTTATGAATAACAGTTGGACAAATTATGTTGTAGTGACATTACACAAAGGTTAAGGAGTTTAAAATGGCATGTTCCACATCCATGAGGATCTCATCACTCTGGGTCTGTGGAACAAAAAGTGTATCTAATCTATTGCAGTCTAACATTACTACCAGAGATTGTGTCAGTGTGATTTTGAAACAATAAACATATAGATGCTCAGCCATTAGATGATTATTCGCATGTAGTAATCTTCCTTCCTGTGAGGTTACATCAAGCAAAATAGGAAGGATTCTGGCAGACAAGGCATTCAACATATTTTTCAAGGACCTATTAAAATAAAGGATGTCTTGCACACAACAAAAGACAATCATGGCCTCATGATTCCTTGAATTTATAAAATACCTTATTTAGTGTCACACCTGTTATATTAGCATCATGTGGAATGCTGATAACACATAATCAATTATGGAAAACTCAGCAACAGTTGAGCACTACCACACAAACAAATAAAGAATTAAGTTTGATTTGATAAAAACCTAGTCCCACACATTGACCTAGTTGAATATTGGATTCCTTAACCCTTTTATTGCTGTGGACATGTTTAACCATGGCCTCCAGGTTTCCCTTAAGCATTATTGATGTGTTTACGTGTTCTGTTCTGCCAACTCTCTCACTGCTGTGGGTGAGTTTAAGCACACTGAGCCTCTGGTGCATGCAAGGATGAATTCCTGCACTGTTCTTATAGATATTTTTTGATTTCTTGCTGCATAGTTAATGTGCACATCTACATTTGTTATTCTCGATCATAGCAGATGTCAGTTTTGCTTAACGTGTTTTTCTCAGTAGCAACTTTGCATTCTTCTGTTCTATGGGTAAAATGTCATGTTGCTGGCACACAAAGATAAATCCTGGAGATACTCACTAGGAGTGACTGTGAGTGTGAATTATATGATGTTAGTAGCAGCAATGAGTTATCTATGGAATCCTGAATTAACAATCCTCAGCTCTGTGCATCAGCTGGTACAGCTCACTAGTCTGATCTTTCTCCAGGAGGCACAGTCAGCAGATATTTAGAATCTGAAGAATCAGAAAATGATAGTGAAACACTTAGGAAAAGAGCACACTTAATGGCACTTTCGATCAGAAACAAACTGATTTTCAGCCATTGGAGTATGCATTTGAGGAGTCAGCTTCAGGGCACAAATGTCAGCTAATTAATGACTCAAGCATTCTGTAATTTTTTATGATATTCAAGTCAGAAGACTTGTTTCATTTTACAGCAGATGAAATGAATTGATTTTATATATACAACAAGGCAAATACTTGTAAATCTGGTGGAAAGGTGGAAAGATACTGGATTTCAGGAACTTTTATTGTTTTGTGGCTATTTGTCTTATAATGGCTCAAGTTAGAAAGAGAGCTGAATGTAAGTCATTACTGGTCTACAGAGACACTTGAACACTCCAGTTTTCACTGAAATTATATCGTAAGACAGTTTTATTTTACTTTTGAAAATCGTACATTTTAGTGACAGCTAGGCAGGCAATGGATATGACAGTTTGTTTAAAATTATGAATTTTGTTGAAAAAATTCATTCAGCATTTCAACCACATTCAAACCACATCAGAAATTTTGCAATGACAAAAGTCTCCTGTTGTTCAAAGGTCAATTATCTTTCAAACAATTTATTTCAGCCAAATGAAGTAGAACTATACTAAAGCCATTTGTGCTGTGTGAGTGTCAGACTGGGTTCATTTTGGAAGTCATTGCATATACCAGTACAATAACAGAAATTGGGTTCCACAACGTAGAGGAAAGTGGTTATGTGGTGGCAACACTTATGAGACAATATTTGGAAAATGGACATAATCTATATCTTGACTGTATTATTCCAGCCGAGACCTATCTCTCTGATTTCACAACCATGGAACAACATGTGACACTGTTCACAACAAGCACAACATGCCAAAACTGCATAGGTACCTGAAATGAGGAAAACCTAACTTAAGGTCAACTGACAAAATGATTGCTATCAAATGGTTTGATAAAAGAGAAGTGTGGGTGTTGATCATGTGTAACACAATACAAGTGGTTGAAACAGAGGAGACTGACAGAAACACTAGCAAAAGATAAATCAGTAAAACCAGAAGTATTGTACGTGACAACTCAAATAAAAGTGCAGTTTACCACTGTGACATGCTACAGAGCTCAGTAAGAATAATGTGTAAGATTGTGAAATGACATAAAAAATATATTTTCACATCTTGGATCAGTGCATTTTAAATGCTCATTTCCTCCATAAGTCAGTTACAGGGGAAAAAATGGCATTGTAGAGTTTCACCTACCTCTCATTAGGGAGATTGTAGAAAAATATGCAGCAGAAGGAGAAAAGCTGGCAGACAAAGTAATTCCAATAACTGGAATCTTATATGATTTAGAAGAAAAATTTGCTAATCTACGGATGTGTGGTTTCCATTAAACATAAAGTGCACCAGGATACCAGAGACCAATGCAAATGCAGTGCACCATTATGTATTGTACCCTGTTTTGAGACTTGTCATACAAAGAAGCTCTCACGAATAAATTATTTAAAAAAGACAGAAAAAACACAAAAATGTAACAAAAGGACAAATAAATCTATTTTTAACTTCATCAGTGCCAGTCCAAGGCCTGGACTGAAAGAAAAAATGACAAATAGATACAATGAGAGCAAAAAGTATTCAGATACTTCCTTCAGGTAAAGTAGATCACTGACAAATGAATAGACATGATCTTTCAAAAGCTACACTATACATTTCTACAGCAAAACAAAGCTCATACATATGATGAGTGTTTCAAAATGAATATTGCAGTTTAAAGGCTTTGTAGCATTTATTACATTCAACTTACAATTATAAATTACATATCAAATGAAAGAGCAACTCAAATATCTACTTACGACACGCTGATATCATTACCAAATAATGTATACAATTCATATATTATGAGTTTTGACAATGAAATTTACTTAGGCAGATAGAGTACTGTAAAGCAGCCTTGAAATACAGACTGTGTGTTAAAACAAGTCTTAATGCTTCAAATTTCTGAGTATGAAGCAGAACTCCTGATGATGAAATATGATAGCAGCTAACAGATGTGGTGTTTCAGGTGCTACAATACCTATTCTGTGCATGATGCCAATACACAGTTAAACAAAACCTACATATATTCATCACTTTAAAATGTTATGAAATTATTCCGATGTGAGGGAAACAATTACATTTGGGTAGCCTGATATTTGGGTCATGGTACTTGCCTAAGGATGCAAGGAAGGACTGAAAATATATGCTGAGTATTTAAAATGTATTCAAAGAATTAAGTTTCCTAACTTTGGAGTGTCTTTCCAGATGAAGAAGTATGGTGGCAAGAAAAAGACTTGTTGTTTCAGATGATGTTAGATCTATTTTGTATATGATGTAATTACACAGCATACATTGCATGAGTAAAACAAATATTATAGATATTCATCTGTTTATGATATGCTGATATGCTGAAATTATTATCAAGTAACATAGAAAATCATAGTCAGGAATAGTGATTTTTGGCTGTGAAAGTTCCCTAGAAATGTATAAAAGCATTGAAAATACATAATGCACATTGTAAAAAGAATTCAAAAGCTTCAAGATTCCAAGTTTAACATGTCTTTCTAGATGGAATAGTGTACTGGTAACAGACAGACCTGATTCTTCATATGCAGCAACAGCTATTCCATGCACAAAAGTAAATACACAGAACACATAGCACCAGTTAACAAAACATTATGCAGATTCATCTTTTTATGATGTGCTAAAATTATTCCAACATAATGGAAAGATTTTGTATTTGAAAACATCGATTTCTGGCTTTCAAGTTTGCCAGGGAACAATTAATTCTATTTATGTACTCAAAATGTATTTCAATGCATCAGAAGTGTGTTTCAGCAAGCAATTCACTTCCCTCGTGAAGTGTGTGTGAATGAATTAGTGTGCTAGTATGCCCCAAGAGCACAGATAAAATGGAGAGAGTGGATGTACAGGTTCTACATCATTTATCTCTAAATCTATGACCAAAATATTCAGCACGCAGCCAGGAGGCCACCACAGGTGCTACAGCAGCAGGAAGTGGACACAGACAGAGGGTCCTGTCACAGATAGTGGGGTAAGACCATAATGACACTGCACTCGGCATGGTCTGTGGCAAGTGTGTCAGTAGCAGTGAAAGGGTTAAGCAAGAAAGCTGTTAAGATCAGATTACACAACCACAATTTTGGTTAAGATAGGGGCTGTAACTTCTGTAACATACTGCATGTAGTGTTTAATGTTGAGAAGTTACAGAACAATATTCCAAGCAGTATACATTCCGAGGAGATTGGCAGCTCTATAAAAATGCTTGCATTGCATGTCCAGGCATCTCTGGTTGCATATATGAATCCCTTTGCCCTTGCATGAGGTCACAACAATGTCATTTGGCTCAATGCTACATTTAAAATATCAAAACATCATAAATTTAAAGTTACAACACAATATTATTTACAACAATCAGCTCCTGGGGATGACAGAGATATTATTCAAACTGAACACAGCAAGTGAAGTGAAACAATTTCATCTAAAACTGTTATTATAAAAACCTTCCTTACAGCTGATGAAATTTGCTACATTAACATCGTAACAGTTTGAGATGGATACACAGGTGTAATACAATAGGATATATGAACTGTAAGTGATGCGGCCTTCTGAAACACAACTACTGTTTTTTTATTAGTGGATATATCAAGTTCTTCAGACGTGAGATGAAAGTTTACTAGATTAGATGGCCACTCTTATTCCGGAGAATGCACTACTGATTTCTTTTTATATTTGTGACCCATAAGTTAAATTAAATATGTTATGATAATAAGAGAAAATGTATATGGGACACTATTAGAGAGATATGGCACAGATAACATAAATGTTCACAAATGCAGTGTCAGATGGGAACACAATAATTCTGCAAATATCCTTGTATCACTCTCACAAAATTCAACTTATAATACATAGCAATATTTCACTGGCATCAGAACTCCATATTTCTTCCAAGAAAAACATCACTCAAGGTGAGTTTCAAAAATCAGAATTTGGAAAAGAATCAGTCAATATATTAATACAAATGGTAAAGATGATAACAAAATTGAGAATAGGCACAGTTAATTTCAGTGCATATGTTACATGGCATCACAGTAATTGCAAAACAAATAAGAGGCACAGTTAATTTCAGTGAACAAATTACTGGCTATTTCAATACAGCTTTTCCATAAATACAGCAAGAGTAACATATACAACAATTCAGCACACATTAACAATGCAGCCATGTACAGAACAATGCTCTGCATTAACAATCAAACACTGATGAAGCAAATTGCACCATTGCACATGACAGCTCACTGATTTTAAAATAAAAATGAGCAAAATAATATTTATGCTTTCAAGCTGCAGCAGTTACATGATGTAAGAATAATTGGAATATTAAAATAAACTCAGATTTTTTAAGAAATACAGTGTATCATATGCCCAGCAGCCAATTATTATTTTAGAACCTTCAAAGATTATTTCAAACATGGGCAACTGCAGGATACCGGTATCATGTCAGTACATTTCTTTACATGTGAATTACTTAATGACATTTATCAAAAGGACTAGTTATTGCCATGAAGGAGTTATAAAACATCAAAACTGAAACACTACCACCAGTCAGTATCAAAATAATAAATAAATAAAAAGGACACACTTATGAAGTATTGTTACACTGTACTTGAGAAATCAGTGGTACTGTACATGGATATAACTGAACCTGGGTTGCTACAATAATACAAAACCAGTGTTTCTGATGCTTCAGTATGTCTTTCACTACAACTTTTTACTAAGTGGGACTACTGAATGATGCATTTCTCATGTTTTGCAGCTGGGAATTAATCAACCCGAATTATTACAAAAATTCAGTACCTGTAACAATTAGATGCTTTAACTTCTGTAAACACATTGTACTAGTCTAAAATTAGAAGGAAGTTGTAACAGAACACAAAAACATGGAAGCAGAATCTTCATAAACAGAAAAGAAAGTGTGTGTGTGTGTGGGGGGGGGGGGGGTGCGTGAGGTGGGTGGTGAATGTGCGTGTTGCGGGGGGGGGGGGGGGGCGGGCACAGAGGTGGAGGGATGTGTGTGTGTGGGGGTAGGGGGGGTAGGATGGGTGAGGTGGATGAATGTGCATGTTGCGGGGGGGGGGGGGGGGTGCAGGGGTGGAGGGACATGTGTGTGTGCATGTGTAGGTTGGTACGTGAGTGGGTGGGTGAGTGATCATTGATCACATGGACCCCCTTTGTGATGAAAATGGGAATCTAATAGCTGAGCAGCAATCATTGTTACTTCTTTGTGTACCATTTTATCATCTTGCATCCGGGATTTCTGATACTGAAATATGAAATGAACCAAAGAAGATTTTAAATGTCTGCACGTAATCCCTACATTAGCTACAACATATTTAGAGCAATTAATTTTAAAACTCATGGAGATGCTGATGTCTAGTATAACACAAGCAAAGCTGGTGCAGATACTATTCTCATATATCTTTCACCACACCTTTTTAGCAATCATGTAATACAAAATGATTCAGGGATCATTTTATGCACCTCAAGAGTGCAAGCTAGTAATAAATAATTGATGATGTACACATAACATCAAATTTTTGTAAATGATTGATCAATCCTAAAAGTGTAATAGTACCATAAAATTTCACATCTAGCACCAAAAATGGAGAAAACTGCTTTGAGAGAAAGGTTTCTACTTCTGAGGTGACCAACAAAAGACTAAGATGTTTACATTACAATAATGAAATATGCTGCCTGTATCAAAACCACAATACAGATCATGACTGTTTGTTACCTCAATGAAACACTTCAGTGTAGTTCCAGCCTAATGGAATGAGCTAAGAGGTACACTGGTGTTACAGACACATGTGACATAAAGTAACTGTGTCTAAGGATAAGACCAAATAGATAATCACCTAGAAAAACAATTTATAGAAAGAAAAATATCCTTTATTGTATAATTTATATTATTGTATAAATGGTCCATTTTTTAAGCAGAGAAAAGGTCACTGGTAAGATCACTCAACAAAGAATTATGCATTGATCTGTCATTAAGCTGGCTAGGTTGCATAAAAAGTCATACAGCAGGTGAAGAATGACTTTATTGGTCACAAAGTGACATGTTTTAAGATTATTTCCATCTTCAGAGTCCTACAAAAGCACAAAGGTAGCACAAGGATAAGAGTATCACCAGATGTGTTCGTAATATGAGATCACAGGCTAGGAAGTCTGTCATCTCATGTTATGAACACATCTGGTAATGCTCTTATCCTTGTGCTACCTTTGCATTTGGGTAGTACTCTGAAGATGAAAATAATTCTGAAATGTGTCACTTCGTGATCAATATAGTCATTCTTCACCTGTTGTATGACTTTTTATGACACCTACCCAACTTAACGACAGATTTACACATGATTACTAGAATGGTCACTAGCCTCCTACATGACATCATGTCACACTTGTATTATTTAACAAGAAAACTGAAAATTGAGGAATCTGTCAAAAACAAGGTGTCATTTCTGCTGGTGTCTTCACGGTATACAAAAGTATGAAAACTGTCCTCCAAGAAGTGAATGTCAGCATCACAGAACATGACACTGAATATTCAAAGACAAAACCTGATAAATACAATTTCTGAAAATAAATTATCCTGTTCTCAAACATTAAATTATTCAAATTCACTATCTTTATCCATTTCTATCTCTCTTGTTGCATTCTGCATTGCTTTTCCATCACCAATCTTTCATTCTTCTACTAGCACTATCTGTTATTTCTCATATTCTTCTCATTTTTACATGTAACCTTCTGCTCATCAAACCTGAATGAGTACCTGTGTTTTGGTCTGAGCAGACTGGTAATTACAGTGTAGTGAATGAGATCCTGAATAGTTTGGACAAACTTTCCAAGCCAAGCAAATGGTCACAGGAGAACTCCTGGGTGTGTGTTTTGATGTGTTACAAACTTCTGACAAGCAACACTGAATATGAAGCACTTAAGAGAAAAAATGTTAACCCATGAACTTGCAGCCCAGCTTATAAAACTCTTGTGGCAGTTCCTTTATAAACGTTATAGGACAGCACTTTTCTGTGTGTAAATGTGATGAGACATTTCCAGTTTGGTAAGCTGAAAGGAATCCTGTTGTCTGGACATTCTCTGGTATACCATTAGGAGTGGCTGAGTTGCTTAACAGGTGGGGCACATACAAGCAGCCACTAATTTTGCATGGCTCATACAGTACAGCAAGCAGCTATTTGTGGTTCTTAACATGAAACCCGTGCCAGTATCAAAGGAGGTGGGATTTCCACCACTTCAGATTTACTAACATTAAAGCACATGCCACAGCATGCAAAACTAAACATATTATATTCTTATCTTCAGTATCAGTGCAGTATTAGGAATGTGCAGATTATTTATGTCTTAGGTTAGTAACAAAATGAATATTCATGTTAGTATGATACTTTATGAGACATTATTCATTTTAAATATGTAGTGTTTTATGTCATTTTGATCAGTGTCTGAGAGTGATTAATTAGATAACTTTTTTGAATTAATGTTGGCCAATTGGTTCCAAGTTTTATAATATTGAAATAATGCATATCCCTACAACGGAGTGGCACAGTAGGGAAGAGACAATGGCGGTAGCCAATGGCAAGATAACTGAAAGAAGTAGAGGGGCCAACAAGTCGCAGTAAGCTGGGCTTGGGTGCCAGGATAAGAAGGAACTTTTTGTTTAGCATTGAAAAGGTGAGAAGTTCTGTTTTCAGGACATGATTTAGTAAAGTTTTTATGATTGTTTTCTGCTTGGCAGGTGGCCATGTAGTGGAAGTGCTGAAACTTTGATTATTTTTTTAGTCCATGATAATTCAGAATTTTTCTGTTCATTTGATGATAGAGGAACTGGAAAGTTTTACAGAAAAGTATTTTAATGTACATTAACAGTGTGAACAATTAATCATGAGTTGTGAGCATTACTTTGAATCTGCTCTGAGGGTTTGGCTACCTGTTAGAGTTTACTGAAACTGTTTACTGCCACTACTTCAGTTGTGTTTTAGTGAGTAAACAACTGAATTTCAAAGGTATTTGTTCTGTTGCCTATCTTATTCCTAATAAACACCTCCAGCTCCATTCTTTTACTTATATTGTATTTAACACATGCGCAAAGAACTTATGGACTTGAAATCTTTTGAAATAGAAACTGTTTTGCAGCAGTGTGCAATTGGTCTCTAGGTTACATGGCTACATCTTATTGGCCAACAGAAAATAAGTTTGTGCATTTTTCCCCCGCCCCCCAGCTCACCCCCCCCCCCCCCCAAGATAAATTTTCATTAATACAGGGTGGTAGTTAGTTATTAGTTACTTGGAGCTGAAGTCTAGGATATGCTGAAATTTATTAAGCAGGCCTGTAGACAGTAGCATGGAGGGCTAGGAAGACTTAAGAAAAAAAATTGAGTGGCCGTAAACATCAGATGGCATCAAAAGCATCACAACACTGTAGGCAGCCCATCATCTGTTTGGGAGTTTGCGGTCCAAAATTATCACTTCAGCACTATGAAATAACATATCCCTTTAGCCAGCACTCTGAGATTTCCTGTCATTGTCAGTCCACAGTGTTGGTCAGAGATGTCACAGCTCATCAAAACAGTGCCGTGACTTCCTCAACAAACAAGTTTGGAGTACTGCATCAGCACACACAGCGTATGACATCTAGATTGTCTACATACATTAAGTATAGCTACTACTGCATTTTGTGAAAGTTGAACTGAATTGTAAGCCATAGCAGACCATTGACTATGACTGTGGTTTGAAGCACAGATCTAGTGATTCAGTAAGCCCTGAGCTGGGAGTGGAAATGCCAATAGATACAAATCCATGAGAGTTCATTTTGGGTAAACTGAATTCAAAGTTTGAGAATAAATTTGGGGAAATTAGATCTAAATTTGAAAGTAAAAGTGACATAATTAAGGGAATATAAATGCAAAATTCAAAGGCTGAAAGTTAGATTTATAGAAGTTGAAAATACGTTTGTTGCACATTGGAAGCGATCAAGGAGAATTTAAGGGAGTATATGAGAGGGAATAAGTTACAGATTGACAAATGGGAGAAAGACGTTAAATCTGCTCTTGAAAAGCTTACCATCAATGTAGGCATTTGAGACCTGAATTAAAATGTGCTGTAGAAACTCAACCTACTCATTCTGATTCCAGGTTCACAGAACTGGTAAGTTTCATCACGATTACTGAAACTAATAAGTCTTGTGTGTCATGCAGGGACCTGCATTGAAATTGTTTTCAAGTGATAACATGTATCACACTGTTGGTTTATTGCCTTTTCATAGGGTTAACTTTGTTGTGGGTGTGTATATTTGCTTATGGAATTATACCAGCCAATGATTTGTGTAATGGCTGCATACAAAACAATGAATGTCAATATAGAGTGAAAGACTTGAGGAGTAAAACAAAATTTTATAAATGCGTTAATGCTAAAGAGTGGAAGTAAGTTGAGAAATTTAAGTTTGACAGGGATCTATTAAAAAAAATAACCCTGAAAATAGAGTTTTGCCTATATGGAAGTTTTTGGAGATGATAAAAATGTAGAGCATGTATGTTGTATGAATGTAAAAACTACACAGAGTGAATGTGTGAAAGATGTGGGGAATGGTTTACTGAAATAAACAGAATTAATGAGAAAGTATGTAGAGGAAGTGTATCCATTTATTGATGTGAATTTGTATGATGTGTGTGCAGAGGTGTTAGCTGGGAGTGGGAGTAATATTTATGACTTAAATGAGAAGTTCTATGAACATGTTAAGGAACTGCATGGTAATAAAATTGTAGAGTTTCCTGAGAAAAGCATAAAAGATTAAGAATGCTACACATCAATACAGAAAACCAATCAAAAGAGAGATAATGCTTGAGTTTGTTGTAGACAGGGAGTCATTTGTGGAGAATTTCCTTGTGATACCAAGACTGACTGTAAATGTAAGGCCTGAAATAGATTTACTGATCAATAAATTTGTGACTATGAAATTCATGAAAATGAGTTTGATTGTGCATTGAACAGGAAGAGGGTTAGATTTAAATATGTGTTGTCTGAGGAAAAAGTAATATCAAATGTGTGAAATTACAGGAGGCTGAGGATGCTTTCACCATAGAAGAGAAAACTGAGTATAAAATTAGCAATAGCATCTGAACTTAAATTTATTATGTTTGCTTTTGGAGTGGAGTACTGTGTAATTTTTGTGTATGTACATTATGTTTACTTTTAACGATGTAGTGTATTAATGATTTTGGTGGATTTATTAGTACAATTTTTATTAATCACACCATGTACCATGAAGTGAGAATGTGTGGAGTAAATAATGTACAAATGATGAAAGTTTCTTATTTAATTAGAGTTTTAATTATATGTTTATGTGTTCTGATAGTACCAAAGTCATGGTATGTGGGGGTGGCAGTATCACTGTAATCTTGTTGGCTGACAGTCAAGTGATTTTGACTGATGAAAAGTAACAATGGTAATCTGGAAGAATTTGACTCCTATGGTACTGATATATTAACAGTTATTTGTTGGATATCATATGAATTGTGTTTTTGAATTGGATCTGGAGTCTTATTAGTGTGGTGATTCAGCGGGTTTGTTTTTGTGTTGAAATGAACTTCAGGTGACAGGGATTTTGATATATTTTTTGGTATAAATGTAGTGTGAATGATGTACAGGGCAATTATAATTAAAGTTAAATTTTCAAAACGATGTAGAAATAAAACCACTGGTCAGAATGACGTCAAATTGGAACGTAATATTATCGGAGAAGGGGGAAAACATTTGGAGGAAGAAAAAAAAAATAGTTACAAAATGTAGCAATAGATGGCACTGTATGTGTCAGAATATGTAAATGAAAACACTTATCATGAACACAATCCATTGAAGTTGGTATAAACACACTGAGTGCACGGCTTTTCCTTCTTTCACGTCTGCGACGTTCTCCATGACTGTCTCAATTCAGGATGGTCCTCTTCTTGTAAAGTTGTATTACAAGAATGATGACTGTGTATACATCACTCTGCAGAAGTTCCAGACACTGAAGGGTTTGAAAAAAGGCGTTGGTCTGATGACTGGTGTGGGTCTGGAGAAAATGATTCAGAAATTCGAAAAGACGGGTTCTTTTGGTGTGGAACCTGGTAGAGGGAGGAAACAATTCGATTCATTGCCAGTGGAAGCTGTGGCTACAGCAATGCAGGAGATGAGTGGTGATGTGCAAACATTTAGTGCACAGAGAATTGCCCAAACATTGGACATACCCGTGAGCATGGTGCATAAAATCCTATGAAACATCCTTCTTTGCTATCCATTCAAAATTAACCATGTGCATGAGTTGCTTCCTGTTGACCTGCCAGCAAGAGAGACCTTTGCTTTAGAATTTCTTGCTCACATGGAAGTGGACAATGATTGGCTGTGGAATATTTTGTGGACAGATGAAGCCCACTTCCATCTGACAGTATGTCAATACACAGAATTGTCGAATATGGGCAATGGAAATTCCACACTCAAATCAACCAGTACCATTTCATCCTGAAAAGGTCACTGTGTGGTGCAAGTTTATGGCATCATTTGTCATAGGGCCATATTTTTCGAAGAGACACGTGTTCCAGTCCTGTTACTTGTACCATCACTGGTAAGCACTATGAGCGTCTTCTGTGCAATCACGTCATTCCAGCTCTCCAACAGCATGGATGTGTGGATGGGATCATTTTTATGCAATATGGCACACCTCCACACATTGCAAATACAGTTAAACAGCTGCTGAAGCTCTATTTCGCAAATGCTAGAATTGTCAGCCACCATTTCCCTACAGCCTGGCTGTCCTGATCACCTGATCTTAATCCATATGCCCGCATCTCGTGGTCGTGCGGTAGCGTTCTCGCTTCCCACGCCCGGGTTCCCGGGTTCGATTCCCGGCGGGGTCAGGGATTTTCTCTGCCTCGTGATGGCTGGGTGTTGTGTGCTGTCCTTAGGTTAGTTAGGTTTAAGTAGTTCTAAGTTCTAGGGGACTTATGACCACAGCAGTTGAGTCCCATAGTGCTCAGAGCCATTTGAACCATTTTTTTAATCCATATGACTTCTGGCTGTCGGGCTATCTGAAAGATGTTGTATTCGGTGTTACGATTGCAAACTTAGCTTCATTGAAGGCATGCATTGCACAATGCATCCTGAACGTGACCCTGGAAACACTTCGATCAGTTGTGGAATATGCTGTTTCTTGATTTCAACTTGTTGCAGAAAACAGTGGACAGCATGTTGAACATATTTTGCACCATGACTTTAATTGGTGCCTTTTATGCAGTTTTTGGCCTCAGGACAATTGAGAACCAATGTGAATGATGCTTCTTATGCCATTTTTGCCTGAGGACATTTAAAAACCAGTTTTTCCCATCTGTGTGATATGACCTTGCCATGGTGGATGGGCTTACATAACTAACAGTATCATACCCATACACCCATGCACACTGAGTAGTACAGTTTGTTTAACACCAAACACACACCTTAGGCATTGTTGTATGATTCATTTGTCATTTGTAGTTCACCACAATTAAATTATGATGCTTACAGTGCCACTTATTACTATGTTTTGTAACTATTTATTTTTCTTCTGCCATACGTTTTGCCCCTTCTCCGATAATATTCCTTTGCAATTTGTCATCATTCTGACCAGTGATGCTATTTGTACAGCGGTTTGAAAATTTAACTTTAATTATAATTACCCCATATAACTATGCTTATTTTCTAGCTACACAACTGTGGACACAGCAGTGCCAACAGAACATTTATTTAGAAAGTAGGAAATTCAGAAAAAAAGTATTATTTATACAGTTTGATAAGAAATGAATTGATAATTAAATGAAAGCTTATTTTTTAATTGTGTGTTGGTTTGGCTAGCTACTTGCATAAAAGCCATGTAACAGCTGATTCAGAGATGTAAATTCTGTAGTATGGGCCTACACAGTCCAATTGGGTTGGATCCTTGAACTAGACATCACAAGCAAGCTAAAGTCAAAAGAAAGTTCTCTGTTAGATTTCTTGTTTGAAACATTGCTACCATATTGGCTTTCATGGATTTCATTGAATTGTGTGAGATAATGCACAATTTGGTGAGTAATTTATTGAACTGAAGATTCAGAATCCCTCATACCAACTCTACTTCATGCTTCATTCTACCATTTTTAATTTCTATGCAAAAAAATTAATTATCAATTCCAAAACAATGTAAATACAATACTTTCTAGCAAGCATTCCTTTTTAATTTCTTTCTGTTTAGACTTAACTATCTGTACAGACATAAGCAATGAATGAGACATAGTTGTACAGGAAATAGAGCATCTCAACAATGCACTATGTCCTATATGACAGGAATATTGGCACACCTTGCCCTGCCCCTTATCATGACAGTCAAGCTCAGGATAAACAAGGCACATGATATTAGCACTTTGGATCATAGGCAGAACACGAGTGCCTGACAAACAGGACACTTCCAAGCCTGAGGTCATGCAGACATTGTGCATTGTGTCACCCTGTAATGAGTGCATTATGCATAAATTCATTGCAGGAAAGCTGACACCACCACAGTCAACTGACGTTGGTGATGATGTATTTATGACAGGCATTCTATGGCAATGCAACTGACTGAAGTCTAAGACTGAAAACAGAAGTGTGAAATATCTCCATTGTTGAACCCATGTTTCCCTTGTGTTATTGTTTTTCCCATAATAACATGTATCCTCACATTGGTGTTGCATGTATTTCTTTAGTAAATTAATGAAGTGTGTGTAACAAATATTACTCATGTTTTATTGAGGATCGACATTCCCACTAGTGGTGACCCTGAAGTGAGTTGTTCATGCAACCTTCTGAAGTAAGAGGAGGGGTGATATCCATGGTGTGTTGGAATGTTGAATAATGCTTTTATTTTTCTTTCCTTTCTTTGATTTGGTATACTTTCCTGGTGCCAACTTGGATAGTTGAAAAACGATTGGTGGTCCCACCATAAGAGGAATGTGGAAGCAGATGTTATGTAGCATCCTTGTGAAAGCTTCATGCAGCTCTTTCATGTCAGCCAAATTCTACATAGGTGTAGTGACATCTTTTAATTTCCACAGTTTAGTCTGAACTGTCCTTGAGGTAGTGGTGCATACACTAATGTGAGTGCAGAACACTTCATTGGTTTTAACTATGCATGTTGTCACTTCCTGCAAGGCCATCACCTTTCCAATCAACTCACTGGCAGTGTTCACTATGGTAAGAAGTTCACCTTTCAATGATGCTCCTGTGTTGACAGGTAAATCTGTAAGCTTCCATGAGGGCAATGTCACACCCAAAACAACAGTGTTTTTCAGTTTGTGAGGAATGCTTGAACAGCTTGTAGGTCCATAAACAGTCTGTCTTTATATGGAGTTGAACCTTCCATCAACATGAAAATGGTGTACAAAATCCACCTCAAGGATCAGTTCATTGACTTTGGCAATCAGGAAGATCCTCTGCAATTTCTTGGTGAAACCCAAACTCACCACCTCACTGCATTGTCCAAAAGTAGGTATCTTAAAGCTGTTTTCAGCAGTGAGCCAGGGGACAACAGAAGATCATTCTTCTGGTTTCATCTTAAGTTTCATCAACTGACACAGCCACCGATGAAGCCACACCATCACCAGACTCGCCTCCACAGGAAACTTCCCAGTTTCTCCTGTTCTAAGACCAGTCTGCATGAAGGCTGGCAGGAGCATAGAGCATGAATATTCATTTGCGCCAAGACATCCACTCTCTGGGAGGGGGGCTGTATGGTGAAATAATTAATTGAGGACTAAGACTGAAAGTTGAAGTGTGGAATATCTTTGTTGTTTAACTGACATTTCCTTTGGGTCATTATTTTTCCTGTTAGTGTAGCTTATGTTTCCATGCAACATGTATACTCATTTTCTGTTGCATATACTGTTCTAGTAAATAAAAAAATGTGTGTAACTAATATTGTTCATGCTTTATTGTGGACTGATGTTCCCACACAATCAACTGTTACAGATTGTAGCAGTGGATAGATGAGTCACAGTGTAACAACTGAAAAGCCACCTTCTTGCTATGGGATACAGAAACCACCACCCTACATGTGTACCTCAGCTCATCGAACATCCCAAGGCACAAAAATTAGCATGGGCACAGAAACAGCAGCATCACACACTCAAAGAGTGCAATAAGGTTGCCTGGTTTGATTAACTGATGCATGTTTGATACACACTGGAAGCTGGATCAGTTACGTCCAAACTCATATGAGGTCATGCATCTCCATTGCCAGAAGAACTCTGTTCAAGCAGGTGATGGATGGACATCAATGAATGTATCACAAGAACCACCTATAACTAGTGTCCATAAGTTATGTACAGTGATTCAGCAGTCAAGGATCAAGGTGGTTCCATAATACTTTCTCCACACCACAATGTATCATCATACTCACCAGGGCAAAAAGAGATGCTACATATTACCAGGTACATGTGCCAACCACTGATAAACGTATAACAAGCTTATTATTTAAAGTGCTACGTTAGTTAAAACACAGAAAGTCAGTTATAATCTAACATAAGGAATTGTTTTACCTTAAATAATTCAAGAAAGACATGAACCATGAGCACTTCATTAGTACGATAACATCTACACTGCCAGAAAAAAATGCAACACCCTCAATGACAAAGTCATTTTATTGACAAGTGAGGTGACAGGTAATACATCACTGCAGAATTGTAGGGAACAAATTCAGACCAAACAAAACACATGTCACATTAAAGGGTGCCCAAATGATTACATCAATACACAATCCACCCCGTCTGGTGGCAACACAGGTGTGTATTATCATGTGCAAACAATAATAAAGATGCAAAATGGCATCCTTCACTAGGTAGACCCAAGCATATAGCACCTTTTATTGCAATTTGACAATGGTTCTTGCAGGCCCTGGAGAACGAGTCAATTCCCACTTCATCAAGTCCAATATGTGTTCAATTTGTGAGAGATATGGTGATCTTGCTGGTCAGACAGTTGTACACCTCAAAGAGCACCTTTTGTCATATCAGCTGTATGTGGGCAAGCATTACCTTTCTGTAAAAGCACACCACCTTCTTGTTGAAGAAATGGCAGTAGCATAAAGATAACACCTTGTGCAATGTAACAGGCACTGGGTACTTTGTCCTTCAGAAACACCATATGTGACTGACAGTTGTAACTGACAGTCCCCACACCATAAAGCCTGGGATGGGAACTGTGTGCCATGGGCAAGTGAATTCGGGAACAGGCAGCTCACCAGGTCTATGCCATATATGTATACATCCATCACCTGCATACGTACAGAACTTACTCTCATCACTGAGGACAATAGAGTGCCATTACACTCTGCAATCAACTCTTTCACGGCACCAGAGTAGCTACGCTTGGTGGTGTCATTGTGCCAGTGGTAGCCTGATAAGAGGCACACATGATATTAATCCTGCTGCAAACAGACGGTTCCCAATGGTCTCTGCTGACACAACAGGTGCAATATGTGTTCAGATTTCATCCCTGGATGATGTTTGGTTGGCCACCACTGCTCACACAGTGTGTCAGTCTTGACATGTGTCTGTGCTATGCAGATGTCCAGAACCTGATGTAAGTGTATGGGCATGTTCCACAGACTACTGTTGATAGCAGCTACACACCACTGACACATTGTGCTCAATGTGGGCAGCACTCTATCAATATGTCCATCCGGCTTCTTGCACACAATGCGACCCCTTTTTGAATGGTTGAAGCAGCTCAACAGGAGTATCTACTCCATCGTGGGACATGATTGTACCCTAGAATGAATGTTGCAAACACCACACACCTTTAAACTCAGCACAATTACCGCCTGCACAGTCAAAACAGAGGGTGCACAGACAGGCCTCCTGGGCACCATCTGATTGATGATGATGATGACGGATGAATCATTAACATTACAACCTCTCAGTATCCACATATTACACCCTGCTGCTCCTGACCACATTTTTTTTCTGACAGTGTACATTCAGCCATAGTTCTTCAAACAGGCACCAAGCACCTTACTGTCATATTGATTTATTTAGTTCAGAGTTTCCTTTGGCTTAAGTGTCAGCTTCACTTTGGAAAGTATTGACTTTTATCTTTCTAAAATCCTTTTATTTCCACAAACTCTCTTGGGGAGATATTAGTTCACTGAGCATAAATATGAATGATTGGAAGAGATTGATTCCTTGAGAATGTGACAAAATAATATTTTTCTTTCCAAGTTACAAAGAGCTGATGGAGGTTACTAGATAGTAAACTTCCCTTTGAATAAAACAACAATGCTTATTTGGGCTAAAAATTACTTCTATAATTACGTGAAAACTGCACTGAATTAAAAATAAGCACTTTAATTGACGTTATTAGGAGAAATTTCAGTGTAGAAAAATTAAGAAACAAACCAAAAGGAAATTGCTACAGTAAAAATGAAACAGAAACAAATATTCTGGATAGATAAGAAGAGTCAGAACCAATTATTTGGCTGTTGGTCATGGCCCAGATTGATTTAACAGTTTAGCTTTGAAAAATATATCTCACAGCAATGGAAATAAATTCAGCTTATATAGTTTATACTTCGCTAATATAATTAATTGTGCCAAAAGTTACTAACAAAATTAAAGTTGTGAAACTAATATATGTGAATTCCGTTGTAGATAAAAGTTTACTGATCACATAAACATAACTAGCCTCATTTAAGCACTTAACTTTTCTTAAAATTTAAATAGAAGTGGGCCTGTAGCCACTTTAAATGTGAAACTCCATTAATTATTCTTAAACATTTTGCAGGAATAATGGTAATATAGCATAACAGAAATCAAACAGTAGTGGGTAAGTTGCTTGTTGGAGTATCAGCATGCAAACATGCAGAAGTCTTGTTACTTAACACTTAGTTTGTAAGGGCAAATGATGTCACACAGACTGCTGCAAATTATGTCACACAGACTGCTGCCAATTCCAAGTGGTATACTATGATTAGGCATCAAAACAGTTCACGATATTTTTGTAAGAGAATTGGAATCCCTGCTCTAGATGACTTTTCTGTAATTTTAGGTTACCTCTTCTGTGAGAGTATGTGACTGTATAATGTTAGCAGGAGTTAATTTAAGTATTAAATTATCAGTTACACACTTACATTTAATTTTTCATTCCTATTTGTTGTATACAGGATGTGTATATAGGTATATGTAATTATTTGTGTTATTATAATATGTATTTTTATATCATGAAACAGTGTAATGTTATTTTCTTTCTTGATGAGTTCTTATGTCTTCTAACATATCCAGGAAATGATTAACAAATAAATAAGAAAAAATTCACTGCTGGACTTGTTGAAATGATAAATCAGTCACCAAGACTTCGTTATGGCTTAAATATTTGCTCTGATCTTTGGAACAGTCATTTGACAGACTGTAATTGAGTATCACTTGATTGCACACAACTTTTGTGGATACTGTGATAAATTAGCTTTCAATCACATGTTCAATCTACACAGACACAGATTTTCTATGATAAAAGAAAATTCATTTCCATATTTTTGAAAACAACTTATTAATGTAATGTAGATGCATATGGGCCTGAATACTTTTATATAGTAGATTGTCCTATTATAATTAATTATAACACCTTAAATTACTCACTTGGGCGTGGCCGCCGCTCTGTATGAACTGGTCCATTAACCTGGCCCTTATGAACAGCTGCAAGTGGAGCACTAGAGACAGGTGCCCTCGGTTGTCGCTTTGGTGAACGATTTTCAACGCTGACCCCTGGGCCCACGGAGTGAGAACGAACTAAAAGTGAAGTCCATACACAACTTATAGAATATCAATATCAGTATATTCAGTCTACTCTTAATCTTGCTATTTCCACTTAGATACAAAGTATCAACACCCTGAGAAAAATTTGAAATTTAGAAACACTAATTGTTGCAACTAAAACCTTTTTCTTGTGTAGTTGATAAACATATAAAATAATGCTTTAAAACTGTCCTTCATTTACTTATTTCTACTCTCCTCCCCTCAGATATCAAATAATAAATTCTAAATAATGAATATCAGCTGTAGAAAGAACATTGTTGACTGAAGTTTTATTTCATAATACATTATGACTAAATTATTTTTAAGTACAGAATTACAATGTATTTTAACGTTCATAGTTCTGTATATTTAAATTCACTTTATTAAATATGAATTGCCTGTATCACACTAATTAGCCCAGTCATGAATAAACATTCTAGAATTTTTTTTTTAAATTGTTGCACTACCTTGAGGATTGGTTCAAATGGCTCTGGGCACTATGGGACTGCTGAGGTCATCAGTACCCTAGAACTTAGAACTACTTAAACCTAACCAACCCAAGGAAATCACACACATCCATGCCTGAGGCAGGACTCAAACATGCGACTGTAGCGGTCACGCGGTTCCAGACTGTAGTGCCTAGAACCGCTCGGCCACCCCGGCTTGCTACCTTGAGGATTATTTCACTATCAATCTGTGGAGTCAACACTAAATTTAAGACTATTATTTCTTGTACTGTGTTGTGGTTTTCAGTCCAAATACTGTGTAAATACTGTAATTTATATCCATTTGGAACTGCTCTCCATATTCATCCATCTACAATTTTTACCCCTCATGCTTCCCTCCACTATCAAATTGACAGTTCATTTATGTCTCAGGATGTGTCCTACCAATTAATCCCTTCTTTTAGTCACGATGTGCCATAAATTTATTTTGTCCCCAGTTTGATTCATTACCTCCTCATTAGAGAAATGATCGACCCATCTAATGTTCATTCTTCTGTAGCACCATATTAAAAAAAAACTTCTATTCTCTTCTTGTATGAACTGCTTATTGTCCACATTTTACTTCCATACAGGGTTACACTCAAGACAAATACCCCCAGAAAAATCTTCCTAACTCTTACATTTATAGTACATAGTAACAAGTTCCTGCTTTTCAGAAATAATTTTCGTGCTATACCCAGTCTATATTTTGTACCCTCTCTACTTTGGCCATCAAGAGTAATTTAACTGTCCAGATAGCAAAGATCCGCTACTATTTTTAGTGTTTCACTTCCTAATACAATTCCTTAGCATCACCTGAGTTAATTCAACTACAACCTTTGTTTTACTTCTGTCTTCTACGATAAATTTTGCATCAGTATTGATTTGCATGTTCTTACATTTATCAAGAACCCAAACCAATCTTCCCCGAGGTTGGCTTTTATCAATTTTTCTATTCTTCTAGTAATCATCCCTGTCAGTGTTTTTTAACCATAACTTATTAAACTACTATTACAGTAATATTCACCTGAAATTCTAAATATTACATTGTTCTTGAAGTCTGCTGGTAGTTTACCTATCACATAAATCATGCCTCCTAGATCAAATAGTTCTGTCCTGACATATTTTCCCAAGGACCTCAATAATTTTGATGGATTGCCATCTACTCCCAGTGCATTTTTTTTATTTAGGTCTTTTAGTGCTCTGTGAAATTCTCCTTTTAGTATCATATCTCCTTTTCCTTTCTATAATAGTTTGTTTCTGTAATAGGTTTTTCTATTGTATAACCCTCTACATATTCCTTACACATTTCAACATTCCCTTCTTTGCTTAGTACTGGCATGCCATCTGAGCTTTTAACATTCATTCAGGTGCTTCTATTTTCTCCAAAAGATTCTTTAATTTTCCTAAAGGTCTGTCGTTCTCATTGTCAAGCATACTTCTGCACTTTTGCATTTATCTTATACCAATTTCTGCTTTGCCATTTTGTGCTTTCTGTCAGTCTCATTTTTAGATATAATTAATCCCTTCTGCCTGCTTTACTTGTTGCAGTTTTATATTTCGTGCTGTTGTTAGTAAAAAACAATACATCATGTATTATGCAAGGGTTTCTACTGGGCTTTGTCTTTTTTGCTTAGTTGGCAGAATTCATGAGTAAATTTAATTAATACTTCCATTTTGTAGCAGTAAGGGCTGAGTCTCATAAAATTAGATCATAGATAACAAAATGAATTACAGTGTCTAGCATTAAGAAGACTGAACTGCATATGGAGACAAAAGTTAATTGAAACCCTGAATTTCTTAAATATGTAAGCACATACAAAAAAAGTTTGACAAAAGTCATTAACTAGCAAAGCATACATCAAACAATAGATTCATTTTAAATGCTAAAAACAAATCAAAAGCTTTTTGGTCTGTTATAAGAAGTTAAGTTGGCAATGAAATTGATAGAAAATGTCCCTCTAAACTAATAATAAGAGGTAGAGCTGTTACAGAGCCCTGTGCAATATGTGAATCCTTCAATGACTTATTCATTAGCTGTGATGAAACTGGTGACTGCGCACCACCACATACAAATTCTAATAAGAAAGAAAGAAATTGCTCAGATTTTAAGTTTTCCTATGTTTCAAACTCTGATGTTATGAAAATCATAATGTCCCTAAAAAAATTAAACTCAGTTGGTCAGGATGAGGTTCCCATTAAAATAATAAAAACAGTCTGTCATAGTATTGCATATCCACTCTCCCTCATAATCAATCAGTCTTTTGATGAAAGATGTTTTCTAGATAAATTCAAGTATGCCAATGTTTGGCCAATTTATAAAAAGAGCAAACAAGATAAAGTGAGGCAAAAAATGAGGAAAAATCTCATTGTTACTGATTATTTCAAAAATATTTGAATGGGCTTCATGTGATAAGACAGCAAATTATAATTCATCCCACAGCACTATTTTACATAATCAGTATGTTTTCAGGTAAGCCTGCAGCACAACCTTATCCATACATGAACTGATCACAAAAGTTATCAGCTGTCTTGGTAACAGAACATTTGTATCATATATCTTTTGTGAGCTTACCAAGGCCTTTAACACTGTAACTCATGACCTGCTTCCCCAAAATTGACAAGCTATGACTTTCAAGGAATATCTGTTACTTGGCAGATAGAAAACGAAGAGTACTTGTTAATAGAAGTGGTAAGAAATACACACAATTACACATTTCATAAGGTTCAATATAAGCACCAATACTATTTTTGTATTATATTATCTTTGCCATGCCAGATTCAATTCAATACTATCCATTATGCAGATGACTCAATGCGAATAGTCTGGTGTAAAACCTATGAAGACTTAATCCACCATATTGCACAGATACTTGAAGGAGTAGAGGCATGGGTCAAATACAATAATTTGGAATTAAACTTTGCAAAAACAGATATTGTTCTTTTCACTACAAAACAAACAGCACAATGTATAAGTGAATAAGCTCTATGGACGAAAAATAGAACACTGGAAATTGTATCAAATTCCTTGGTGTAGTAGTTAATAAAAATATAATTTGAAATCTCATTGACCAATAATCATCTGTGACTGTTTTAAAAATATGAAAAGGTTTTCAAGTACCACAAACAGTCACAATATTTATTGATTACTAAATTATTTACTAAATTATTTATCACCTAAAAACATGTCACTATATAAATAATTTAGTACTCAACAAATTTTTTGACTGGTAGTGATACTTGAAAATCTTTTCATAATAAAAATATGTTGTAGAGTTACCATGTGGACAGCACACTGATTCAACTGAAGTCTCACATATGTCAGAATGTCTCATATCGAGTCACTGATTTAACCATAACAAAACTGTATATTATGCATATTTTGTTTCAGTAGTTTTGTATAGTATAATTCTCAGTGGGTCTGATAAAACTAATCCACTAAGCTTTCAGACTACAAAAAAGATCATCCAAGCCATGATGAGAGATAAAAAGAAACAATACTCCAAGCAAACCTTTACTTAAAAAGCTACAGCTAATGTCCATTCCAAGCATGTATACAACTGAGATTCTTGTTTTCACAAAGAAAAACCCACAACTTTTTGAGGGGCACTGATTCTTGCATCAGTATGAGGCTAGACATAGAGAGATTTACATGTTGCAAAATTGCTTGAATGACAACCATGTAAAATAATATGTGTCTATAGAAGTAATGTCACATGTATTATAACCCCTGATTATTTTTCAATGGTAGTTGTGTAAAGTAATACCTGTCTGAAGAAGTAACAACATAAGTTTTATAACCTTAGATTAAATTTATTAATCTGCATTCTGCTTTAGAATTGATAAGCCACCTCTGTCACAATCTTCAACTGTATGAGGCATGTTATGTGATAGTAAAAAATTCATTTTATCTGACTGATTCATTTGACCCTATGCTGCCTTCACTATTTCATCTACCAAAGCTACCCATCCATCTTCTTTTGGATAGCTTTCCCCTGTTGCAGCCAATCATTGCCTAATACTTCCTTTGAAAACCTCAACAAACCCTGATTTTATTTATCCAGTTCTCATCTTCTTATTTTCATACATTTCTGCAGTTTCTTTAGCTTTTAATCTGCAGTTCATAACCACTACATTATCTTTGATGATTTTTAAACAAAGCATTAGCAATGATTAAATTATTCTGTGTCCAAATTTCTACCAGGTGGCTTCCTTCTTCATTCCTTTCTCCTAGTCTATGCTCTCCCACTATTTTTCCTTCTCTTCCTTTTACTGCTATCAAATTCCAGTTCCCCATGACAAGTAAATTTTCTTCTCACTTAGTGACATAATGAAATTTTTTATCTCAGTATTCATTCTTTCAGTCTCTTCATCATCTGTGGATCTAGTAGGCATACAAATTTCTCCATCTTGAGATATAACTGGATCATTAGGAGAACTGTATAATGAAAAACTCAATACTAGATTTATATAGGAGTAGAAAACATACTTTTCAAGTGAATTTTTCAATACTTGTGTTTAATACATTGTATCTCTGTTATTTTTATCTACATTTGCAATTATGTTTCATACTGCCACATATATTAATTGCTGTTTAATATCATTTAAAGTAATTTAATGAGCTGTAGACAGCAAAGTTCGTCATCTCATTTCACATACTAAATTATAAAATTATACAGATCAAAACTTTGTTTACATCTATTTCAGTTCAGTTAATTTTTCAGTGACAAATCCAGGAAATCAGAAATTTGCTAATTTTGTGGTGACTGCTGGTGGCAGATTGGCTATCAAGAGTCTGTCTAAGCTATTCCCACATCAGCTTGCTGCACCGCTATCTCCATTTTCACTGCCTCAGCAGCCTGTGAATTTTGTTTATCTGCATGCAATGCAATGTTCCACTCACTCATCCATACTGTTTCCTACAAACTACTTGAACTGTTCTCCAGTGACCATGATCATCCCATCTGCACTGATCAGGTTACCTTCCCTGCCAGCTGCACCATGTGTGACATGCAGACAATTTCCACCTGCCTCCCTTACCCAGGCCTCAGGTGGTACGTTGCATCCTCTGCCTACCTTGTCCACTGCTCTGTATCACAATTCCACTGCTGACAGCATTCCTCTTCAACTACCTAATTCTTCACCATCCACCAACAGCCCATACCCTATACTGTTCAAGAACAGCACATTCCTACAGGCAGAGTCCCCAGACCTCCCCAGCTGCAGAAAGAAAACACAAAAACATGGTTTGCCTCAGTGGGCATCTAGGACATTTATGGAATAATTGATGACAATGCTCATTTTATTTGTCTTATCAGTCACGTCCATGATCATATAGAACTTATTAGGGATTTGCTTCTCAACCTGCCTACTCAACGTAAATAGGTCATTGCAAAGTCTCTCATCATTGAGTACCTGTCACACCCTCTGCCGGAGGTTATGCATCACATCCTCTGTGAGATACAACTACATGACAGAACACCTTTGAAGCTGTGGTGGCACCTTCAAGTGTAGGTTGGTTCAGAGGACATGCCTCATGTTGCCTTGTGGTCACTCCAGCTCATCAGACATCCACTGACCTGCAACTTCAGTTACTTTCACAAACCACCCACACAATGGAATCCAAACTTCGGTTGGCAGATCAGGCATATCATATCATCTGCCTTCGACAGCTTCTCCCTACTGTTGACTTTTTGTCTACATCTAAGGTTGGCAAACTTCAGTTGGCAGATCAGGCATATCGTATCATCTGCCTTTGACAGCTTCCCCCTACTGTTGACTCTTTGTCTACATCTAAGGTTGGTAACAGTACTCTTGCTTTCTGCCTATCACCTCCATGTCCAGCTGTTGGAGCTGAACAAGCTACCTCCCTGCCACCTGTTGGACTGCCGCTGGCACCTCCTACTCAATCCTCTATGAGACTCCCCTCCAACCTGACCTGAAATGCAGCAGTTACCTCAACATGCTGGCTGATTTAGATGCTACAGTTCATGGTGATGTTACAGTGTGACATTACTCACTCAGTTGTCCAACATAGTGGCTCCTCCCAGAAGCAGAAACTACATCTTGGACTCTGCCAGAAACCTTCCATTTCTGGTTGACACTGGGGCAGATGCCAGCGTCAGTCTCCTCTCCTGCACACCTTCAAGCTTTCTCTTTACAAGGCTAGTTATTTGTGCTGCCAATAACTACAACATTACTGACCATGGTGCTGCTGAACTCAGTCTCCAGCTTATGCTGAAGCTACAATTCCCTTTAACCTCCTATGTTACCAATGTCGATGGCCTGGTCCTCAGAATCAATTTCCTCTAGCGTTTTAGTCTCTCTCCCAACCTGAATTTGGCCACCTTACCCTATCACACAATTGTCACCAGCATTCCCAGCTCCTTTGCCCCCTCCAGACCCTCCCCTCTGGGTCAGTGTGGCTCCTTTTTTCATGCTACATCTGAGTGCTCCCGTTTGACAGCTAACCTTGTCAACTCACTAGCTGAACTTGTGACACAGAGCTGTGAGATCAATGCCCTCCATTCCAACAGCAAAGTTCTCCATCAACTGATTACCAATGCATCATCCAACCTGGCAGGTGCTCTCCACATGGTCAATGACCTCACTACATCATGGCTGTTTCACATCACTGGTTCAGCCTCCATGCCCACTGCTCCCTTGCCCCCAAACATGCTTCATACAACTTAGGTCAGTGACACTCAAACTATTAATTTTTGTGTGATCTGGCACTTTCATCTCATGCTGATACACTTGTGTTCCCCCATGTACTCAACTACTCTCATTGGTGCAATCACAAATGGTACCTGTCATAGATTAACCACTCGAGAAGGCCCTCCAGGTCATTACAAGGCTAGGTGCCTAACCTCTAAGAAACTTCTTCATGTCAAAGCAGCCATTCACAAACTATTAAATGGAAAAATTGTGCATCCATTCAATAGAAACCGGTCATCACCCATTCATCTAGTCCCTAAGAAGGATGGTTCATTCCAGTTGTGCTGTGACTACACAAGCTCAACGCTCATACCATTACTGACAACTACCCTATTCCTCACATACAAGACTTTGCTCAACAACTCAATGCCACATGGATTTCATTTTGATTGACTGTTGCAAGGCATATCATAAGATCCCTATGTACAAAGACACCATAACAAAAACATCTATCATTACGCCTTTTGGCTTGTCTGGATACTGCCTTATGCCATAGAGTTTCAAGAATGCTGCTCAGATGTGGCAACAGTTTCTTGACTATGTTCTTTTTTCCCCTGCCTTTTTGCTACTCCCATCTTGATGACATTCTCTTCTACTCCACCTCCACCAAGGAGCATGTGCAACACTTAACATAGGTCCTTAAAGCAATTTCCAACCATGGTATGGAGATTAACCATGACAAATCACAATTGTGCCGCTATAGTGTTACTATCCTTGGTTACATCATCACTGCTGCAGGAACCCATCTGATGTAGCACCATATCACATTTACCAATGGCCTGCCATTACAAGAGGCCTACTGTGATCTGTGATGATACCTTGAAATGGTAAATTTTTTCTAGTGCTATATACCTCATGCTGCTTCTCTCCAGGCCCTGTTGACAGATACTTTGTTGGGCAAGAATACTTTTGGGTTGTGGAAAGTGCAGTGGTCCAATGACATGATCCACACATTCAACACTCTCAGGACTGCCCTTGATGAAGCAGACACTTTCAAGACTGCCCTTACTAACGCCATTACACTCACCACCTGCTTTCTAATGCTCACTTCACTATCATGACCAACGTGAGTGAATCATCGGTCAGTGCCATTCCTCAGCAACACGTCATTAATATAACCCAAACTCTCCATTTTTTTCAGAAAAACTACCCTTCTCAGTTCAAGTGGTCAGCATTTGTCCGGGAATTCCTCACGGTCTATGACGCCATGCAATACTTCCAAGAGGACACTGAAGGACGTGAAGTTACGATCTTCACCGACCACAAACCATTCACGAATGTGGTCCATAACCCTGCCAATGATCTTCCCCTGCAATGTTTCCATCATATGGACCTCACTGGTCAATACACCACATTTGTCCATTACATCAGGGGGACTGATAACATTGTCACTCATTAGCTTTCATGTGTGCATGCCATTTCTTCTCTCTTGGACTTGAATGAACTAGCATGCCTGCAGATGGATGACACAGACATTCAAAATCTGCAAGATGCTACCTCTGTGTTGACAGTGGAAACCTGCTGTCTTATCAGCTCTTCATGTCCAGTGTTATGGGTACTCTCTGTCCCCTGGTCCTGGCCTCCCTCCAGTGTATGGTTTTTTCAGCCACTCATGATCTGACACACCAAGGAATTAAGGCTACCATGTGCCTTGTGACAGGACATTTCATCTGGCCTGGAATAAAAAAGGATTGCCGCTTTTGGACATGCGCCTGATTACCTTTCAAGCATAGTTAGGTTGGTCATCCCCCTCTAGGAAAATTCAGGATACTGAAAAAACAGTTCCATCATGCACACCTTAATCTCGTGGGTCTTCTTCTCCCTTCAAAAGGTTTTAGGTACATACTATCAGTCACTTATCTGCCAGCAGATGGGTGAAGGCTGTTCCCTCTCAGAAATATCTGCCAGTTCAGTCACATGAGCCTTTGTCACTACATGGCTCTTCCACTTTGGTTGTCCCTCTTCTATCATGACTAACCAAGGGAGACAATTTAAGCCACTTCTCTTTACCAGGTTATGTCTCCTGTGTGGTGTTAAAAAGTTCCACATGACCGCATACCATCCCCACAAAAATGGACTGGTCAAGCGTTGGCACCGCACCCTTAAAGTGGCCCTCATGTGTCACTCAGACTCCTTGTTAGAGACCTTTTTGTGAGTGTTTCTCAGCACCTGCACAGATGATCAAAACTCTCCTGAGCCAAAATCTTATATAGCAAGCCTTTGACAATCCCTGCTGAGTTTGTTGAAGACCCCAAGCTCTCTTCCCCTGCCATTCTCTCCAGCTCAGTCGAGCATATCCACTCTCATATTGACGACATCTACACTCCACCTCCACATGCTCACACCATACCATGGCTTTTTGTACACAAAGACCTAGAACACTGTGAGTTTATTATGCTCAGAGATTACACAGTCCGGATAGCATTATGGCCTCCATATTCCAGCCCACACAGGATAGTTTGGTGCACAAGCAATGGTTTAGACATTTTCCAGATCTGGAAGCAACAGACTGTGTTGCTTAACAAAATTAAACCCACTTGGACTCTTGATGAGGACCCTCTGTTGATATCCAATTCTGAGATGTCATCCATGGACATGCCTTCCTCCGTGTGCACCAACAAATTGTCTTCTGAGTTCACCTATCCCTGTGTATCCATTGATGCCAGTGCTACACATGATGACTCCCTGCTGGATGACTTGTCCTCTCCCTGTGTGATCTCTATACCATTATGTCCTCACTCTTCTCCTAGTGTTGCCATCATCACAGCTGACATACCTACATATTACATCAAGGATCTCTCCCTCCAGCTCTGAGATGGCACCCTCTTTATTCTCCATGCTCCTCTACACTTGCTTGATGATTCAGCAACCATACACATCATTCTTCTCCGCTCTTTCCAGCTTCCACATGCTGGTAACGAGGACAATATTGTGGCTTCCCTCGACAACAAAGGTTACCTCTTTATAGCTGTCTCACTCATCACACATCCTCCTTCTACGGCACATGATCCGACAATCCCTCTCTCTTAAGCAGGCCGAACTCTGCATCCTCCTCACTGGCTAAAGGATTATGTATCTCCTGGATATGCGACTTCACACCACCTTTGGCATCAAGAAATGGTACAGTCATCTCTCCCTCATGGGCCTGCCATGACACAACTGGTCACACTATCTTGTACACCTCCTCACCAAATGCTGACTGGATACCACTCCACCCTATCAACCCCAGTGCCAGCTCTTCATTTCCTTCCCCATGCTCCACAATTCCAGGAGATGGGGAGCTCTGTAGTGACAGTTGACAGTGGATCGACTATCAAGAGTCTGCCTAAACTGCTGTGAATCTGAGTGATATCATCTTTGACACAGTATGTTTCTCTTGCCATAATGCTCAATGGAGATTTATGAATTTGTATCATTGTACTGTAATAAATTTGCTTTGTTACTTAAAATGGTTATGCATAATTATATTCTCCAAATGCAGTGCCTCATTCCCATAATGTAATACAATTTTTGAAAAAGCATACAAATGTACACTACACAAATCTCTAGAAAATAAGGAACAGTAAACCAACATTGTTGATCATTCAAAATAAAAACATTTCAATCTTTCACAACCTTTAGCATGATTTTAAAGACATCTTTATGTATAAATTAATAATACATCAGCACTGGAAAGTTTGGGAAGAAAGTCAACTGAAATACACAAACTTTTTGTTAGAATTTGTAGATTTCAAAGGAAATTTTTCAGACATAAAATTTAACGAACCTCCATATACAAAAAAATTAATGTTTAACAAGACAAATATTTCAAATGCTGTATTTTCTTTGTTTAAGTGGAACTTGCTTACACACTTAAAACTTGTGAATATATAAACTATAGTCTACTAATAATAAAATTATAAAACTGTCATGTCTATCTGTTTGAACACACTAATCTCCAAAACTACTAGGGATTTTCACATTTAACTTAAGAGTAGCTTGGTGCAACATATAGGCTTTATTTCATCAAAATCAGATCATGGAGAAAACAGCTACTGAGATTTAAGGTTTTATCTATAACCAGCATGTCTGTCTGTTTGAATATGCTAATCTCCAATACTAATAGACAAACTTTTGTGGGGTTTTCACAGGTAACTTGAGCATACATTGTGGCAAAATATAGGCTTTATTTAATCAAAATTGGAACACGGGAATAAAAAGATATTGTAATTTACAGTTTTATCTAAAACCACCATGTCTGTCTCTTTGAATACATGAATCTCCAAAACCACTAGATGAATTTTTATGGGGTTTTATAGGCAACTTGAGTGTAGCCTGGAGCAAAATAAAGGCTTTATTTTATGAAAATTGGAACACATAAAAAAAGGTATTAAAATTTAAAATTCTGTTTAAAATCATCTGCTCAGCTTGCTAGTTCAGATGTTTAGTCATCACTATGTAGTACACCAAAGAAGCAATAGATTATGCCATTAGTTTCTTAGTACACAACCAGATGGTGGTGTTAGTGGTTTTTTTTTTTTTTTTAAATCAATGACAGATATATTTTGGGAAGTTTATGTCAGTGTGGCCGTCTTATCTTTATGAACACAAGCTAACAGTGAATTTACTTGGATAGGATATATGGATTTACTGATTTTTCTTTTTGTATTAAAAACTTAATGACACTGCTTTGCTTCTTCAACAGGTTTTATTTATATTCTTTGTTAGAAAAAACAACAAGTTTATTAAGCTTGCTTTGTGATTTGTGTGCTAGCTCACTGTATTTTTATTTCATTTTGTTTATGAATAAAAATGCCTAGAAAACACTCATGCCTTTCTGTATACACTGGAATGGCTAAAAGACTTAAGTCTACGTCTGAAGAATCCAATGAAGATTATGAAGTGAGACTTGCTGCTGCACAAGAACATGATGCTTTAATTTGCTTTTTGGTAGCTCCTTCCAAAAGTGAGGCAAGATATAACTTTGCTTGAGAGCATAGTGTGTTATCTCATTTTTAGAACTGTTCACTCACACAGGGTAAAAGTTACTTGTCTTCAGTGTAACATCATGGAAGTTGAAATCTTGATGGGAAGTGGTGCAGGAAAGTGAGTTTTTGCACCAAAATTCTGGTTATTGCAAGCAATTTACCATTTAACTTTAAACATGTACAATTCCCAGTGAGCTTATGTTATGCTATGAGCATAAACAAAGCACAAAGCCAGACACTGCATTTTGCAGGCATGGAACTTAGTGTCAGCTGTTTTCCACATAGCCAACTTTACATGGCAGAGAGCCTCGTTAGTAAAACGATCAAGCTCTTTGCTCATCCCCCCAATCATACTACCTCAAAAGTTATATACAAAGAAGCTTTGTAAGTCAAAAATAAATTAAATTCTATGTGTATGAAGTATCGGTTACAGCTATAATTAAGTACCTGGACAGGTTTTGCAGGTAGTTCTTCATTATAATTATGTAAATGTAAAACTGGCAGTAATGTAAAAAAAATTCTGATTGTTACTCATTTATATCAGGGCCAGTGCCAGGTCAGTTTGTGAAACCATTATGAGTAGTAATTTTTGGGGCAATTTGAAGAAGTTATTTATGATCTTTTCTTTCCAAAATATATATATGGCCCAAATTTCTCGCTCATCCACAACAATATGCCATCTTCAAAAGTTAAGTATTTAATGAATTCTCCACACTCCTCCTTTCATAACTTTATGTGCTAAAATAATTTCATTGAGTTAATAGCAGTGATAAAGCTGTATGTTTTGTTTGAATTGGGAGGTTATCTCAAAATCTTGACAGACACCCCTCTGATGTGGTTGCACTTATGGTATGAAGCACACAAGGTCCAAGGTTTTTGTGTAAAATATGTACTCTATATTACATTTTTCTCATGTTTTACCTCCACAAGGATGATGTCATCACTATGGACTTATAAAATGAACACCATATTTAATATGGTCCCATCTATACTAGATAAAAAAAAGATAAATAAATAATAAAGATATATACCACACAAAATATTTAAAAAAGGAAATCAAATATTGGCAAACACATGTGAAATACACAATAAATGAAGAAAAAATATGGTAAGAAATATAATATTGATAGCAAACAAGTTAGTGTGTCTCTAAAATATAAAGAGGGAAGCTATTTGAACAATAGACACATCTCAAATGATACATTAAACCAATTGCAGTTCCCTCGACAGAAAAAAGTACAACTTAATTCTCACAATTAGTGCAAACGTCTTATTGGGAAACTGTACAAAATTGTGAAAGAAAGATGGCTAAGAATTCAACACACAAATGAGAAAGAAATTGATGAGTGGGACAAATTGATGAATGAAGAGTATCTTTTTTGAAATGTTTGATGTCTTTTCTCCCCAGCAATGAAGTGTTTAGCTTGACTCACAGAACAATACTAAAAGCACATTACTGTGATTTTAATGAATTTACTAAGCAGTACCATTCTGATATTCAAAGCTGTAGTGTACAGGACAATTATTTCCATTTCAGGTATGTCTTAAAATGTTTCCTCATCTTTATCATTGGGTTGAAGAGTCTATAACCACACAAATCATATGAGCTGAAAAGTAAATATTGAGACAGAACTGGTAAATTAGCTTTTCACTAAAAACTGTATCTCAGCTGTTTAGAATGCAGTAACTTGATCTGTATAAATGTCATCTCCCTGTTTCAAGAGTGGCTTACACAATTCAGCTTTTTATTTCTGTGGTGTTATGCATCTGTTCCTCAGGAATGAAAGAGCTCATTGTGTTTAAAATACTACAGTGCTCACACCCTTCTGTGGTAATTCATAAACAACCATTATGTGTAAAAGTATCATATTAGAATGAAACTCTCAAATACTTTGATATTTGGCCATATTGTCAATACCTCATACAGGGGATATTCCATGTCTGAGGTTAGGCAGGTAGTAGACTTTTTATGCGCAAACTGCCAAAGAATTTCTGTGTGCACCTCAATTATGGGAAAACCACTGCAACAGTGAACTACCATTGCCAATAATATTTTGATTGTAGGTTTCATCGTTGCCTGTCATGGAGTGTAACAGCAAATACATGGATCAAAGAATAGCAAATCACCTCAGGAAACAACAACTGGTGAGCAACTGTGACATCCAGAAACACCTTCTCATTATGGAGCACAGAAGCTGCCACCCCACATATGTACCTCTCACTTCCAGCACATCAGAGGCCACAAAGATAAGCATGAGAGCAAGGACAGCAACAATGCACGCGTACAGCACGGGAAAAGATCATCTGGATTTATGAGTTGTACAGATCGGAACTCGCTGATGGCTGTATGCAAGTATGTCAACAATATCACAAGGTAATACTTTTCAGTCACAAATAGAGCTCTATTTAGGGAGGTGTTGGATGTTTACATGAGTTGAAATGGGGCCCTGGACATGGGTGCAATCATCTCTCAACAGTGAACAATATAGGAACTACTGTCTAAATATGTGCATGCATTTGTTCACCTACAGCATCTTGAAGACATCTGTTACTTTAGTAAGCCAATGCTGCACTCAGACACTACTGAGTTTTGTTAGAGTGATCTGAGGAACCCTTCTGAAATACTTATGTGCTCACACTAAGGTCAACAGACTTATTGAATACAACTGGAATGCCACTGAGTGACACGTGCATGCCTTCAAGTCAGCGCCAACCAATGTCGAGAAGAGTTATAGACAGAGAATCAGCAGTCATAGCTTAGAGTTGCTCCCAAAAGATTTTGATCTCTCATGAAGTCTATGCCATGACAAATGGCCATCATTGTCATGTGAAATTAGATTCTATACAATAACAGGAATATGTCTGTAATCTAATTGTTGATGAGTGTGTACTAAGATTTCTTTCCTATCTACCACTATTGGATGGCATACATAATATGTAAATGACAATTGTTAATAATTTACCACAATGATGTAGAGGAAGCTGAGACAAACAGTTTGATATAGCACACTTGTGGCATATCAAGTTGTAAAACTATGTCAAACTAGCATAAAAAAAGCCACCTAAGCTACAGTGTACACACACCATGACATATCCTGAATATCTTTCACTTTAGTACTCTACTGGCCTAGTCGGTCAAAACTTTATACATTTTATTTCATTAACACTAGTACTTTAAACTTTCCCATGAGGCAATGAAGGAAAAAAGATCTTTGTAAATGCTATGCAAAAACTAATTATTTTTACAATTCAGTCTAAACTTAAGCCTTACAAGCACAGTACTCACATAGTAAGGATGCTAGACAAAACAATTGAATTATTAATTTTAAGTTATTAAAAGTCACAAAATGTTGAGGTAAAATTTACACAGAAACCAATTTTACAAATTGTAAGTCCAAGAACAGGGTGTGTTTAATATTCAAGGATGATTTTAGTGTGAAAAAGAAATGATGTTCAAATGTGTAAGACTGACTATGCTGGTTGTTTAAGAAGGCTGCTTTTGTTGGCCAGTTTGAGGTAGTTTACTGACTTGATAGACCACAAGTGGCCTCCATAAAATTGCTGATCTTGACCTCCTCTACACCAGTACAGTATGGTACATTGCAAACAGATATCATTTACATCCTGTATACAGGGTGAAGAAAAATTCATGCACTCAGACTTTGCAGTGCGATTCGTCACATACTATCAATAAAAAAAATTCTCCTGCACTTATTTCTGGCAATAAATGGACATTAAAGATTGGCAGTCTGGCAACACTGTAATCACATAGATGATAATTACCTCTGTCAGCAGACAGGAGGAGACCTGTGCAATTGGTGCAGTTGATAGCATTTTGGTTTAGCATGCAGGAGGTCCAGGGTTCAATTCTGGATGAAGGAGTACTTGTTTTTATTTGCCAATTTTATTCTGCATATAATACTGTAGAATGCATCATTTCTTCAGTCATACTTATCCAACATTTCCATGTATATGTTTAGAAATTACTTGTTTGTAAGGACACATTGCTAGTCCCATTGGTTATGTAAGGCCATAATGAAATGTAATGGACCTGAATATGGCATAAATAATAATTGGTACTAATCAATGGGATCACTGGGGAGTGGGGGTTACAGAAAACGGGTTTGATATCTAATAGATGCAGTGATGTGAAACAATTTGCATCCATGACATGGAAAAGGCTTCTTTAAAGGCTGACCAGTGAAAATGATTGTACTTTCATTCCTGTGTTCACATACTGTACCACACAGCCTACATTTAGCGAATAAAAACAAATATGCCTTGCCACAAACCTGAACCCTTGACCTCCTGCATACTAACCCAAAAGTCCGCAGCTCGTGGTCGTGCGGTAGCGTTCTCGCTTCCCACGCCCGGGTTCCCGGGTTCGATTCCCGGTAGGGGCAGGGATTTTCTCTGCCTCGTGATGACTGGGTGTTGTGTGATGTCCTTAGGTTAGTTAGGTTTAAGTAGTTCTAAGTTCTGGGGGACTGATGACCACAGATGTTAAGTCCCATAGTGCTCAGAGCCATTTGAACGAACTAACCCAAAAAGCTATCTGCTGCACCAACTGCACAGCATTACTCCTGTATCCTGACAGGGATAGTTATAGTACATGACTACAGTGTTGCCAGATTGCCAGTCTTTAACATCTATTTACTGCCAGAAATATGTGCAGGACAAAAATTTGTGAGTGACATTTTTGTATTGCTAGTATGTGAGGAATTGTGCTGCAAAGTCTAAGTGCGCAATTTTTCTTTGCCCTGTATATTTACAACAATTTTTAAGAGTCCACCTGATCTAAGGGCAAAACTGCTCTAATTGTTATGTACCAGAAAATAATGTATGCAATTTATGTCTGAAGTATGTTACCAGTGATTATTTATTTAAGCTATCAATCTGAAAATAGTTTTGTTAGATCCTAAAATTCTGGAAACTAACCAGTAATCTTAACCATCAGTAGTACTCGTTAGTGTTTGTGTCAGTGACTATGATCTAATCATGGAAAGCACCAAATTTCTGATACAGGGTGAGGCAGTGAAACGGCACGATTTCGATAGTGGTTGTCGGGCGCGGAGGGGGGTTGCGAGAGTGGGGGAAGTGACCTTGGGCGTCTAGAGTGGTGGAAGTTTCAGTAGCCATGGAGCGTTGGTCGAGTGCGCAACGTGCATATGCCGTAAAGGCATATTACAAAAACGCGGATAGTGTGGTTGGTGCTCAACGCGCCTTTCGTCGTGAATTCAACCTGCCGCCACGGGCTCCCGTGCCATCAAGGAAAGCCATTCTCCTTTGGGTTAAAACCTTTGAAGCTACTGCTAGCACAACAAAGAAAAGAGGCGGCAGCACAAAAACAATCCGGACACCCGAGAACATTAATCGTGTGCGCGAAGCGTTGGGACGAAGTCCGCGAAAATCCGCGAGACAGCACAGCGCAGAACTTGGTCTCAGTAATCGATCAGTAAGACGGATTTTGAAGAGTGACCTTCACTATCATCCATACAAAATTCAGGTAGTGCAAGCCCTTAAACCTAATGACTACAATAACCGTATACGCTTTTGCCAGTCAATGCTTAACGTTATTGAACGAAATGAAGAAAGAGTGCATAACTTATGGATGAGTGATGAAGCCCACTTTCATCTTAGTGGGTACGTAAATAAGCAAAACTTCAGATATTGGTCCTCAGATAACCCGCACGAACTTCATGAAAAACCTCTCCATTCTGAAAAAGTAACAGTCTGGTGCGCAATGTCATCTCGTGGAATCGTGGTGCCCTATTTTTTTGAAGATGAAGATGGCAACACAGTGACGGTAAACTCTGGACGTTATGCTGACACGTTGACCATTTTTGGTCTGCCTGGAATTGATCGACATGATCCAGATGCTGAAACACTCTTCCAGCAAGATGGTGCAACAAGCCATACTGCTAATGTCTCAATGGAATTGCTCAGACTTGCATTTCCACGACGTCTAATCAGCAGGAATGGCGATTTCCCCTGGCCTGCCCGTTCACCAGATCTGACGGCACCAGACTTTTTTCTTTGGGGCTACCTCAAGTGCAAAGTCTTCCAGGAAAATCCACCAAGAACAAAAGAAGACCTGAAGGAGCGAATTCGACAGGAAATTAACAACATTCCAGTACAGATGCTACGAAACGTCATGGGACAATTTCATCTCAGGCTTAGACAATGTGTGCAAAACCAAGGACGACACCTCACTGACACCATATTTAAAAAATGATTGTTTTTAAGTTAAATATTTAATTTCCACTCCTGTACTTGAGATCCATGTTCAACTATTATGATTTTACTTGTAAATAAATCTTTGGTGGTTTTACAAAATCGTGCCGTTTCACTGCCTCACCCTGTACTTATGATTACATTTCAGACAGCAGAAGGTAGATTATATCAAGTTGAATGTAAGGCGAAAAGTGTTGATGCAACCAGAATATTTTTATGTTTTCCTGGTATCACATTTCAGTTTATTGAGGAATTATTAAAAAACATTTAACATGTAACATCACACAACCAGGTACTATGCAATGAACATTTCGAAAACATATGCTATATGATTGTGAATAAAAGGTAAATTATACAGAAGGGATATTTTTCTCTTCAAGGTCTGATCAGTCATGAAATTAAAACCAGAGTGAAAATCCAATAAGGCTTTGTGTAGATGTGTTGCACTGTGTTTATAGTATGTCTGTGAATCCTGTCATGCCACAATTTCCACTTCTGAGCAAACAATGAACATGTAAAAATGCTTGAAACACCACTCTGAAGCAGGACATGCAGACTTTTATGATGCAGATGGTCAAGGAAGGGAGTCAGTGTTTCACCAGCTGAAACAAAAGCTGGACAGCAGGTACTTTAGGAACTGCCTTGAGGCAAGTATATTTTACAACATAACGCTCGGCATAACAGAGAATCACAAATTTGTCATTGGGATTGTCTCTTAGAAGCATCAAGGTTGCTACACAAATACAGATGTGTCAGAAGGTGAGAACATTGCCTTTTTGGTGGCTATCATTGAGCTTATACACTGAATGCATAAAGCAAGATCTGCTGGAAATGGAATTTTCTATTTGAACAGTTACTTAAATAAAATCCTGAAAATGAAAAAAGGAAAAAAAAAAACCTTCACAGTACCAGTATAAAAAAACTGCATGAAATCTACATCTACATCCACACTCTGTGAACATCTGTGAAGTGTGTGGCAGAGGGTACTTCAGATTGTACCAAATATTATGGTTTCTTCCCATTTCTTTCATGTATGGAGCATGGGAAGCACAACTGCTTAAATGCCTTGCTGCATGCTGTAATCAATGTAATCTTGTCTTTTCAGTTTCTATGGTAACAGTACAAAGGAGCTACAGTTTATTCCTAAATTTGTCACTTAATACTGTCTCCTCAACATATAAAAGTGGTTATAACAGACTAGTTTCGATATCTATTTTCACATATCTGCCAGTCTAGGTTTTGTTTTAAGCATTCCCATTGACTTTTATGTTGTAGCTGAAATTTAATGGATTCCTCACACGTTTTATATTTAGAGAAAATTGCCACTTTTGCACTATTCGGATATCATGTCTAAGGAATTTTACAATTGGTTTTGATCTTCAAACGACTTTCCTAGTCAGTAAATGACAGCATCATCTGCCGACAATCTAACAGGGCTGAGCTCAGACTGTCTCCTAAATCATTTGCATAGATTAGGAACAGCAGAGTGCCTAAAACACTTCCCTGAGGAACACCAGGTATCACTTTCATTTTACTCGATGACTTTCCATAAATTACTGCAATCTGTGACATTTCTGGCAGGAAATTAGAAATCCAGTCACACAACTGAGGCCCTATAGGTACACAATTTGATTAGAAGTCTCTTGTGAGGAATAGTGTCAAAATCCTCTGGAAATCTAGAAATGTGGAATGAATCTGAGATCCCCTGTTGCTAGCACTTCATGCAAATAAAGAGTTAATTGTTTTTTGAAAGAACAATATTTCCTGAATCTGTGTTGACTTTGTGTCAAAAGATTATTTTCCTCAAGTAATTTATACTATTCAAATACAGTACATGTCCCAAAATCCTACTGCTAAGCAACATCTGCGGTATAGGTCAGTAATTAATAAGATTATTCCTATTTCCTTTCTTGAGTGTTGGTGTGACCTGTGCAACTTTCCAGTCTTTAGGTACAGATCTCTTGTCAAGTGAGTGACTGTATAGTATTGCTAAGTATGGAGCTATTCTAATAAATGTCTGAAAAGCTGTGGGTGAGAAAATATTGTCTCCTGCAAAGTGTCAAGTCCTATTGAGGGGGCTTCATCCGAGTTCATGTAGCCCATATAATGTAACTGGCATGTGTTCCCCTCTTCATGACAAATATCAGCCACATACTGCAGGGGCAAAGAAGATCCTCCTGCAGTGTTTTAGATGGGAAGTGTTTAATCACCCACCATATGGCTTGGACTTGGCTACCATTTTTAAAGCCCTTCATTCACATGAGGCACTGGCTATGAAGACAGCATTGTGGCACTGATAGTGAGCTGCAGACCAGCACTGGAGATTGGCAGAAATCACATGCAACTGCCTTCTATGATGAGGGTATTGGAAAGTTGGTACCACGCTACAACAAATGTCCAAGTAGGAGTGGCGACTATGTAGAGAAGTAGCTGGAAGGTGTCTCTGAGGTGAGTCAAGTGCACTGTGATGCTGCACAGGTGACTGCACATTCAACTGTGACACAGGCAGCTCACAATGTTCAAACTGTTGTGGTATACATGCTGTTAATTACAGGGTATCCATTGCGGTTACAGACATCATCACAAGAGAATGAAGGTTGGCTATCATGCCTGCTGTAAAGAGGAGCCATAAAATTATCTAGAATAACACAACAGAAGAAAGTTTTGAAATGAAGCCTCTTTTATTTTATTTTTTTAGCTTTGCTTCTATTGGTTTGAAAGTATCTCTTCATCCTTCCACAACACTCATCCTTCCAATTTTCTCTAGTTTCTTCCAAAAACTGAATATGTTTACAAGCCCATGCCTACTGATGGTTTTAATCTGTATAAAATTGCTATTTCATCAGGCAGACCTTCTTAATGAAGATGTTCAAGAACTTTGTAGCCTAGCACAGCTAAAGAGTAACCTCAAATTACTGTACTTACTGAAGTACTGTCATTATGAAGAACTAACTTCTAGATCTTAATGTGAAATGCTTTGTTTTTAGTGCTTTATAATACTACCTGATTCTGATGTTGAGTAAGTATTTCAGGACACCAAATAGCTAAGGTCATCAGTCTCCTAGTCACCTCTCAGGACAGATGCAGTGAACACAACCTGCCTGCATGTAGAGTAAATTCTGTGTGCACATGTGAGAAAGTATACTAAATATTTGTATAGCATGTATCAGAAGCAGAATGTGGGAACCAGCCCAGTATTCACCTAGTGTGATGAGCGAAACCACTTAAAAACCATATCTAGGCTGGTCAGCTCACTGAGCCCAGGCAGATTCGATCCAAGGTCTGTATATGTTCCAGTCCCAGAAGCTGTCACATTAACATGTGCGACTACGTGGGCAGGTCTAACACTACCTACTTACCCTCCAACAGTACACTTCATAAACCATTAGATTGCTTCCAGCAAATGTAAATTTTGCTCATAAATGCCAACTTCCAGAAGACACAAATATTTGCATAAGAAAGCATTTGCATCATCATCAAAACACCAGCTCTCAATTAACTGAAATGAACTGTATTATGTAAATTCCCTATAGATCGTAACCAACTGCATATTAGTTGTATAGTCAAAAAGCTACCCATGTACTCATGATAATTATAATCTCTAGCTAAATGTTTAAGCAAATTATGAAGTATACCTTTGCCTTCCATGCCACTTCCATATCTCTCTCTCTCTCTGTCCCTGAAATCAACAGCCTTAAGTTTATGTAGAAGTACTATATTTTTAATATTAAAAATGTCTATCATTCTGTTTCTAAATCCATCAGTCACTCCTATTCTGCACCACCCCATCTGACCCTCTCTCTCTCTCTGAAATTTACAGTCTCAAGTTTACATAGCAATATTACATTCTTAATATGTAATGTGTCTTTCCTTCTGTCTATAAGAGTTTCCAATGCTCTACATTTACATACATAAAGAGAATTATACTCACATACCCAAGCATATAATATAGAAATAAAAATAACGACTGAGCTGATATTGTACATCCACTGAAACTAAAGGCAAGCATCATTTTGCATGCTCTTTTATCAGTGGCTGTCCTAAAAGCTTGAGCAAATTTTCAAAATTGGCTTTATGGTGAAAACAGTTATCATCATTCTCTTCCCAAAAGATGAGGATTTTCCAGACCACAATACTGAGACCACTTTCCTTAAAATACTGTAATAATAAAGACAGGTTTTTATGTATTTAGGAATCCTCTTTACAATATGATATGTACCACTTCTAAAGTTGTTTTTTGTTTTCTCACAACACATGACAAAAAGTGCAGTCTGCTCTCCTATCAAAGAATGTGGTTCCCTGATGGAACAAACATTCCTCATATCAACGTGAGGAAACTGCATAGGTGAACAGGCTCAATGTCTCCTTTATGTGTTTGTAGGACATAAATCCATCTTCTTAGAAGTTTCAGTGTTGCAGCAATACTACTGCAAGCTGTACTGCATGCAGTGTGGCCTAGTGATTAGTATTGCATCTGACATGCTGCAGGTAACCAGTTCAAACCTGAGCACCTGTAATTATTTGTTATGTAGTTTTTATCATTTCTGGAAGGTACTCAAAATTTGTTATGTTTAAAATGTTTGTACATTCTGAATATCTCATGTTCCTATAAATGTAGCACTTTCCATCCAGTAGCTCAGTTCTGTCTGTATGCTGGTCTTCATGATAAATATGTTTTCAGTGCTAAGTATTGTACTTCATTAATGACACTGCCTTTGGATTCAGACTTGATTTTATTTAGAATATGACATTGTTTGGTAGAAATAGCAGGTACTTTTAATCATCTGCATCATTGTGGCTCCAATTAGGCAAAATAAAACTCATTGCTGACACAGACAGACATCAGAATACAAGCAGTATATCATTCCCGAGGTCTATATATTCATGAAACCGGTGCATTCCAAAACAGCAACAGGTCAGGTTTACGTCAAACATCTGTTAGTGTTTTCCAGAGATGCTGGTTAGTACCATACAAACTGGCTAAAAGCAATCAGCTGGGTCATTAAATACAACAAGTGGGATGTCATGATGCGTTTGTCAAATGTGTATTTTTACTTGGATGGCACAGCCCAGCAGTAAGCTGCAAGTTTGCTTAACAGAAAAGCAATTGAAGAACAGAGTATAACACTCTGAGGAAAGAAAACAGTCTCAATTAAAGACTGTTTTGGTCCTATGCCACATCATGTTTCTGAAAATGACAGAAGCTGACAACATCTCACACTTGATGAAAGGAATCACAGAATACATGTATCAATCTCTTCTGCTAAGTGATATCACAATGACAGAGGAATTCATTGATTGGTGCTAATTTATCAAGGAAATGGAACAGAGAAGAGTCAGACAAAATAAATATTACTGACTCCTGAATGTGGTAATGTTGCCAGTTGTGGAAACCACCATAACCTCATCTCTCTCATAATCCAGGTGGTAAGAGAAAAGATGCAACAGTTTATGGCAGCCAGAACTGTCAGATCCCACAGATCAGTAGGTAATAGAAAATCGTGACGAAAATGGGCATCGTTCTTTAGTGCCAATCTCCACCACACCTCATACACACAAGAAAAATTGGCTCAGCCAACTTGGACTTACGCTGCAGCCCTCAAACAAAAACTCAGCATTGAGCATTGTAGGTACACCAATTCCTCCACCAAGTTATGGCCCACAGAAGAACAGTCATCTGAGGTACAAAAGAAACAAACTGGTACGTTTTCAATGTGGACAACCCAGACACAATGTACGCTACTGCAGAGAAGGAAGATGAGTGTTCCACAACTACTATGTCACCAGATGTGAACCATCACAACCATTTTATTCATGCCAGTCAACTGCAGATGATTATAGTCAACATGTGGAATGAAGCCCATCATTGTACCCTGGATGAGGTCGCTCCCCAATATGCTGTAGTCTTTCCCCATCATTCTGCAGAGATACCAGCTGCTTGCCTAGCATTTGAATTCACCAACTTGTTTGAACATTAGATGAATCAAGGGCATTTTTTCCTATAATACCAAATACTTATTGTGTCAAGCTAAAGAAGACTATGTTCTGTGATATGAAAGTGACTGTGCAGAAAGTCACAAATGGGACACACATCCAACCAACAGCAGCAAATGTTGCCAGTACACCTATGACTGACAGAACACAGACATTCAAATTTTTCATTTTAACAGAATGTAGTCATACTGTTTTTCTCAGATGGGACTTCTTGCAAGTATCACAAGCACTCAGAGACTGTGGAAGATCAGAGTTCCATATTTACAAAGCTACTCCAACAAGCATACATAACAAAGAATGGTCTGGGCAGTTGTTTGTCATTGAAGATGGCATTAGCATGGCTTCATCAATGAGACAAGTCCCAGTCCTCAATCCAGATGCTCAATTAAACAGTGAAGCTCTTGTTGACTGCAAAAATCTACTCAGGATCATAAAAAATCTACGTGTCTGCAATGATCATAAGCACCGCAGGTGGTCAAGAAGAACTTTAGATCACTAATTGTCATTAGCAACCACAGCTCTTTCCTAAAGATATGTCCATAGGAACAGCCAAAGGAGTCAAAGAAAGAAGTGTGGTCTGCTACTTCTATGGACAATGCAGTGGAGGAACCAGCTATCGAACAGTCAATAAGATTTGGCCTGATTGTGGAACAATGTTACTGAGTATCAGATGTTCTGCACCAGTTTTTTGATGTTTTTAAATCCACAGCAGAGAGAAGGCAGACCAAGCAGCCCATGGCAAAACCCTGTATCAGCACTGGGGGTGATCCACTAATTTACCAGAACTCATATAGGATATCACTGGCAGAATGACACACAACTTGGAAGGAAGTGGAGAATATGTCGCAAGATGAGATCATTGAATATTCAGAGATTCCTTCATACTCAGCTGTAGTCCTCGTGAAAGAGAGGGATAAGACATGGCATTTCTACATCAGCTACCAATAACTGCAAAAAAAGTAAGTCTACCCACATTGTGGAATGCTTGGAAGGAGCAAAGTATTTCTCAGTTATGCTTTATGGACATGCAGACAAGCTACTGGCTAACTGAAGCTGGCAAGGCTGATTGGAAAAGAGACTGATTTCATAAAACCTGCCACTCTCTGTGAGTTCAAAGTTATGCTGTGTGGACTGCATAACACTCCAGCCACCTTCAAGCATATGAAGTACAACTATTGTACCTTTGATACCTTAAATGGAGGATATATCTTTGCTAGCTGGATGACACTGTAATTTTGAAGGTATTAAGAACACCTAATCCACCTGACAACCACTTTGAATTTTTCAGACCACCTGTATCCAAAAATGTAATTCTTCACCACTCAAGAAATAAAAATCTTGGGGCATGTAGCAAATGGTAGGCAGATCATCTCCATCCAGACAAGATAAGCAGTCACAGATTTTCCAACCTTTCAGCACATTTATGACGTGAGAAGTTTCCTCGGGATGTGCTCATACTACCTGCGATTCATAATAGACTTCTGTAACACACCTTTCAAGAACTACTGTAGGGAGAGGCCAGATTTTCCTGGAATGAAGTATAAGAAAGATCTTTCATTGTACTTAAGGGGGTCCTAACATCTCTACCAGTTCCAGTACCAAATGACAAAAATGCTGAGACAAAACCTCACACCAACACTAGCAGTCATGGCGTAGGTGCAGTCCTAATGTAGATTCAGTAGGGTGCTGGAAAAGTGATAGCATACGCTCCCATAGTACTCTCCAAGGCTGAGATCAACTATTCTACAAGTGAGAAAAAATACCAGCAGATTCCTGTCATACTAGTTTCACCATTCTGATGGACCATCACTCTCTATGCTGTCTGACCAGCCTGAAGGACATTCCAAAAGTCGACAGATGGAAATGGATGGACAATAGTTTGCACTACCTACCTCACTCATTAGGCTGTCAGCTCTTGAAATTGCAAGGTTCTTTGTAGAAGACATCATTTTGAAGCATGGAGCACCCTGTGTGATGATCGACAACTGTGGGAATGTTTCCCAGTTGGGACTAGTATCAGAGGTAATTTCACATTGCAACATCACCCTCAAGATGACAACTGCCTACCACCCACAGACAAATGGCTTCACAGAACACTTTAATAAGACATTGACAAATAGGTTTTTGATGTATATTGATCTTGAATAGAGAGATGGGTAACAATACTGTCCATCATGACATTTGCATATAACACAATGAAGCAAGGCACAACAGGTTTCACACCATTCTATCTGCTCCAGTGTCATATGGCTGAAATGACATTGTACATACTGATCTTGTTTCAACCAGATGATGCTCAGGATGACTATGTGAAACACCTTATCACCAGGACCAAAAATCAAACAGGTGGCTTTCAACAAACCTTGTATGTCCATGAGACAGACTGAGTGCACTACAATGGGAAACAGCATACAGCGAGATGCAGCCTGGGAGCCATGGTATGGAGTTTTACACCTGTGGAAAAAGTGGGGCTACTGGAAAAGTTACTAAAGTGTTACTTTTGGCTGTATTGTATCCTCCATTGCTTGTTAGACATTGCATATGAAGCCAAGGATTATGACACATCATCAAGAAAACAAAAGCACAGAGATGTCGTCCAAGTCCTCTGTGTTAAGCACTACTACAGTCCTGAGGTTCAGATCAATGATGGGAATTCTTTATCCAAAGAAACTGAAGACCCACTCAGTGAGCACAGAGCTTTAATGGGAGGGGCTATTTTCAGTGCTCATCATAGTGAAGTTCACATCCCAACACAAGAATCTGCCAGTGCTTCTGTACAGAGGACTACTGACAAGATCTAGATCCAGGGTGCTCAATTTGTCTCCAATAAGAGCTTCTGAAATTGCAATTATTTGCTATTCAGTATTTATCATTTCTGGAGGGTTGTTGAAATTTCTTATGTTTGGATTGTCAGCATATTCTGGAATAGTCAATGTCTGTATAAAGAGCATTCTCTGTCCAGGAGTTCAGTTCTATCAGTACATTGGTATTCACAAGAAACATGCTTTCAGTGGTACGTGTTGTACTTCACTAGTGACTCTGCTTTCACATCTGGACTTGATTGTGGTTATGACATGACAATATATTCTTCAGTAATTTATGAAGAAGGCTTTCTGATCCATCTAAAAATTGTGTGGTGGTGTGGATAGTTATTTTAACATTCAAAATGTTGATGTGTTCTCTGAGAGCTGGAAACACTTCCTTGATAGTTCTTTTTCGCCCTTTTGTGTTTTTGTGTCTGTTAATACTATCAGATTGACTGCATTGGCAAATCTGGTAGGAACAGCTCAGTTCTTGATTACATTGGATAACTGGACTGATCTAAACATGCTCAAAAATTGAAGTCTTACAGTAAAAAGCTTTTAAGGACCCATTGGACAATATAGATGAAAACACACAAAATGGGAGAAAATGTCCTGTAAGCCATATATCATGGCAAGAAAAAGCCGCAGTGATAGTGTGCATGTCACCCCAGTCAGCACTGTATACAGCATGTGTCGTAGCAACTTTGTAGTTCAGTGGCTGACTGATAAGCAACTGCACAATGAACACAGGAAATTAGTAGAACAAACAGTACAATGTTCTTAATATGTCTTTTTGGTCCTTAAAAGGACATAGTATGTCATTTCTTTACCATTTAATTTCTCTTCCAAAGGTCTTCCACTTCAATGACCATCTGCACCCTGTGACCAAAGAAGTCTACAAAATGAATACTAAATCTCTCATTTTCTGCAACCTCCTCCCAGACAACTTAGGTGTTATTCAAAGGTCATTACAGAGCCTTGGCATGGGGTCACACAAGTTTTCACTCATTTCATCTCCATCTATATATTTTCAATGGGGCTGAAGTCTGTTGTAGAGGGAGACCAGTCAAGAAGAGAAATCTCACTATGTTCAGTAAAACACTCTTGCACTGTAGTCGACATGTGTATTGGAGAGTAGTCATGCTGCAGACAGATTAATCCCTCCAGGATACAGCTGTCATACTGATGGGATCAAAACATTATCTATAGCATGGGTATACTGAGCCACATCAAGTGAAACACCAAAAGTACACAGGAACACATTCAACCCAAGCAGCTACAAACACTTGGCCACTGCAAGCTGTCTCACAAATATACACTGCCTGACAAAAACAGTGAAGTACCCAGAAGGTGAGGAAGAAATGAAATAAAACTTTATAGTCTGAGTGGGTATATGACATAATTTCAGTTATTACAATATTGAGTCAAATTTATGAAGATCTTGGCAGTAGGAGCCCACTTATCAGTATCACATTACACCCCATCTGGCTTGGGTGTATGCTCTAAGTTGCTTAGAATGGCTGTCATAAAACTGCTGTATCCTCTCCTGGGGTAATCTGGCCCACAACTGTTGTAACTGGTCCTTGATAATGGCACTGGGGAAAAGTTGATGTCTGAGTTGTTCCCACACACGTTCTATCAGGGAGAGGTCTTGGGACCTTGCTGGCCACAAGAGTCCTTCAGGCAGTTCGTAGAGATACAATGAAAGTGTAGATGAGCACTGTCTAGTTGAAAAATGCCACCATGGCACTGTCTTATGAGACATAATGCATGAGGATGCAGGATATCTACGATGTATGGTTGTGCCATCAGAGTTCCCAGAGTTCCCTCAATCACTACCAACCATGACCTGACTTCATACCTGAAGGCTCCCCACACCATGAGACAATGAGTAACACTGCTGTGATTCTCCAAAAAATAGGAAGAATGGGATCTCACACTAGGTTGCCACTATACTTACTGACAATGGTCATCCAGGATTGGCAAAACCATGATTCACTGCTGAACACAATATGACACCATTCATCAGCAATCCATGCTTCCTATGCAGCTTATGCATGGGACAGTAACTTCCTCATCCAGCAGCTGCTAGTCCCAACCAGTGGTGTGGGACGACACAGAATGTTGCAGGGGGTTCATAACTTGCATTCGTATGGCAGGCACAGATGTGAAGGGGTTGCAATGAACTTGGTGAACAATGTGTTGATCCTTCCTCATGGTGACCAGACATGTCTGACTGGAACTTCAATGAATATGAGTGGTATTTATGACTATAAACATACCTCCATCACTAGTGTCAAGCCCTTCCATGTGATATACTGGGTGACCAAAAAGTCAGTATAAATTTGAAAACTTAATAATAAACCAAGGAATAATGTAGATGGAGAGGTAAAAATTGACACACATGCTTGAAATGACATGGGGTTTCATTAGAACAAAAAAAAAAAAGAATAAATAAATAAAATAAAAAAAATAAAAATAAAAAAATAAAAATTTGCTAGACGCGTGTAAGATCTCTTGCGCGTATCGTTTGGTGATGATCGTGTACTCAGCCGCCACTTTCGTCATGCTTGGCCTCCCAGTTCCCCAGACATCAGTCCGTGTGATTATTGGCTTTGGGGTTACCTGAAGTCGCAGGTGTATTGTTGTCGACCGACATATCTAGGGATGCTGAAAGACAACATCCGACACCAATGCCTCACCATAGTTCCGGACATGCTTTACAGTGCTGTTCACAACATTATTCCTCGACTACAGCTATTTTTGAGGTATGATGGTGGACATATTGAGCATTTCCTGCAAAGAACATCATCTTTGCTTTGTCTTGCTTTGTTATGCTAATTACTGCTATTCTGATCAGATGAAGCACCATCTGTCGGACATTTTTTGAACGTTTGTATATTTTTGGTTCTAATAAAACCCCATGTCATTCCAAGCATGTGTGTCACTTTGTACCTCTCTATCTACATTATTTCGTGATTTATTCAGTTTTCAAATTTATACTGACTTTTTGATCACCCTGTACATTCCAATCAGAACTTAGAATTTTATTGTTATTAACATCTGGTTTCAGTTAGTTTCTGGCTGTATTATTGTGTGAGCATTACTATCATTTATAAGCAAGACTAGTTCTGTGATCTTTTCATGGATGATCCTGCAGTTAACTAGCACTGTATTAACATTTCCTATCTCTGATCTGTCATGATGAATCTTACTCTCTGTAGCTGATGGTACTAATATCCATTCCTCTCTGAAATCAGAATATAATTTATTGGGCCTTTGGTGGGATATCTCTCCTCTTACAAACAAAATTTTCATGTCACGCGTACTCTGCTACCCTCATAGCCACATTCTGTATGTAGTGCACAACTGTCCTATTAAGAGGGGTCCTACAATTCTCCATTCAATGGCAGAGGTAAAGGAATTTGCATCCAAGATTGTCACAGAATAGTCTGAGCCTCTGGTTGAGCCAGATGGTGCAGCAGTTAAGATATTGGAGTCACATTAGGGAGGAGTCACATTCAAGTTCTCACACAGACATCCATATTTATGGATTCCATGGTTTCACTAAATTACTCCTTCCTCCCTGAACAGTCAGAGAACATGCTTTATCTCCAATGATCTATTAGCTAACATGACATAAAATCACGACTTCCTTCCCTGCCACCTTGTGGTGTCACTCTGTCTGACTAGAAAGTTTTTCTTGGCAGTCATTTCAGTGCTGAGAAAACCACACAAAACTCCAGGATGGCCTGGGTGGTGGCAGCAAGATTATCTGTGCTGCTTAAGTACATGAGATGTTTGTTGTCAGTCCTCATGAGCTAACAATATTCTTTCAGCAAACAGATGTACTTGGCAGGAGCATGATGGAAACAATGTCACATAACAATGGAGGTGAAATGAGAAATATACTAAACTTAGATCATTTACTGATGATTGTTTAATTCCCTATCATTTTTGCTGCAATCTGATGCAGTTAACCAGCCCATACCAAATATTAGATTATTAGATAATATACTATCACTGTTTGGTTTTCTATATGACAGTTTCATAACTGTCAGTACTGATGATAAAATATATGCCATAATGCACAGTACTCTTCCAAAGGGCATGGTCTGCAATATGATAGTCATGACCATGATATCTGTTCACCAAATAATTCTTTTTCCTAGCACCAGAAACCCAGTTGAGTGCATTTTTTGTTGCTACCACGCCAATGGCCTCAAATTTCCTCAAGCTGTTTCTCACTTATTTTACTTTTTCTCTCATGTTTCATTTAGCTTTACCTTACCTATGCACTAGCATTACCTTTGACATCTTTCTGTGAATTTTGTCCCCTCTTGACATTAATCTCTTTTCCCTTTTATGACTCCCTCTGTTATTCCATTTCATTGTTCTGTAAACTGTATTGTTGTTTCTATTTTATTGACTTATGTTCCTCTCTTTTGTGATTTACTACTTCATGGCATCCTCTACAATTGTCAGCTGCTCATTCCGCTGAATATTGTCTGTTGGTGACATCTCCATGTTGACTTCCTAGTGATACTAGCAACATCTCTTATCACTCACTCAGCTGCAGCTTCATTAGTAGACTTCTTTTCTATTTTTATTTAAGAGGTAGGTACACAGGTACACATAAGATGGAAAGTATCAATTTTGGCTTAAAAGTAGCAGAACTTAAAAAAAAAAAAAAAAAAAAAAAAAAACATGCTTTACTGACAGTACTCACATCTTCTGTGCAAAATGTCCATTAAATGACATTACCAACACAATTAATGTAACCCAAATTCATTTGAACAGATATCATGCAAGCAGAACTATCATTATTGTTAGCATATTAATAGCTACGTCAGCTTACAGAAGACCATGACATTCATTACCAGATTCTACTTATTGATTCCCTGATGTTTTTTCTTCAATGTGAGAAATCATCCCATCTTTTCATGTGTTTAGCAATAATACAAGCTTTCTTTCTTATTCCATTCATGTATTAAGTGAGGAAAAAGGCTGTCTATATGCCTCTATCATGGGCCATGATCTATCCCTAAATGAGATATGTACTGGTGGAAGCTTAATGGTCTCACAGTCTTCTTCGAATACAAGTTCTCAAAATTAGCCCAACAGAGCTTCACGAGAACTATGTAATCTTTTACTCATTTCAGGCCCCTGAGTATTTCTGTTCCACTTTTGGATGGGCTTTTCTGATCTGTTATGATTCTAGCAGCATGTCTCTGAATTTATCTGAAATCTGGTATCATGCCTACTTGTTAAGGCCTCTAAAAACTAGAACAATATTGTAGAACTGGTTGCATCAGTGTCTTGTATCCTTTACAAATGCAAGGCACTTTCACAGAATCCCCCCCCCCCCCTCAATAAATCTAAGTATCTAAGTGTTACATTCTCCTTCAGCAATAGTGATCTTATGTGATTTTGTCCCATCTCATATTGTTTCTTAGTATTACCCCTAAATACACTATGTAACATGCTCAAGATGTTTACCACTAATCTTGTAATCAGATACTATATGGTTCTTTCTCTTTGTTAGAGCTGTTATCTTACATCTATCTACTGTTAAAGAGAGCTAACATTCATTACACCATGAGTCAATTTTCTCCAAATGTATCTGCAATGCTTTAGAATTGTCCAACAACGATACTTTCCTGTACACAACTGTGTTGCCAAAGAACAGTCTTATAGTTTGGAGCATTTATGAATGCATATACATATTTGCACTTATTCAGCTCTTTTAAATTTAAAGTCTATTTTGAAACCAATTAGCTGTTAATAGTAACATTTATTACTTCAAAAGATGATTTTGAAATTCTTACCTGCTCGGGGACTACACTTTGGGCTGGATTTTTGTGGACTCTTGTTTGGGGCTTCCTCTTCTTTTGGACGAGGTACCACTGGCTCAAGTTTCTCTCGGGTGGGAGATGGCAGCAAAGCACCATCAGCTGAAACAAGACAATTCATCTACATGCTCACTGAGAGTTTTAAAGTTAAATTTGTGCAAAACATATTTTATTGCCAGAGTAAATGTTTTATTTTCTGATTTTCAACAAAATTTTAATATATATGTGTTGAACAACTTATTATGAATTATGAAGGACTGTTTTAGCTTAAAAAGGCATAGAAAAAGAATCAGAGGTAAAGGAGGGCAATATTCATCAAGAACAAAGTTCTGTTTTGTGGTGGTGGTGGTGGTGGTGGTCTGGTTTGAGGGTATACAGCAGCACCAGAATTGAACTATGTACTGCCAATCAAATTTGGGGGTGACTGCTTACTGTTGCAGTTTAATAAATTTACCGTATTTAGTGACACAGAAATTAATACTGGAGTTACTCAAAATAAAGAATTAAAAATTACGTGGCTGTAATCTGCAATAGAAATGAAAATTGTGAAAAGCCTGACTCTGATGAAAGAGGAAACATACTCAATGAAAATTGTGAAAAACCCAGCACTGAAAAAAGAGGAAACATACTCTATTTCTTGAGAGTTAGAGGAGAAATAGGAGACATCAAGTGGTAAATAATGCAGTTAGGCCATTGATAACAAAGTTTGTGGGAAAGCTAGTATAAGCAGAGACAATAATAAATGCTTGCAAAAACATATCCTTTAACATCTGCACATATTAGGCTTTGTTTCAACCTATAATGTAGCTAGTTCATCCTTTTTTCCATCTTGTAATGTATCCCTTTCCTCCTTTTCTTTGGAATAAGAAATGTCCATTCAAGAAAGGTGAGAAATTTGGGTATTCTTTAATATGCTTCTTTCCACCTTGCCATGATTTCAAATTTTTTAAATCAGTATAGCAATAGTATTTTTCATTTGATTTTTGTAAACACAAATTTTTGCACTCTTTCATTTTTATTCTGACCCCTTCATGATAAAATTTAGTAACTGATTCTCTATGGTTTAACAACTAAATTCAAAAAATGCTGAGGAAGCAAAGGTTGTTGCACTCTCAGTTCGAAAGAGAACACACCAATGATGACATATAAAGGTTAGTAGAGATTCACACAACTGTGATGAGATCTATGCGTGAAGCACACAACAACCACCACCATCATATCTTACCAAAATATCTGGGCAAGAACATGAGAAAATTCTGGTCCCATGTAAAATTGCTAAGCAGGTTTAAGGCTTCCATCTAGTCATTCACTGACCAGTTTGCTGTAGCAGTTGAAGCTGGCAAAATGAAAATGGAAATTTTAAATTTTGCATTTAAGAAATCATTCAGGCAGGAGAATCATACAAGCATACCATAATTTGAACATCAAACAGACTCATGTATAGATTGCATAGTAATAAGCATTCCTGGCATAGAGAAACAACTGAAAGAGTTGAAAACAAATAAGTTGCCAGGTCTGGATAGAATCCCAGTTTGGTTTTACAAAGAGTACTATACTTGACTGGCTCCTTACTTAGCTTGCATTTATCATGAATCTCTTGCCCAACACAAGGTCACAAGCAACTGGAAGGAAATGCAGGTGACTCCAGTATATAAGAAGGATAAAAGAATGGGCCTGCTATATTACAGACCATTCTCCTTAACATTGGTTTGCTGCAGAATTCTTGAATGTATCCTAAGTTCAAATATAATAAATTTGCTTTGGACTGAGAAGCTTATGTCCACAAATCAGTACCATGTTAGAATGCATGACTTGTGCAAAACTCAGCTTGCCCTTTCCTCAAATGATATGCAGTGAACTATGGATCAAGGCCAATAGGAAGATTCTATATTTCTGGATTTCTGAAAAGCATTTGACACAGTGCACCACTGCAGACGTTTAACAAAGGTATGAGTATATGGAATAGGTTTCCAGATATGTGAGAGACTTGAAGACTTCTTAATAATAGAACCTAATATGTTGTTATCAACAATGAGTGTTGATCAGGGACAAGGGTATTTTTAAAAGTGCCCCAGGGGTATGTGATAGGACTGCTATAGTTTTCTGTGGACATGGTGGGCAGCAATCTGCAGTGTTTGCTGATGATGCTGCAGTGTACATAAAGGTGTCAAAGTTGAGTGACTGTAGGAGGATACAAGCTGGTTTAGACAAAATTTCTAGTTGATGTTTGGATAAAGTATTAGTAGTGTCCTGCTTGACACAGTCATATTGTCTGAATATAAGGGTGTAGTATTGCAAAGCAGTATGAAATGGAACAAGCACATGTGGATTGTAGTAGGGAACTTCATTTTATGGTGAGAATTTTGGGAAAGTGTGATTGATTTGTAAAGGATACTGCTTATATGACACTGGTGTGAGCTATTCTTGACTACTATTTGAGTTTTTGGGTCTACACCAGATTTGATTAAAGGAAGACACCGAAGCAGTTCAGAGGTAGCCTGCTAGATTTGTTACTGGAGTTTTGAACAACATGCAAGTATTGTGGGGATGCTTTGGGAACTCAAGTGAGAATCCCTGGAGAGAAGCCGTTGTTCTTTTTGAGAAACACTATTGAGAAAATTTAGAGAACCAGAATTTGAAGCTGTCAGCAGAATGACTCTACTGCTGCCAACATACATTTTGCATAAGGACCATGAAGATAAGATACAAGAAATTAGGGCTTCTATGGAGGCATATAGATAGTCATTTTTCCCTCATTCTATATTGAGTGGAACAGGAAAGGAAACAATGAGTAATGATACAGGGTACCCTCTGCCATGCAGCATACAGTGGCTTGGTGAGTGTGTATGTAGATCTAGATGTATATGTGGATGTATATTCATACCTAACATTACCAACCTTACCCACAACGCATTTTAGAACTGTTCTATATTTACTTAAATACATCAACAAATATCATAGCCAATTTCAACTGTGAATATAGCAATTCAGTTGGAAAATGAAGATGAAGTAAGATAGGTCACACGTGAAGATGATGAAAAATGAGTCCTGGAGATATCAATAACAAATAACACAGTTACACTCAACAGAAGAAAAATGAAAATACAAATGAAGGATTTAGTTTTTTAACTAAAATGCAGAGACATTAGGAAAAAGAAAGTTAATTTCATGCTTTTGAAATTGCATATTTCATAATACTGAAGTAGATCCTAAAGGAACAGATGATTGCTTACAAATGCCACGCAGTGTGAGGAAGGGAGAAGGAAAGAATATTGTGGTTTAACATTCTGTCAATTATGAGGTCATTAAAGACGGAACATAACCTCATACTGAAAAGAATGGGGATAATAACTTCACGAAAACTATAAAAAACATGCATCTGAATGGCCAGACCAGTAATTGAGCCCACTCTTAATGTGACTACAGTGCCTTAACCACTGCATCATCTCATTTGGTAGCCCAGCACATACATATGAGATCCACATAAGGACGGGGCCAGAAGGTACAGGACAGTTCTGAGTCCTGAGTACCATGAATTTGCCAATTACATGAAGAATGAATTTTCATTATCTGTTTTATTTATTAGAAATGTTTGAAGAAAAGGTAATATACAAACTATTGAGTCCTAGAAATAGTTACTACAGGTTATTTAAATCTGTCAGGAAATGTGCCCCGAGTCACTAATTAATAACGAAGATAGCTTACAGCTAATCATATGAAGTCGTCATAAGATTTTAATATTCTGCAACAACCATCATCATAGCCACCAGAATTACTATTTTGTAGGTACCTGAAGAATTGTGTAATCTCCTTATGCATTGTATTTTTGAAAGTACTGTTTGTTGATGGTGCACAAGTAAATTTAACACACCTGTATTTAGTTGTTTATCACTTGGTAGAGTGTTTGCAGCCACTGTGAGGAAGTAATCATTAAATTTGGTGTAAATTATTTGAAAGTGCCATCATTTCTGCCAGAGCTATTTTCTGGGTGCTCTATTTAATTTGGATGACTATTTTTTTCTGTTTCTTGTTTAATAATGTTCCAATTAATATTAGCCTTGTAACTCTTCAGGTTTTCCTGGCGATCTAATGACATCTTGGGTTGTCGGATGTTCTGCCAGATATTAGCGTCGTACTTGCATGATATTTTGGTCACGCAGCTCGTGACCTTCATCAGGTGCGACCTGAGACAAGATAAGAGGAGATGTTGAGTCATAAGCTGATTTACCAAAACCTTTCTACCAATTTCAAACATATGATAACTATGATAGGCAATTACATCTCTAACATTGAAACTTTCAAGACCAGGTACACTAGACACTCTGCTACCACCTCTTACTATGGCAACAGTAAACCATCCATTTCCATGTGAGAAAGTGTCATTTATATCCAAACTAAAATTAAGAGAACATCCCATAAATACACAAGGTCCGTCAACAAGGGCATGCGCTGCAACACTCTTCACTGGAATGCGATTTTTCTTGTCTCCTGATGATGTTGTAAGTTCCATGTTTTCAATCATTTTGTAGACTGTTGTCCATGTACGTCGATACCTTCTGTAGGGCATGTTGGCGGCGTTCAATGCAGTTGCCTGTGCAGCAGCAAGACACAGACTGAGTATAGCGCGGGAGCGTGCTCGCTTATATACTGTGAGCGGTCATTGACCTTAGATAAGGACTTAAAGTTTTTGCAGTGGCCAGCGGATGGCTATCCCGGACGCGTGCTGTAGTCACTTTAGCAGCACGCGTCCCCACTGGTGCACTGCCAAGGCCAACCGATAGACTATACTCAGTCTGTGTCTTGCTGCTGCACAGGCAACTGCATTGAACGCCGCCAACATGCCCTACAGAAGGTATCGACGTACCCGGACAACAGTCTACAAAACGATTGAAAACATGGAACTTACATCATCAGGAGACAAGAAAAATCGCATTCCAGTGAAGAGTGTTGCAGCACATGCCCTTGTTGGTGGACCTTGTGTATTTATGGGATGTTCTCTTAATTTTAGTTTGGATATAAATGACACTTTCTCACATGGAAATGGATGGTTTACCGTTGCCATAGTAAGAGGTGGTAGCGGAGTGTCTAGTGTACCTGGTCTTGAAAGTTTCAATGTTAGAGATGTAATTGTCTATCGTACTTATCATATGTTTGAGATTGGTGGTAAAGATTTTGGTAAATAAGGTCGCACCTGATGAAGGTCACGAGCTACGTGACTGAAATATCATGCAAGTACGACGCTGATATCCGGCAGAACACCCGACAACCCAAGATGTCAATATTAGCCTTATTTTAAGAGCGTTTAATTTTTTGCAAATAGAACATGAGTTTTTAATGACAGAGTGGAGGACTTGACAGTACTGATGATAATGGAGTTCCAAATCTTGATCACTGCTTGTTCTCTGAATTTTAGCTTTCTCTTCCTAACACAAGATACTTTAATCCCAGGAATTTTCCATACTTTATCCTTGCTTCTGTTCAGTTTTTCTTGTATTTGTTTTAGAGGAAAACAGGATTCAAAGTGCTGGAAGAATACATTTAAGAAAAAGTTAAATTATTTTTTAAAGTCCCCAGTTTAAGCTGCACAGTATTTCCCAGAGACATCCGCTTGTTGTCTTCAGGTGCATGCATAAAGATGATGAGCAGCTGTCTCATGGAAATACTGTACAGCTTAGACAAAACCATCTGATACTGTGCCCATGAAACTTTCAACCAGTTATTACACTGGGAAAGACGCAAACAGTGCAAGAGTTAAATGTCCATCAACATTGTCTGCCTTATAAAATTCTCCCAGGTGTTGTTCCTTTAATCTCTCTTTAAAAACTGATACCACTATCTCTGAACAATTAAAGAAAATTTGATATCCACACACTTGCTCCTGTTGTGCGCTCCAGATGATGCCGTATGAGATATTCTCGTTTCGATCGAGGGAATTCTTTCTTCATCTCCTCTTTCAATTCCTCCCGTTTCTCTTCTTTCTTTTCTTCTTTTTTCTCTTCTTTTTTCTCTTCATTTTTCTCCTCCTGTTTCTCCTCTTTTTTTTCTTCCTGTAAATTGGCACAATTAAGTTTTAAAAACAACACACTTATGTTACCATGAACTTAGTAAATTTACTGAAATAACAAAAATTGTCAAACAAGTTTAAAATATCTGTTTTGTTCCATAATATATCAAGCTCTGTATTTTCATTTATTCTTAACCATCATCCATAAGTTAAGAATGCATCACAAAATTTGAGAAATGTTTGAAACAAATGGAAAAATGCCATTTACTATTATTATCCATGCAAATTACATCAACGCTAAGAAATCGAGTTACTACATACATTACTCATGCACTACATAGAAAAAAATTGCAGTGTAATAACTGAGCCAGTAAATAAAGTTGAGTGGCACAAAATAATGGTATATCAGACTGTAGAATATCAGTAAAATTCTACAAACATATAAACACTTCTGCTTATATAAACACAGAAAAAGTTATGCAAAAATATGTTACAAATATCTATGTAGCACAAATCAGTGTAGCTGTATAAACATTTACATTGATAGTTTTAAAATGAAATATTCACTAAAGCACTCAGCATCAGTCAACTGCTCATTGCAGGCTTTGAAAATGGCCAGTATGACAATAATTTGCTTTTGGGAGGTACAAATACATGCTATAATATTGAACAAACATTCAGAAATTTACAGTCAATATCAGAAGCAATTCAGTATAAAAATACACATACTAAGAGATCATTTCTTATTTGAAGATCTAAAAATTTCTCTATACCTATAACAACTTCTAGTGTCAAATAATCCATCAGATTCTAGAGTTAGCGTCGTACTTACTCATTTCTTTTGCAATATGAAAAAAAACTTATTTTCATCTATCATTAACATATGGTGCACACATAAATGGCTGCTTATATACAAAAAGGTGATAACAGAATTAGAGAAAACAGATGAAATTGCACAATATATATAAAGAATGTAGATAGTGTATAAGTATTTGTGGACACGTTGTATAAGTACTTCAATTGATATTTTGAAACAGGGCATAGTTTTCGTTAATGTAAATATGTGACACAAGTACTTGTACCTATAGGTATACAGTCAAGAACATAAGCAAAAAAGAGTGAAAAAGAGTTTGCTTCTGTAGTGAAGAGATATCTGCTCAAGAACACATTGCTAACTACGATTAATTAACATATATTATTAAAAAAATAATGCACATATAGTGTTAGAGGAAGAAACATGTTGCCCATCAACTTTAAACAGGTAATGCAGGGCTATGTTTTAAAAATATGAAACAGAATATAGAAATATTTTGCAAAAAATTCTATTAAAAATTGACTACTCTTACCAAAGTTTAATTTTAATTAATGGAGGATTTCACAACATATTCTAAGTATGGGTTTCCCATAAGTAATGATATGATCCTTTCAGACTGACATCTGCTAACTTACCCGCTTTCTTTCATAACGTGTAATCTTATCTTGGAATGTTGGTACTCTAGCAGACTTTGGGCGATGGGAAACTGGCTTTGTGGGGGAGCTTTTCTTTGTATTTTCTTTCTCTTTTTCCTCCTTGGAAATGGATCTGGAATTTAAAAGGGCAATTGCTCTACATCAACATCCTGAACATCACTGAACTGATGCACCTGCTGTTTTAAAAAAAGGAATCATGTTTATATCATAAGGCCTAAACAATTACTTTGATTTTATATACTTATAAAACAACCATGAGTTATAAGAAACAAGTCAGTACAATAACAAAGAATATGGAAATAGTTAATCAAGAGACTGAACAGAAATGAAAGGAGGAGAGAGAGTGGAAAGAGCAGGAGAAGTTCTGCAAAATTTCATTCAAAAGAGACTCATCAGACAGTGGAGATCAATCAAACATTCCTTTGTTGTCAACAAAAGGGGGTGGAGGGAGCAGAGGAAGACAGCTGCACTCAGCACACAGACTGTTGTGAGGAGAGGAGTGATGCAGGGGACAACAAGTTTAGCTGTCTTCATACTGTGCGAGTATGACAGCTAAGGTATATGCTTCACACTGAGTTTCAATGGACGTACAAGTGCCATGTCTTCCTACATATTGTAACCCATCTTCTCTGAGTAGTCATAGGCAGTGTCTGTCATGAACCCAGAATTGCCTTATAATTCTTTTTGTAACACACAAACTAACAGCAAAATATGACATTCACAACTTAGTGTTAGCTACAATGCTGCACACAGTATTTTCATTGTAGATCTGTAAAACTGGCAGTGACTTGACACAAGTAGCCCAAACTCTTCCAACATCTACTAATTCAGAACTAGAGAGCACAGAGATCAAGAAAAGTTTGAAAATAGTAGAAAATAGCATAGTTCCCCTTTTCCACACTTTCTTGCTTGTCTGTGCTTGGTAGGTTTGTCTGTTTTATCTTTCTCTCAGAATGACTAGACATTTCCCACACCACTTCGTCCGACAATTTTATTCTTCTGTTTTAGAAAATAAAATCTAAATTTTTTTAATATTTCCCCAATTATATACAAGTGCTTTGAATCTGACACCAGTTTATATCTGTACAAATTACATTTTTGCCACTTTTCTGCAGACCTCAAAAAAGCTTGTGGCATTCTTATGAGTTGTCAACCAGAGGGTTTCTATATCATTGTATGCTTTAGAATTCGAACAGTTTACAAAAATTTGTATTGAATTATATATTAAACTTAAGTACTACCTAACAGCCCATTTGTAAATCAATTTGGCTACAATACTGAAATTAGTGCTACCAGTTCCGTATACGTTCAGTGATGGGAAATAGGTGTAGAATTAATTTTATTATTTCATTTATGCACAAATTTGAATAACTAATTTAACATACAGGAGACACCATCAAGGTGCATTGTTTCTTAAACACAAAAAAGATAACCAACATAAATTCTATATAGCTATAAAAATGTAAATTAATATTGAACAACAGTGCAAATTACTGGATGGAATAATACATAAAATAAGGGAAAGACAGACACTCACCTACAGCTGCCTGACATGTGGCTCACAGAAACGTGAACAGAGAAATATTTATACTAGCTTTCTCTAGTAGATGTACACACATTCATGCACACAACCACACAGAACACAAATGTAGATGCCTGTGGTCATGGGTGTGTGTGTTTGAGTGTCTGTGTATAAAGTTTTCTTTTGCATATTCCTATGTGCAACACACATCAGTAAGCTATAGATGACTGGTTGCTTTTCCTTTATTTTGTTTTATAAAAAATGTTAATTCTAAAATGAGTTCTCCAAAGACAGTGCTACAATCACTCAGAAATTCTACTATTAAATTCTAGCAATTCAGTGTAAATTTGGAGTGTAAGCTTTTTTTATAAAAGCAACATGTGTAATATAGATGTATCTGCCTTTAAATTTGTCATGAATCATCGTGAACATATCAAGTACAGTTTGTAAAAAGTGTTTCAATCTGTGACACAGAAGCATGAAATTCTCTTCATTTCTTGTATTTTTCAAACATTCAGAATGATTTCCTTAAAATAATTCTGAATTTTTTATGTACAAAGTTAAAATACAAAGATGCAGAGTAGTTAAAACATTTAGCTTTCTAACTAGTATAAGAACAAATCCCTGGGATATGTCTAGACAGATTTCTCCAGACTTTGTGTTACACATATTTCTATTCAGATAAACAATCTACTCACAAAGTGATGGCAAAACACACACACAAAAGGAAGTTATAATTAGGCAAGCTTTCAGAGCCAGTGGCTCCTTCCTCAGGCAGAAGTGCTGACAAAGAAGGAAGAGGGGTGAAGGAAAAGAACTGGAGAGGTCTTAAGAAAAAGGGTAGATTTCAGGAAAGTCACCCAGTACCGCAGGTCAGGGGAGACTGACCGGATGGGATGAGAAGGAAAGACTGATTGTTGGGGACTGCATCAGACAAGATTTGAAAACCTAAGAGGTTAAAGGTGGAAGACAGGGTAATATGCAAGACAGAGATTGCTGCTTAAACATCATGCATGAGTTAATAAGAGTGAAAAGCTAAGAGCATCGTAGGATCATATGTAACAGAGAAGGGGGGGGGGGGGTGAAAAATAGATGGGTAAGACAATGAAAGATGTATTACACAAAAATGGAGTAGACAAAAGAGTAGTTACTGTGAAGAATTGCTGAGACAGAAGAAATTAATGTAAATTAAAGCCAGGTGGGTGGCAAGAACCAGGAACATGTTGTAGTGCTAGTTCCCACCTGTGAAGTTCTGAGAAACTGGTGTCTGGTGAAAGAATCCAGGTAGTGCATATGGTGAAACAGCCACTGAGGTCATGTTTGTTATATCATAGAGCATGCTCTGCAACAGGATATTGCATGTTGACAGCATACACCCTCTGCCTATGCCCATTATCCTAATAGATAATTTGGTGGTAGTGATGATGATGTAAAAGGCCAAACAGCATTCATATAACAGCTGGCATATGACATGTTGTTTCACAGGTGGCTCCACCTTTGATAGTATATGTTTTGCCAATTACAGGGCTGGCATAGGTGGTGGTAGAAAGGTGAATAGGTCATGTCTTGCAGCAGGGACAGTCATAGGGGTAGGAGCCATAGGGTATGGAGATGTGTGCAGAAGAAGCATAGGGTCTGACAAGAATATTGCAGAGATTGGGAGGGCGAAGAAAAGCTATTCTACATGTGGTGTGCACAACATGCACAATGTTTAAGAAATAATCTCTGTCTTGCATATTACACAGTCTCCCACCTTCAAGCTCTCAGGTTTTCAAATCTCATCCAATGCTGTTCCCAACAATCAGTCTTTCCTTCTCATCCCGTCTGGTAAGTCTCCTCTCACCACATGGTTCTGGCTGACTTTCCTGAAATCTACCCCTTTTCCTAGACCTCTACAGTCCTTTTCCTTCACCCCTCTTCCCTCCCCTTCAACCCTTCTGCCTCGAGAAGGAGCCACTGACACCAAAAGCTTGCCTAATTATAACTTTCTTTTGTTTGTGTATTCTGCCACTGCTTGGTTAGTAGATTTTTTTTCCATTCAATTAACTTATTTTTAGTCAAATATTGATTTTTTCATATGTTACATATTTCTATTTGCAGTTTTTGTTGTTTTCATTCCCTCAAAATATTGTTCCATACTGACAGTATCTGTGGGATGCTCTCTATCCCTCTCCACAACTGATGCACAAGGCAGCACTGCACAGGAAAGACTGTCTCATTTGTTTAACAGTTAGTGAACATGTGAAGACCTAGACAACTTTTTTTAACCAAAAATATCCCAGGGAATTTTACACAGTCATTTTTATTAAGCTTCTAGTTCTTTGCATAATTTCAAAATAATTTAATTTTGAATGCTCAGATTTAAACTGTGTTAGTTAAATGTTTGCAGAGTTTAATCTTAATCTAATTAGGCTATGGTGCCTGTAGTACTTGGAACAAATTCTCTATGGCTTCAATGAGCATACACATCTCATCTGTACATAAAAAAGAATGGCATTTTATATTTAATGCTAAAGCAGTTATAGAAAATAAAAACAGGATTGAGCTCAGTACAGGACCTAATGGGACTACCTGAAAAATAATTAGAAAACTAAAAAATTATTGGTGTGTCTTGAGGTAAAATTATTTTCTTTCTGTTGATAATATGATCAAAATTATCTACAACCAGGGTCCCATATCCATATTTTGCCAATTTTTAGAGCAGCTGATGGCAGTCAACCTGTCAAATGGTTCATGGACTAAGCCAAGACAGTATGACCACCTACTTAATAGTGGGTTCGTTCACCTTTGGTACATGGTACAGTAGAATTACTGCATGACACAGATTTGACAAGTCACTGGTAGGTTTCTGGAAGTATGTGGCACCAGATGTCTGCACAGCTCCTGCAATTCCCATAAATTATGGGCCTGTGGCTTGCAGGCACAGAGATGATGCAAAATAATGGCCCAGATGTGTTCCATTGGTTTAGGTGAAACTGGTGGACAAGACATCAATGAGTTCACTGTCATGCTTCTCAAACCACTGTAGCATGATTCTGGCCTTGTGACAATGACAGTTATCCTGCTGGAAGATGCCATCACCATTGGGAAAGACATCAAGCAAGAAGGTATGTAGGTATCCACATTAATGTTCACATAGCTTACAGCTGTAATGGTGCCCTCAGTTTTTACCACAGGTACTTCAAAAGCCCAAGTGAACATCATCCACAGCATAATACTGCTCCCACCGGCCTGCATCTATGGTGCTGTACACATTTCAAGCAGTCATTCACCTAGATGATGGGATATCTGGATACAACCATTGACCTAGTGTAACAAGAAATCTGATTTATCCAACCAGGCAACACATTTCCCATGACCTATGGTTCAATCTCAGATATCCTGTTCACACTGCAATTGTAGATGATGATGTCATGGGGCCAACATGGAAACACATAGGAGGATCTGCTATGGAGCCCCATGTTCAACAATGTGAGCTAAATAGTGTGCTCCAAAACACTTGTTCCTGCATCAGCATTTTACTTTATCATCCGATCTGTCGCCTACTCGTGGTTTCACTGTCCTTCATCCACTGTCAAACAGACATGAAATACCCACAACAGTAGTACTTAGATATGAAATTCCCACAACAGTAGTACACAAACAGCCAACCACCTTCACTATTTCTGAGAAGCTCATTCCCAGACACCATGCCATAACAACCTGCCCCATGGGAAAGTCATTTATGTCAGTAGCTTTCCCCATTTGTGGCCAATGATTCCTCATTGGTCTCTGCTTCTCTAACATACATTCCTTCCTGTGTCATGTGCCCACAGTGCAATTGGGTGGCATTCAGTCTCATGGTGGGCAGTGATCAAAATGTTTTGGCTCAGAAGTGTATCTTAAAATGTTGTCATATTAGCTGGCCAATATATCTTCAGTGCTATTTCCCACCATATCCAGCTGCTAATGTAACTGGTAAGCTACAACATAAATTACCTTGGCACAACAAGTCTTCATAGTTGGATTCCACAGTAAACAGTTGTTTTATATAGATGTTCAGCATTTAATACAACATCTAATTCTGATTCGGATTCCAATGTAATGCCTGAGAAATGGTTAAGCAAATTCTATATACGCAAATATGCAGTCTCCACTACAAAGTAGAAGAATAATCATTCCAAACAATATGTAGCCCCCTACTAAAAAATACCTCTGAAAATATGAATGAAAATATATCTGAGACATATTTTGCAAATTTTGTGTTTGTATCAGGAGAAAAAGGGAACTGTATCTGTCAGTCAAAACAAACATTAAAGCACTGTGAGAAAAATATAGTCACACCAAGTAACAAAATAAAGATGATATGAGACACAATGAGGAAGAAGACTGGTGGAACTAGAGGTGAGGAGGTGCAGATAGCTTTAAGAATAAAAGATACATTGTTAACAGTTGTGTATGGTGCTGCAAAAACTTTAACAAACAATTCATAGCCATTATTAAAAAGGTGAAGATGTCAGATTCAGTAGATGGTGCCATATCTTCAACCAGATATTACAAATAAGTGCAGTAATATGAAGAGAACCTGCACTATACAGAAGAAGTAATGTCCACCATCAAATCCTTAACATAAATAAAAATTCTAAAAGATATGATAAATGATCAACAAAGTGTAATTGAAGAATATTTCCCTGAGTTTAGTAAGATTAAGTTATTTCTGTGACCAGTCATTTATCACTGGGACATTTCCCAATTGGTTAAATATGCTGAAGTTAAGTTTCTTTATAAGAAAGGATCTAATGAAGCACTATAAAAAATCTGCCAAATTTCAATTTTGTTGGCACTCTCAAAAATTTTAGAAACAAATGAATTCTTAACCATCTGATTAATAATAATGTGTTGTCAGAGTCACAGATTGGATTTCTACAGGCTCCTGATACTGGGAAGGAAATTTACTTGTACAGCAAGAATGAACTTGAATTTTTAAAATGAAAAATTACGAGCTACTTGTATAGTCGTTGATGTGTCAAAGGGATTCTGTGTAAATCACAACATTCTTTTAAATAAACTGGAACATTAGTGTTGACAGGAAATGGCTCAAAATGTCTCAGATCATATCTCTCTGAGAGGAAAAAAACAGTGTCAATAGGAAATTGTCCTGTGTTACGCCATCAGTATTATCCAATTAGGAATTAATTACATGTGGTGTCCCACAAGGTTTCATCCAATGGCCTTCACTTTTTCTTGTGTGTATTAACAATGTTTCATCAGTAACAGTACCTAATGCCAAGTTTGTTTTGTTTGCAGATGATATAAACATTGAAGTAAATGGAAAGTTACATATTTTTGGAAAGAGTTATTAATGAAATTTTTATGGAAATTAATAAATGGATCCTAGCCAATTCTCTGTCATTAACTTTGAAAACAGACACTATATGCAATGCACAACTTGTAATAGGGGATTTCCTCCCAGTATATGTCTAAAATATGACAACAAGCAGACAGAACAAGTTGACAGTGTTCAATTCTTGAGATTATAACATGATAACAAATTCAGCTGGGAGCAGAATACTAAAGAGCTGCTGAAAGGCCTCAACAAATCATTGTTAGCAATTTGCATCTTGTCAGATATAGGTGATATGAAAAAAGAAGATAACATACTTTACTTGCTTACATTCCCTAATGTCATATGGTATAATTTTTAGGGTAACTTACCAAACAAAGCTAAGGTTTTCTTAGTCCAAAAGCATGTAATACAAATTATTTGTGGTGTGAACTCACGAGTGTCTTACTGAAGCCTGTTCAATGAGCTGGGGATACTATCTACTGCTTCACAATATAATTACCCACTAAATGAAATTTATCATAAATAACATCTCATTTTCAAACTACCAGTTCAGTTCATGGAACCAATAATAAATAGAAATAAGAATAATCTAAATAAAGGTTTAAAGTCATTTACTTTGATTTATAATGGTGTCTCTTAGTCAGGAACACAAATTGTTAGTGTGACCAGCAGCCATAAGAAGTTTAGCTACTAATAAAAGTCAGTTTAAGAGTTGCCTGGAAGGGGTGGCCAATTCCTAATCCACTGATGATTTTCACAGCAGAAACAAGCTTCTGTCAAGAAGTGAATATTATCCGTATTTTTGTCTGGTTTGACCCATGTTTATTCACATTTTCTAAGAGCTTGCATATTTTTTCCTTGCATTAGCTTTTTGGCAAGATGTCTTTCCTGTGAAATAGTGTAATCTGTTTTTATTTTAAGTGCTTCATGATGTTGTGACCTTAGTGTACTGTGAGAACTTTGCAGAACAGATTTTAGGGTTTGCTTATTCTTCTTGTTTATATTTTGTGTCCATCCTAATTTCAGTAATGCCACAGTTGGTTAATTTTATCTCTTGTTGAGGTCTGTTTGTTCTTTCTCAATTAGTCATAACTGCTTTGTTAATACTGTTTTGAGATTTGATAAAGTTTTTTACACAGTATGACACACATGGGGACTGGGATTGTTGTGTGCAGGCACAAGAAGAATTGACCACTGTCAGGAAACAGCTGAAATCTATGTTGGCCACAACTGACAATCTTCAGAAAGCTGCTCAAGCTGTAAAAGTATTATGGCATCAGTAGTGAAACATATGACACCTATGGTACTGTTGGTATCCCTTGTAATACTGCTGTCATTGTGTTTTATGTTAGACAACATGAGTCTTCACTTGAGTACAAGTGGAAATGCCCATTTCTGTTCTATGATGGTTTCAATTCAGAGGTGTAATATGTCTACATCTGCTGAGGAAAAGAGAAAAATCTCAGAGCTGCTTGTCCTGGTATGCAATAGGATAGACGGGATGACATGTGCTATGTTAGACAGTCACCTGATGTCACTTAATGTCTGCCTTGCTGTGAAACCTCTTCAATGCCTGTGCGTCTCTGATACAATAAGAGATTCTGATCATATGTGAAGTATGCTAATGGCAAGACACAATCAATGCCTTCTCTGCTGTGATAGCAGTGGAGATGCTATCAAAGACAGATCTGCCAAAGCAGAGTTACTAAGCACAGTCTTACAAAATGTCCTCACAAAAGAAGAAGATGTAAATATTCCAGAATTTGAATTGAGAATAGCTGCCCACATGAGTAACATAGAAGTAAATATCCTCAGAGTAGTGAAGCAACTTAAACCACTTAATAAAAGCAAGTCTTCCGGTCCAGATTGTATGCCAATTAGGTTCCTTTCAGAGTATGCTGATGCAATAGCTCCATACTTAACAATCATATACAACCATTTGCTTGACGAAAGATCTGTACCCATAGACTGAAAAGTTGTACAGGTCACACCAATATTCAAGAAAGCTAGTATGACTAATCCATTAAATTACATGCCCATATCATTAACATCGATATGCAGCAGGATTTTGGAACATATATTGTGTTCGAACATTATGAATTACCTAGAAGAAAATGGTCTACTGATGCACAATCAACATGGATTTAGAAAACATTGTTCTTGTGAAACACAACTAGCTCTTTACTTGCATTAAGTGTTGAGTGCTATTGACAATGGATTTCAAATTGATTCCATATTTCTGGATTTCTGGAAGTCTTTCGACACTGTACCACACAAGCGGCATGTAGTGAAATTGCGTGCTTATGGAATATCATCTCAGTTATGTGACTGGATTTGTGATTTTCTGTCAGAGAGGTCACAGTTCGTAGTAACTGATGGAAAGTCATTGAGTAAAACAGAAGTGATTTCTAGTGTTCCCCAAGGTAGTGTTATAGGCCCTTTGCTGTTCTTTATCTATATAAACAATTTGGGTGACAATCTCAGCAGCCATCTTAGGTTGTTTGCAGATGACGCTGACATTTATCGGCTATAAAGTCATCAGAAGACCAAGACAAATTGCAAAATGATTTAGAAAATATATCTGTATGGTGCAAAAATTGGCAACTGACCCTAAATAACGAAAAGCATGAGGTCATCCACATGAGTGCTAAAAGGAATTCATTAAATTCGGTTACACAATAAATCAGTCAAATGTAAAGGCTGTAAATTCAACTAAATACCTAGGAATTTTTCATTGCTGCAGATCTTCTCACAAAGTTCCAATCACCAAATTTCTCCTATGAATGCAAAAATATTTTGTTGGCACTGACCTACATAGGGAGAAATGATCACCATGATAAAATAAGGGAAATCAGAGCTTGTATGGAAAGATATAGGTGTTCATTCTTTCCACGTGCTGTATGAGGTTGGAATAATAGGGAATTGTTAAGGAGGTTAATGGTACCCTCTGCCAGGCACTTAAATGTGATTTGCGGAGTATCCATGTAGATGTAGATGATTTGGTGCACATTTTTTAAATATACAGACCTGCTCCCTGTGCATGGAAAAGCTCAATGTAATGGAGAAGCTGTTAGTCAGCCGTATCATGAATATTTTCTGCAGTGTAGCATGCCATCACACAAACTTTTTGTCCAAGTTATGCAGTGGCTCCGAGAAACAGGTACCTTCACCATGAGAAGGCAGGAGAGTGGTGCTCCAAAGCAATGCAACATGCCCAAATTTGAAGAAGGTGTACTGCATCACATTGAAAAGAATCTTTCAACAAGTACATAAAAACAACTGTGCATGCAATTAGTGTTAGTCACAGTATCACCTGGGATGTTCTGCATGAGCAACAATTACAACTATATCACTTACAAAGGGTACACACCTTGGGTCCAGCGAATTTTCCACAATGCGTTGCCTACTGCAAGTGGTTCCTACACTGCTGCATCAATGTGCCCTGTTTCCATGTTGAGTTCTGTTTGCAGATGAATATAAGATCACTAGGGACCGTGTTCTGAATACATGAAACTGCCATTTCTTGGCAGGCAAAAACCTTATACCATGCACCTTCACGGGTTTCAGCACAGGAATGGTGCTAATGTGTGGGCAGGTATTCTGGACAGTCATGGGATTGGGCCATACCTCCTTCCAGTCAAGCTAATTGGTCCTTCTAAAAAACATATTGGACCTGTTCTTGGAAGCTGGGCAACTGAATGTCCATCAGGAAATGTGCTTTAAGCATGATGGTGCACCATCTCATTTCTCAATTGTGGTTTGGAGACATCTCAACAAATGATATAGTGGAAGATGGGTAGGCCGAGGTGGTCCAAATGCATGCCCACCACAATTGCTGGATTTAGCTCCTATGGACTACTTCTTGTGGGGTTGTATGCAAAGTTTAATTTATGAGACTCCTATAGAGATAGAGGAAGACTTGCTGACATTATTTCTGGCCACTGCACTACAAATTGAAGAGACACCAGGTGCCATGGAGAGTGTGTATCAGAACATGTTTCACAGGTACAATGTCTGTAACAATACTGGTGGTCATCACATCACCACTGCTGTTGCAATGCATCAGTGCTGTTCTGTATGTACAGTATGCTGAGTTATTTTTTGTTCTGGAATAATGCGAACACATAATGTTTAAGTGTTAATGCAAATAAATGTGCTTAAGTGATAAATGGATGCTTCATTATGTTTCCCTTCAAATTGTTACCTAATAACTGTACTGGGTCATACCTGATTCGGTTCCTTACACAGAAGTGGACAAGTTAAACATCTGAATTGAAAACATCAGAGCACAGAAACAGTACATTTCTGGACATGGATTCATATTCAAAATGTTATGTACTTACTCCCCTCCAGAAATCCTAGATGTTTGTAACAGGAATTTCCAAACACCCTATAGAATGCAGTTTTCCAGCTGTCCTCTTATCAACAAATAACACAAAGTCAATTAAAATGTGGAGTACTGAAAGCTGCATGCCACAACCACCACAAGGAGTTGCATCCTACACAGCTAAAAGAAGAATCATCATTACAGTATGGATGGTCTCATGAAATGCAGCTTGTAATGTATCATCTCTGACCACTGAGTGTCCCAATGATAAATGGCAGATCATCTTAACAATGGCATTGTAATACACAAAAGAAATGTACAATGAGTCATATTATGTAGTCTATGTCAGTTTATGCATGAAGAATTTATTAATTTGTTTCCTCAGATTTTCATGTGTACTAGAATTCAGAAATATGAAACCTCTTTTCCCTGTCATTACAAACACTGACAGACATTCTGTATATTCTGGACTGCTTTAACTGTTGGATAAAATTGGAGGATGGTCTGCACAGCAAATAAGGTAAGGAATTTAAAAATCATTAGAGAGATACAACCTGAGAACACAATCAGGAATGATAATGAGGCAGCCAAGGATGAAACTATGCCTGGACTTATAAGTTTTTATGAAATGAAAATCTTTGTTCTCATCTGAAATGTTTAAATTTGTTCCCACATGTATACATGTTTTGTCATGAGCTGGGTAGGGTCCTCCAACCACCTCTACATTTTGATGATCTAACATGCCAGTTGGACAGAATTTGGCATGATACCTCTCAGGAGAACATCCAAGAACTCTATGAATCAATGCCAAGCTGAATAAATGCTTAAATAGGAACCAGAGGAGGACCAATGCATTATTGACTTGCTCAATTTGTGAAGCCCTTTCTCTTGAATAAGTCATCCAATTTTTCTGAAACTGTAATCATTTGTTTGTCTTTTATTTATTTATTTATTTATTTATTTATTGTCTTAAGAGTGTATTACGCTCTGGCTGAAAATGAGACAACATATGCTGATATACGAGGGTTGCCCAGTAAATAATGCCCCATATTTTTTTTCTCCAGAAGTATTTATTCCACAACAATCAAATTTACATATGTGAAAGACTGATGTTTTGTCTACTTGCTTTATTTTTCCACATAATCTCCTTCAAGTTCGACAGCCTTTTTCCAGCGAGACACAAGAGCGTGTATTCCCTGCCGGTAAAAATCTTTACTCTGCCTACGGAGCCAGGTTGTCACTTCGTGAATCACTTCTTCGTCATCGGCAAAACGTCTTCCACGAATGAAATTCTTCATTGGCCCAAACAAGTGAAAGTCTGAAGGAGCCAAATCGGGGCTGTAGGGTGGATGGGGTAACACTATCCAACCCAGTTTCGCGATGTGTTCACAAGTCCTCAAACTTGTGTGAGGACGAGCGTTATCATGCTGAATCAAAACATCCTGTGGGTTAACATGACGCCCAAGGCGCCGGAAGCGCTGCTTAAGTTTGTCTAATGTTTTGACATAAGCCTCTGAATTAATGGTACTGCCTTTTGGCATCACATCAATGAGAATTACGCCCTCGCAATCCCAAAACACGGTCATCATGACTTTTCCGGCTGAAGGACCTGTTTTGAATTTTTTCTTCTGTGGAGAATAAGCATGACGCCATTCCATTGATTGTCTTTTTGTTTCGGGCTCAAAATGATGCACCCAAGTTTCATCACCTGTCACAATCCGTGACAAAAAGGCCTCCCCGTCAACGTGAAAGCGTCGCAACAAATCGAAAGAAATGTCTTTTCTTTGGGATTTGTGATCGACAGTAAGACACCGAGGAACCCATCTTGCACACACTTTTGAGTATCCAAGCTGATTGATAATCACATCCACACTTCCTTTGCTTACTGACAACTCCAGTGCCAATTGTCGAGTCGTAATGCGTCAATCCCGTCGAATGAGAACATCAGCCCGCTGCAACATGTCAGGCGTGACAGCCGTGGGAGGCCTTCCCGACCGCGGCAAATCTTGGAGCTCCACAGCACCGCCCTCTGATGCTTTCACCCTCTGTGCCCAGCGACCAACAGTACTCCTATCGACTGCAGATGTTCCGTAGACGTTGCACAAGCGTTTATGAATATTGCCCTCGGTTTCTTCCTCTGCTACGAGAAATTCAATCACTGCACATTGTTTCTGACGGATGTCACTTGCAGACGCCATTTTAGAACATTCCTACACCACCGCTCTCTGTCGGAGGAAATTGAAACTTTGCGTACACACGCGGGAAACTTCAAATAACTCGCACCTAAAGTTTCACATTTCTAATATTTTTTATTTCGGAGAAAAAAAATATGGGGCATTATTTACTGGGCAACCCTCGTATTTTGTGCAGGTGGTGCTGGACAGCTTTAAGGAATGTTAAGAATTTCATTGTACAATACACAACTGTACAAACTTCCTTTTACAGAGGAAAATTGATTTTGGTCTTGCATCAATAACAAAAATCAAGTGTCTTCAGCAAAAATAAAGTAGCACAGTTGTGTATTGTACAATGAAGTTCTTAATATGTAGATATATTCTAGGATAAATATACTTTCTTGGGTATTTCTTGAGAAGTATGAGATTTATATGACCACGGAAACTAGACGTCATTTTTGCCAAAATCTCCTATTCATAGTTTATAAATACCACTATTTCTTATTTACTGGTGCATATTTGTTGATTACTTACAGCCATTTCAGCACAATAATATCTGCCACAATATAGCTGTTGGCTTTTCACGGTACTTATTGCAGCAGCAGCAGAGAAAACATGGCTGCAAAACCTGATCTTTAGTACACATATTTGATAACATTTTGATTTACAAAACGCTCTAAGTAAATGTACATTGTAATCAACTGTGCATTTGTAACAGTGACCCAAAAATCAGTGCATGATATGTAGTGATTAACTCAGACAAATTTTTTGAGACATAATGCTAAATTAAAACATTATTTTAAGCTATTTTTCTGTTATCTGACTTCATATTACTGTTGCAGTTGATTATTTTAATATGTGATGATTCTTTTATCTTGTGATAACAATGAAATCTCTGTGAATATGTAATGTTGAGCTCATGTACATGTCTCTCTGAATTCCTTCAGAGAGACAGAGTAGTGTGTTTACATTTTGCGGCATGCACTGCAGCTGTAGTGGTTATAAAGCTAAGTACTGACAATCTTATTTGTGCACTGTTGTATAGTTATTAAATTTAACAGTTTTCGGCGGTGTTTCATGCCATTTGTGGCAAAATAATGATATAATAAACTTTTGGAAATGTTCACTCGCTGTGTTTTTTAGAGTTTTCTGTGTGCTGAAGTCATTTAGTAAATGAAACTTCCTGGCAGATTAAAACTATGTGCCAGACCGAGACTCAAACTCAGGACATTTGCCTTTCGCAGGCAAGTGCTCTACTATCTGAGCTACTGAGGCACGACTCACGCCCGGTCCTCACAGCTTTACTTCTGCCAGTATCTCGTCTCCTACCTTCCAAACTTTACAGAAGCTCTCCTGTGAACCTTGCAGAACTAGCAATCCTGAAAGAAAGGATACTGCGGAGACATGGCTTAGCCACAGCCTGGGGGATGTTTCCATTCTGGAATCATTTAGTAAATTTTGTGCTTTAGTTTTCAACTGACATTTCTTATTGTTTCTAGTGAAATATTTCCATAAAATTTTCATTCAGTGGTTTAACTTCATTTAGTGTTCCAGTGGCTGTTTGAATTTTTTGGTTTTAGATAATAATTTTGTGAAGTTTTGTTGGTATTGGTATTAGCTATGGTGTAGTAATATTAACACAAGTAGTTGCTTTCTTAGTAGGCAGAGAATTTTGAGACCGTTATTGTTAGTTCTATAAATAGTTCTACTGGTGTCACTGAACTTTGGTAACGTAGACATATAGTTTTTCTCAGTAACTGTAAAATTTTACCATGAGTGAAAAGTGTGGGCTCTGTCGTAGGTTTGTGAGTAGTGGGTTACGGTGTGGAATTTGTTCAATGTATTTTCATTTGGGGGAATGCAGTGGGGAAGCTAGTGGTTATTTTAGTGAGATCCTCTCCTGGTAATGCAGAATCTGTAGTAGAAATAAGCTGACAGAAGAGCAGGAATGTAAGATCTGTGCTCTTCAGGTGAAATTACAACGCACAATGGAAGAACTAGATAGGTTGAGGAGGGTGAAGTGTGGTGGGGAATGGGAACTGGCAGTTCGCAAGAAGGCAGCTAGGAAGAGGAGGTATTCAGAGAGTTTTACTTTGCGTATATGCAATAGATTTGACCAACTGTCAGAGTTGAGTGGAGAGGAGTCTTGTGTAGCTGTAGATGTAGGGAACATGCAGCAGCCCTCAGCAATTAGGAGGCCTATGTTAGTTGCAAAGTCTAACAGAAAGAAGAAGGTTCTGCTGCTAGGTAGTTCTTATGGTAAAGGTGTGGGCCAACAGTTGCAGGAAGTGTAGGGAAGTGAGTACCAGGTCACCAACATTGTGAAGCCTAGTGCAGTGTTGGCTCAAGTGACTGACAGCATAGGGGAGTTATGTAGCAATTTTACAAAGGAGGATCACCTGGTAAAGATAGCTACTCAAACTGGTGGCACTAATGTGCATTTTGTGCAACTGTTTCAGCATCATGATTGGCCTTACCTTAATGTGTTTGTTAGGTGCGCTGATATGGGGCTGAAGCACATCTCAGAGGTGCCAGTTGGGTCTATCAGCAGATCAGGTTTCACTAGTCATGGCCTGCCCCTCAATAGGTATGGGAAGGGGAGGCTGCCTAAGCTTATTGGTGGCAATGTAGTGGGTGGTGGTGGTGGTGGTGGTGGTGGTGGTGGTGGTGGTGGTGGTGGGGTCACTCATGGAAAAATTCCTGTAGTAGTTGGTGTTAGAGCATCACCTTTTTCAGATTGAAGTCAGCTGATAGGTATACCTGCTTAAAGGAAGTCCCTCTAACTAAGGGGTCACCTTACGAGGATTTAATGTTTCCAAGTAGATAAGGAATTAGCATATTTCATCAAAATATGTGAGGTATTAGAGATAAAGATAAAGTTGGTGAACTGGTTATAGATGTTAAGTCTGAAGTTATTGGTATATCAGAGCACCACTTAAATAATTTGACAATTCAGAGGCTTCCTTTACCAGGATACAGATTAGCAGGCTGTTTCACAAGGAGTTCCTTGAGGGGTGGGGGAGTGGCTACGTATGTAAAAAACAGTATTCCATTTGAATCCATAGATGTATCACGACACTGCACAGAACAGATATTTGAATGTTGTGCACGGGCAGTTGAATTTAGTGAAACCAAACTACTAATTGTTGTTGTTTATAGGTCCCCTAACTCCAACTTCAGAGCATTTCTGCTCAAGCTAGAGAGGTTCTTGATTCACTTTGTACGAAGTACCAGAAATTAATTATATGTGGTGACTTCAATGTTAATTTTGTATATGATGGTGCAAGAAAAGGGATGTTGGTAGATCTCCTAAATTTATACGATCTGATGCAGACTGTATTTTTTTCCAACTAGGGTGCAGGGGAACAATAGCACAGCCATAGACAATATTTTTATTCATTCTTCATTACTAGATGGGCATTCTGTTACTAAAAGCGTGAATGGCCTTTCAGACCATGATGAAAACATTTTAACTCTAAAAGGCTTTTGTACTTAAACCAATGTCATATTTAATTGAAAACTATGTAGCAAAGTTAATTCAGCAGCAATAGAGAGTTTTTTAAACCTTGTCAAGGAACAAGAGTGGCAGGATGTTTATGGTGCAGATAACATAGATGATAATTACAATGCTTTCCTTAACACATTTCTCATGCTCTTTGAGAGTTGCTTTCCATTAGAACATTCTAAATGGGGAACTAGCAGTAATAGGAGGCAGCCCGGGTGGCTGACTAGTGAGATAAGGATATCTTGTAGAACAAAGCCCGAATTATATCAAAATGTTAGAAGTAGTCACAATCAAGCTACAGTAGCCCATTACCAACAGTATTGTAAGGTGCTTAAAAATGTTATTAGGAAGGCAAAGAGTATGCGGTATTCAAATAGAATAGCTAATTCACAGGGTAAAATTAAAACCATATGGTCAGTTGTGAAGGACTGGTCAACAGCACAAAGTTGACGATATAAAGTCAGTTCGCAGTAAAAATATTTCTGTTACTGGTAAATCAGATATATGCACAGTATTTAACAATCATATTCTAAACATTGCTCATCAATTAAATAAAGATTTAGTTTCTACAGGAAATAATATAACTTTCTTGGCAAATACCTTTCCAAGATTGGTGTCTGAAATACTCCTCTGTGATACAGACAAGAGGGAGATTGAGTCAATAACTAAATCACAGAAGATTAAGGACTCTCATGGTTATGATGGAGTGTATAGCAGAATATTAAAGTACTGTGCTGCACATTTTAACTCTTTATTTAGCCATATTTGTAATTTCTCCTTTAGGAATGTTCAGTTTCCTGAGCGATTAAAGTACTCAATCATAAAGCCACTTTATAAAAAGAGAGAAAGTGATAACATAGATAATTTTAGATCTATTTGTATGACATCAGTGTTTGCAAAAGTTATTGAAAAGGCTGTGTATGTAAGGGAAATTGTTCATTTTATATCACACGATTTGCTATCGAATGTACAGTTCGGCTTTAGAAATCGTTTAACAACTGAAAATGCTATAGTCTCTTTACTCTGTGAGGTACTGGATGGGCTAAACAAAAGGTTTCAAATGCTTGGCATATTTTTTTATTTAACTAAGGCATTAGATTGTGTTGATCACAAAATATTGCTCCAGAAGTTGGACCATTACGGAATACGGGGAGTGGCTCACAATTGGTTCACCTCTTACTTTAGCAACAGGCAGCAAAAGGTCATTATTCACAATGCTGATAATGGCTGTGATGTGGGATCTGAGTGGGGTACTGTCAAGTGGGGAGTGCCCCATGGATCAGTGTTGGGACCACTCCTGTTCCTTATTTACATAAATGATATGCCCTCTAGTATTACAGGTAACTCGAAAATATTTCTGTTTGCTGATGCTAGGTAGTAAAGGATGTTGTGTGCAACATTGGCTCAGTTTCAAATAGTGCAGTACATGACCTCAGTTCATGGCTTGTAGAAAATAAACTAATGCTAAATCGCAGTAAGACTCAGTTTTTACAGATTCTGACATGCAATTCAACAAAATCTGATAATTTAATTTCACAGAACAGGCATATGATTAGTGAAAGTGAACAGTTCAAATTTCTAGGTGTTCAAATAGATAGTAAGTTGTTGTGGAAAGCCCACTTTCAGGATCTTGTTCAAAGACTTAATACTGCCATTTTTACTATTTGAATGGTATCAGAAGTGAGTGATCGTTCGACACGAAAATTAGTCTAATTTGCTTATTTTCATTCACTTATGTCATATGGTATTATATTTTGGGTTAACTCTTCCCACTCTAAAAGGATATTTTTGGCTCAGAAACAGGCAGTTTGAGCAATAAGTGGTGTAAGTTATATATATATACCTACTCCAGTCCTGTAACACAGAAGGTGTACACGATCAAAGGCAGAGCCACGTGTGAAAGCACCCATGTGATTTACCAACTGACCTGCCTACACTGTGAAGCTTTCTATGTGGGAATGACCAGCAACAAACTGTCCATTCACATGAATGGCCACAGGCAGACAGTGTTTGTTGGTAATGAGGATCACCCTGTGGCTAAACATGCCTTGGTGCACGGCCAGCACATCTTGGCACAGTGTTACACCATCTGGGTTATCTGGATACTTCCCACTAACACCAACCTGTCAGAACTCCAGAGATGGGAACTTGCCCTTCAGTATATCCTCTCTTCTCGTTATCCGCCAGGCCTCAATCTCCGCTAATTTCAATTTGCCGCCGCTCATACCTCACCAACAACATCTTTGCCTCTGTACTTCCGCCTCGACTGACATCTCTGCCCAAACTCTTTGCCTTTACAAATGTCTGCTTGTGTCTGTGTATGTGCGGATGGATATGTGTGTGTGTGCGAGTGTATACCCGTCCTTTTTCCCCCTAAGGTAAGTCTTTCCGCTCCCGGGATTGGAATGACTCCTTACCCTCTCCCTTAAAACCCACATCCTTTTGTCTTTCCCTCTCCTTCCCTCTTTCCTGACAAAGCAACCGTTGGTTGCGAAAGCTAGAATTTCGTGTGTATGTTTGTGTTTGATTGTGTTTCTATCGACCTGCCAGCACTTTCGTTCAGTAAGTCACATCATCTTTTTCCTTACTGTCATGGAAAAATATATCTAAAAACAAAGATGATGTGTCTTACCGAACGAAAGTGCTGGCAGGTCGATAGAAACACAAACATACACATGAAATTCTAGCTTTCGCAACCAACGGTTGCTTCGTCAGGAAAGATGGAAGGAGAGGGAAAGACGAAAGGATGTGGGTTTTTAGGGAGAGGGTAAGGAGTCATTCCAATCCCGGGAGCGGAAAGACTTACCTTAGGGGGGAAAAAAGGATGGGTATACACTCGCACACACACACATATCCATAGGGATGTCCACCTAACCTTCCTAACCTTCGTAACCCACCTAACCTTCGTAACCTCTTAGTTCATCCCTATGAAATCCCCAAACCACCTTCCCTACCCTCTGGCTCCTACCCTTGTAACCGCCCCCGGTGTAAAACCTGTCCCATGCATCCTCCCACCACCACCTACTCCAGTCCTGTAACTCGGAAGGTGTACACGATCAAAGGCAGAGCCACGGGTGAAAGCACCCACGTGATTTACCAACTGACCTGCCTACACTGTGAAGCTTTCTATGTGGGAATGACCAGCAACAAACTGTCCATTCACATGAATGGACACAGGCAGACAGTGTTTGTTGGTAATGAGGATCACCCTGTGGCTAAGCATGCCTTGGTGCACGGCCAGCACATCTTGGCACAGTGTTACACCGTCTGGGTTATCTGGATACTTCCCACTAACACCAACCTGTCAGAACTCCGGAGATGGGAACTTGCCCTTCAGTATATCCTCTCTTCTCGTTATCCGCCAGGCCTCAATCTCCGCTAATTTCAATTTGCCGCCGCTCATACCTCACCTGTCTTTCAACAACATCTTTGCCTCTGTACTTCCGCCTCGACTGACATCTCTGCCCAAACTCTTTGCCTTTACAAATGTCTGCTTGTGTCTGTGTATGTGCAGATGGATATGTGTGTGTGTGCGAGTGTATACCCGTCCTTTTTCCCCCTAAGGTAAGTCTTTCCGCTCCCGGGATTGGAATGACTCCTTACCCTCTCCCTTAAAACCCACATCCTTTTGTCTTTCCCTCTCCTTCCCTCTTTCCTGACAAAGCAACCGTTGGTTGCGAAAGCTAGAATTTCGTGTGTATTTTTGTGTTTGATTGTGTTTCTATCGACCTGCCAGCACTTTCGTTCAGTAAGTCACATCATCTTTGTTTATATATATATATATATATATATATATATATATATATATATATATATATATATATATATATATATATATATATTTTCCTTACTGTCATGGAAAAATATATCTAAAAACAAAGATGATGTGTCTTACCGAACGAAAGTGCTGGCAGGTCGATAGAAACACAAACATACACATGAAATTCTAGCTTTCGCAACCAACGGTTGCTTCGTCAGGAAAGATGGAAGGAGAGGGAAAGACGAAAGGATGTGGGTTTTTAGGGAGAGGGTAAGGAGTCATTCCAATCCCGGGAGCGGAAAGACTTACCTTAGGGGGAAAAAAGGATGGGTATACACTCGCACACACACACATATCCATAGGGATGTCCACCTAACCTTCCTAACCTTCGTAACCCACCTAACCTTCGTAACCTCTTAGTTCATCCCTATGAAATCCCCAAACCACCTTCCCTACCCTCTGGCTCCTACCCTTGTAACCGCCCCCGGTGTAAAACCTGTCCCATGCATCCTCCCACCACCACCTACTCCAGTCCTGTAACTCGGAAGGTGTACACGATCAAAGGCAGAGCCACGGGTGAAAGCACCCACGTGATTTACCAACTGACCTGCCTACACTGTGAAGCTTTCTATGTGGGAATGACCAGCAACAAACTGTCCATTCACATGAATGGACACAGGCAGACAGTGTTTGTTGGTAATGAGGATCACCCTGTGGCTAAGCATGCCTTGGTGCACGGCCAGCACATCTTGGCACAGTGTTACACCGTCTGGGTTATCTGGATACTTCCCACTAACACCAACCTGTCAGAACTCCGGAGATGGGAACTTGCCCTTCAGTATATCCTCTCTTCTCGTTATCCGCCAGGCCTCAATCTCCGCTAATTTCAATTTGCCGCCGCTCATACCTCACCTGTCTTTCAACAACATCTTTGCCTCTGTACTTCCGCCTCGACTGACATCTCTGCCCAAACTCTTTGCCTTTACAAATGTCTGCTTGTGTCTGTGTATGTGCAGATGGATATGTGTGTGTGTGCGAGTGTATACCCGTCCTTTTTCCCCCTAAGGTAAGTCTTTCCGCTCCCGGGATTGGAATGACTCCTTACCCTCTCCCTTAAAACCCACATCCTTTTGTCTTTCCCTCTCCTTCCCTCTTTCCTGACAAAGCAACCGTTGGTTGCGAAAGCTAGAATTTCGTGTGTATGTTTGTGTTTGATTGTGTTTCTATCGACCTGCCAGCACTTTCGTTCAGTAAGTCACATCATCTTTTTATATATATATATATATATATATATATATATATATATATATATATATATATATATATATACACTCCTGGAAATGGAAAAAAGAACACATTGACACCGGTGTGTCAGACCCACCATACTTGCTCCGGACACTGCGAGAGGGCTGTACAAGCAATGATCACACGCACGGCACAGCGGACACACCAGGAACCGCGGTGTTGGCCGTCGAATGGCGCTAGCTGCGCAGCATTTGTGCACCGCCACCGTCAGTGTCAGCCAGTTGGCCGTGGCATACGGAGCTCCATCGCAGTCTTTAACACTGGTAGCATGCCGCGACAGCGTGGACGTGAACCGTATGTGCAGTTGACGGACTTTGAGCGAGGGCGTATAGTGGGCATGCGGGAGGCCGGGTGGACGTACCGCCGAATTGCTCAACACGTGGGGCGTGAGGTCTCCACAGTACATCGATGTTGTCGCCAGTGGTTGGCGGAAGGTGCACGTGCCCGTCGACATGGAACCGGACCGCAGCGACGCACGGATGCACGCCAAGACCGTAGGATCCTACGCAGTGCCGTAGGGGACCGCACCGCCACTTCCCAGCAAATTAGGGACACTGTTGCTCCTGGGGTATCGGCGAGGACCATTCGCAACCGTCTCCATGAAGCTGGGCTACGGTCCCGCACACCATTAGGCCGTCTTCCGCTCACGCCCCAACATCGTGCAGCCCGCCTCCAGTGGTGTCGCGACAGGCGTGAATGGAGGGACGAATGGAGACGTGTCGTCTTCAGCGATGAGAGTCGCTTCTGCCTTGGTGCCAATGATGGTCTTATGCGTGTTTGGCGCCGTGCAGGTGAGCGCCACAATCAGGACTGCATACGACCGAGGCACACAGGGCCAACACCCGGCATCATGGTGTGGGGAGCGATCTCCTACACTGGCCGTACACCACTGGTGATCGTCGAGGGGACACTGAATAGTGCACGGTACATCCAAACCGTCATCGAACCCATCGTTCTACCATTCCTAGACCGGCAAGGGAACTTGCTGTTCCAACAGGACAATGCACGTCCGCATGTATCCCGTGCCACCCAACGTGCTCTAGAAGGTGTAAGTCAACTACCCTGGCCAGCAAGATCTCCGGATCTGTCCCCCATTGAGCATGTTTGGGACTGGATGAAGCGTCGGCTCACGCGGTCTGCACGTCCAGCACGAACGCTGGTCCAACTGAGGCGCCAGGTGGAAATGGCATGGCAAGCCGTTCCACAGGACTACATCCAGCATCTCTACGATCGTCTCCATGGGAGAATAGCAGCCTGCATTGCTGCGAAAGGTGGATATACACTGTACTAGTGCCGACATTGTGCATGCTCTGTTGCCTGTGTCTATGTGCCTGTGGTTCTGTCAGTGTGATCATGTGATGTATCTGACCCTAGGAATGTGTCAATAAAGTTTCCCCTTCCTGGGACAATGAATTCACGGTGTTCTTATTTCAATTTCCAGGAGTGTATATATATATATATATATATATATATATATATATATATATATATATATATATATATATATTTTCCTTACTGTCATGGAAAAATATATCTAAAAACAAAGATGATGTGTCTTACCGAACGAAAGTGCTGGCAGGTCGATAGAAACACAAACATACACACGAAATTCTAGCTTTCGCAACCAACGGTTGCTTCGTCAGGAAAGAGGGAAGGAGAGGGAAAGACGAAAGGATGTGGGTTTTTAGGGAGAGGGTAAGGAGTCATTCCAATCCCGGGAGCGGAAAGACTTACCTTAGGGGGAAAAAAGGATGGGTATACACTCGCACACACACACATATCCATAGGGATGTCCACCTAACCTTCCTAACCTTCGTAACCCACCTAACCTTCGTAACCTCTTAGTTCATCCCTATGAAATCCCCAAACCACCTTCCCTACCCTCTGGCTCCTACCCTTGTAACCGCCCCCGGTGTAAAACCTGTCCCATGCATCCTCCCACCACCACCTACTCCAGTCCTGTAACTCGGAAGGTGTACACGATCAAAGGCAGAGCCACGGGTGAAAGCACCCACGTGATTTACCAACTGACCTGCCTACACTGTGAAGCTTTCTATGTGGGAATGACCAGCAACAAACTGTCCATTCACATGAATGGACACAGGCAGACAGTGTTTGTTGGTAATGAGGATCACCCTGTGGCTAAGCATGCCTTGGTGCACGGCCAGCACATCTTGGCACAGTGTTACACCGTCTGGGTTATCTGGATACTTCCCACTAACACCAACCTGTCAGAACTCCGGAGATGGGAACTTGCCCTTCAGTATATCCTCTCTTCTCGTTATCCGCCAGGCCTCAATCTCCGCTAATTTCAATTTGCCGCCGCTCATACCTCACCTGTCTTTCAACAACATCTTTGCCTCTGTACTTCCGCCTCGACTGACATCTCTGCCCAAACTCTTTGCCTTTACAAATGTCTGCTTGTGTCTGTGTATGTGCAGATGGATATGTGTGTGTGTGCGAGTGTATACCCGTCCTTTTTCCCCCTAAGGTAAGTCTTTCCGCTCCCGGGATTGGAATGACTCCTTACCCTCTCCCTTAAAACCCACATCCTTTTGTCTTTCCCTCTCCTTCCCTCTTTCCTGACAAAGCAACCGTTGGTTGCGAAAGCTAGAATTTCATGTGTATGTTTGTGTTTGTTTGTGTTTCTATCGACCTGCCAGCACTTTCGTTCGGTAAGTCACATCATCTTTGTTTTTATATATATATATATATATATATATATATATATATATATATATATATATATATATATATATATATATATATTCCTTACTGTCATTTTTTGTTAACAACACTAGCTTATTCCCAAGAATAAGCAGCTTTCACTCGGTTACTACTCGGCAGAAATCTACGCTGCATTTGGACCGGACTTCCTTAACTCTTATGCAAAAAGGTGTGTGGTATACTGCTGCATCCATTTTCAATAAGCTACCACTCAAATTAAAAAATCTTAGCAGTAATTTATGCGCTTTCAAATCAACACTGAAGAGTTTCCTCATGGGTCACTCCTTCTATTCTGTCGAGGAGTTCCCTGAAAAATTAAGCTGATTCTTATTGTATTGTTGATTGTGTTTACTTAAACTTACAGACTCACTTTTTTCGAGTTCATAAACATTTATTTTTATCTGTTATTACTTTTATGTTGTAATTTTATGCACTGAAACGTTCCATGACCTTGGAGAGTTGGTCCTACGGAACTTGATGTGTAAATAAAAAAAATAAAACACGTTGCGCAACATACTTTAAGATGGGGTGGAGTGGTTCTTTGCCACCTTGTGCCTTTCAGATGCTCAAATGGTCTTGAATTCACACCATATAACAGGCAACCTCATAGAGTTGCTTTTGTTACCTGCTGAGAATAATTCAGACTCCATAACAAATTCTTCTATTCTTAAATGGGGCAGTACATGTTCCATCGGGCCACATTTGTAAATTTATTGCAATATTTGAATGGGAGTTCTATTTTATTACTTTGCAGCCATTCAGTAATATGAGAGCTATTTTTTTAACCTCCAGTCAGTCATGAAATAAAAACAACACTGAAAGTCTGATGAAACTTTGTGCAGTGTCTCTAGTATCCCCACTATTGTGTCACATCACACTTTAGTCCTGATTGCATATTGAGCATGTAAAGATGCCAAGATAATAGTGTCTCCCACCAAGTGTGAAGTCCTCATGAGGAGTTTTATCTAATTTCATGATGCCCACATAAAGTAACTGTCATGCATTTCCTTGTTCATGACAATTCTCGGCCACATACTGCAACAGAAACAAAGATGTTTCTGCTGTGTTCAACCACCCTCCATACAGCCAGGGTTTTGATCCCTCTAATTTTCATCACTTTGCTCATGTGGTCTGCTCGGCATGAGCACATTATTTTGGCACAGACAAACAACTGCAGACCACCACAGAGAAACGGTGGAAATCACAGATGGCTGCCTTCTATGAGGAGGGTATTAGAAAGTTGATGCCATGCTACAGCCAGTGCATAAGTCAGACTGGTAACTGTGTAGAGAAGTAGTTGGAAGGTATAGCTAATGTTCCAAATGAAACATTTTGGTTTTTCACTGTGGTTTCCACTTCACAACTAATTGAAGTTTGGGGACAAAAAGCCCTCGTAACATTTTCTCTGCACCAAAGAGGGAGCTGATGATACTGGACATATTATTATGTGATAAGAGGGTTGGTTGATTAGAATGACACGTTATGGAGTGATCTTTTTCAATGAGCATCCTGGACCACTCTTTTTAGCATCTTACATTCATATCAAAATGATAATCCTCACCACCATTTTGCACAAAAAAAGAAAAACTAACATTTTTCATGCAGCAAAGGATGAGTCATTATGAACTACATAATAATGTACTGTAAATTAACTATATCCAGTTCAGAAATGATTAATAGTTGCAGGACATGTATGGTCAATGTTTCATTAGATGTTACACTGCATCAGAATGCCACATATATATATATATATACTATTTGATCAAAAGTATCCAACACCCCTATGTAATGTGGAATTGACCACTAGATGTCATGAGAGGCAGACCAGCCAGTATAAGAGTAGAGTTGCAGTAACAACAAAATGAGTTGGTCAGGAGAACTCAGTGACTTCAAATTTGGACTGGGCATCAAATCCATTAGAGACATTTCAACCCTTCTACATCTACACAAGTTGATTGTTGGTGATGTGATTGTGAAGTGGATAATAAAGGAATGACTACAGCTACACCAAGACCAGGTATATCTCACATAATGATGAATGGGGATCATAAAACATTGCAGATTATGGTTGTAAAAGATCACATGAAATAAGCAAAAGGAATTACTCATGAGTTCCAAAAAGTTACCAGAAGTCCAGTCAGCACTACAATTATGTGTAAGGAGTTAAAAAGAATGGGATATGATTAGTTCCACATAAGCCACACATTTCTGTAGTCAATGCTGAGTGATGTTCTAGGTCTTATAAAGAGTGACATCACTGCACATTAACTGACTGTAATTGAGTCATTTGGATGATGAATCACCTTACACCTTGGGCAATTTGATGAGAAGGGTCTAGGTTTGGTGAATGCTTGGAGAATGTTACCTGCCATCATGTGTAATGCCAACAGTGAAGTATGGAAGAGCTGATGTTATGGAATGGTGATGTTTTTCATGGTTATGGTGTGTTACCCTTATAGTTCTTAAGAAAATGCTAAATGCAGAAAGTCATGACGTTTTTACTGCATTATGTACTGCTTACATTACGGGAAAAGTTCAGAGACGATGATTGTATCAGCATATCATGTCAGCATGTCATGTCATTAAGCAGCATCTGTGAGCCAATTGTGTGTGATAAACAACATTCCTGAAATGGATTGGCCTGCTCAGAGTTTCAAACTGAGTTCAATGGAAGATCTTTGGAATGAGTTACAAAGTCGACTTCACTCCAGACCCAAGCATCCAACATCACTCACTACCATGTATGGTTTTGGATCTGGAGGAAGAATAGGCTGCCATTCCTCCAGAGATATATATGCACCTCACTGAAAGTGTCCCCCCGCAAAGCACAAGTCATCATAAAGGCAAATATCCATTGTAGCATATAATTGGTGTCCAGATGCTTTTGATTAGATAGTGGGTGTACTGAGTCACTTCATGAGTTGTAAAGAAATATTTTAAATATTTTGTTCATTAATATTCTTGACTTTTAAATCCAAAGCATTAAGATCAAATTAATCAAACAGCATGTACTAAACAGTCCCTCCAGATGTGGATCTAAATGATAGTTTGGTATAGCCAACATCTGACGTGCCACCAAGTTCATCATTCCAGTAAATAATTTATTACTGTTGACCTGCTTGCGTCAAGTTGGTGTACATAGCTTAGAAAAGAATAAATGATGAGCAGTTCTTAATAAATCAATAAAAGGACAAAAAGTTTGAGTGTAGCATTTTTTTTTCATTTTTTAAACTTGATTGAGACAGTGGTCTATTTGATAATGACACAGTGATGATGAAACACATTTTGTAACACAGCAACACATGACCAAACAATATAATACCAGTCATCTCAGGAGTCCCACAAGGATCAACTGTATGGGAGGATGAATCGTAGGCCCAACCCTCCTTATTCTTGTTCTTAATTGCTACCCAGAAATTGTACCATCGATGTTCCTGTATTAATTGCCAACAACACAAACATACTCTCTTAGAACATTTTGCCACAGCAGATGAAAGTTAACTAAGCTGACAGTGGTAAAATTTCTTGTACTCGCTCCATGATAACATCCTGCTCAACATGGATATAACCACTCATATGACCTTCTGCCCATCAAAGAACCATATAATATATATAAAACCAATAATTATTGAAAATAAAGCTATTGAACAGGATAGTCACACTAAATTCATTGGGCTGTGGATAGATGATGCATTACAGTGGAATATTCACAGAGATAAATTATTAAGCAAATCAATTAGCCTCTGCTATACTCTTAGAGAGCTCACTCAAAGGGTGACTTGACTACCAAAGAACTGTTTCCTCTGTTCAGGTCAACTTTGTCATCTCATATGGTATTTCTTTATGGGAATTAACAAACATAGAAATATGGCTCTGAGGGAAAAAAGTGAAGATCATGATGTGATTCCCATGATATGCAGCAACTATGCCAATTTTTAAATAAATTTTACCTGTCTCATGCAAATATATATCAGACACCATTTCATTTGCTAATACAAATTATCTCAATCTGTCTGGAAGAAATGATGATATGCAGATGACACGTGCATACTACTGGACTCAGACTCAGTGACTGCCATGAGAGTTTGAAGCACACAGCACTTCATAATAAATTGTCCTCCTCAGTCAAAAATAACAAGAATTTGCTCATTAAGAATGCCACCAGTATACTGCCCCAACATTGATTTTATTTGGATACAGAATACGTTGAGACCAATTCATGACAAATTAAATTAAACTTAAATTTTCCTTGCAGCAACAACTAACTTTAAATTACTTATTCTGTTGTGTTTACTGGTTTGTTTTAATAATTGAGATCAATTTATATACAATTTAATGCTATAAACTGAACTGTAACAATTGCAACTTTCAATTAATTCTTATGTTGATGTGGCACAACATACCCTGACCTCTGCATACTGTTACTTTGTATAAATAAATTGCTACAGCTCATAAATATTTGAAGAAAAATGTTTCCATAGCTATCAGCTGCAGACATTCAGCTTTACTCTTGACCAGTTTTGGTTTTTACAGCCATCATCACTGGAAGACTAAACAACAAATACGGAAAACATATCTAGTATACACAGATGAAAACAACAAAAAATCGTACTCTGTACTTACAAAACAGTACATTAGATGGGTAAAAAAATGCATACTACACACACATGACTTATTACCATACCAAATAAGATGTCTTACATTATTACGTGAAATACATATGCATTAGCCAATGTCATAAATCACACTGACAGGTTGCAGAAAGACTAATATTAGTTAATAGGTGAGTGTAATCAGAGGCACATGTAACCTAAGATCACCAAAGACAAATGCAGAAGAGTAAAAACATGTGAAGATCTGAAAAATAGTCATTACAGAAAGTGAAAGAGTACAACTAATAAAAGACTAATGCTGCTGTTGCTATCAGTGAAACAATATACACCTGAATATACAGATTGATTCATAAAGATATGCAAATATTTTAACATGTTATTCTACAAGTAAAACTAAAGAAAAATGTTTGTATAAACATAGGTCCACAAATGTTTTTCGCGGAGTTATGGCTAATAAAAGATTTTGCTTGGAATTAAGCAACTTCACTAATATGAAGCCATCGCAAAACTGTACGAGGTTAAAGTATAACATAATTTCCATTTATTTTATTGTTATTGGTCTGTTGAATGTAATAAAACATGCCCCAGACGTGTATATGCAGTAGTTTTCCAGAACTTCCAGAGAAGCAAAAAAGTAAATTCATAAAATTTTTAATTCATTAACTACATAGCCCATTTTTTTTTTTTAAATTCCAGACAATTTCACAAAGCTTTCAACAGAAGTTGTAGAGAATTTAATTTTAGTATTAATAAAAGCAGATTATCTGACACATTCACACAGTTTCAGTTAATGTTATTACCATCATTTATCCAAAATTAAGTTCCATTGAAAACTTTGTGCAACTGTCTGGAATTTAAAAAACAAATTGGGCCAAGAAGTAAATAAATTAAAAATTTTATGAATTTACTTCTTTGCTTCTCTGGATGTTCTGGAAAACTACTGCAGATACACATCTGGAATATGTTTTATTAGATTCAACGGACCAATAACAACAAAATAAATGGAAATTGTGCTCTACTTTAACCTCATACACTTTTGCGATGGCTTCATGTTAGCAAAGTTGCTAAAGTTCAGGCAAAATATTTTATTAGCCATAACTCCATAACTAAACATTTGTGGACCTATGTTTATATAAACATTTTTCTTTAGTTTTACTTGCAGAATAACATTTTAAAATATTTGCATACCTTTGTGAATCACTCTGCAGTATAAGGAGAACAAGTCTAAATGACACTACATCATAAAATATTTCAACTAAACAAATCATACAAATGATGTCTTCTAAGATATGTGTTTTTGGTATTATTATAATAATAATAATATTATACACTGAGGTGACAAAAGTCAAGGGATAATGATATGCACATATATAGATGGCGGGAGCACCGCTTACACAAGGTATAAAAGGGCAGTGTATTGACAAAGCTGTCATTTTTACTAAGATGATTCATGTGAAAAGGTGTCCAATGTGTTTATGGCCACATAACAGGAATTAACAGACTTTGAATGTGGAATGGTAGTTGGAGCTAGACACACGGTACATTCCATTTCAGAACTCATTAGGGAAGTCAATATTCTGAGATCCACAGTGTCAAGAGTGTGTCAAGAGTACGAAATTTCAGGTAGTACCTCTCATCAGGGACATGGCTGATGGCTTTCACTTAACAACCGAGAGCAGTGGCGCTTGCACAGAGTTGTCAGTACTAACAGATAAGCAACACTGCATGAACTAACTGCATAAATCAATGTGGGATATGCAACAAATCAATGTGGGATGTACAAAAAATGTATCCGTTAGGACAGTGTAGCGAAGTTGGGCAATAATGGGCTATGGCAGCAAATGACTGATGCCAATGCCTTTGCTGACAGCACAACATTGCCTGCAGTGCCTCTCATGGGCTTGTGATCATACTGGTTGGACCCTAGATGACTGGACAACTGTGACCTGGTTATACGAGTCCAGATTTCAGTTGGTAAGAGCTGATGGTAGGGTTCGTGTGCGACACAGACCCCATGAAGCCATGGACCAAATTGTCAACAAGGCACTGTGCAAGCTGGTGGTGGCTCCAGAATGGTGTGAGCTGTGTTTACATGGAATTGACTGGGTCCTCTGGGCCAACTGAACTGATCATTGACTGGAAATGGTTATGTTTGGCTACCTGGAGACCATTTTTGGCCATTCATGGACTTCATGTTCCCAAAAAATGATGAAATTTTTATGGTGACATTGAGCCATATCACAGGGCCATAATTGTTCATGATATGTTTCAAAAACATTCCGGAAAATCGGAGTTAATGGTCTGTCCACCCAGATTGCCTGATATGGATCCCATTGAACATGTATGGTACCTGATCTGGAGATCCTGCACTAGCAACACTTTCACAATTATGGATGGCTATAGAGGCAGCATGGCTCAATATTTCTGCAGAGAACTTCCAATGACTAGTTGAGTCCAGGCCACATCGAGATGCTGCACTATGCTGGGCAAAAGGATGTCCAACACAATACCAGGAGGTATTCCCTGACTTCTGTCACCTCAGTGTATAAAGACATTTGTACGTGGTAATTACAATCAATGAGCTTGTCATACAAGTTAGGTTGGTTAGCATGTTTTTTTTATGATGTAGCATCATTTAGGCATGTTCTACTTAAGCTGTACTCAACTTATGTCATTTATTGATAGTAACCACAACATGTTGTCAATACTGAACCAGTCTTGTGTCAACTGAAGTCACTGACATTTTCTAATGACTACATTGCACATCCTCATGTGTTTTTACACTCTTTTGTGATCTTACATTACATGTTATTTTGATGACATTTATGTATTAACTGTCAGTAGTTTTTATGCAACCTGTCTGTGTGATTTATGACATTGATTAAATTATGTGTATTTTATAGACCACTCTGAGACCATCCATCGTATTTGGTATGCTAATGAGTCATGTAGACTTATGAGTAGTGTGTAATTTTAATCCCTCTGATGTAAGCACTGAGTATGATTTTAATGTACATAAGTAAAATTCTTATATTTTTCATGGTTTTTGTCCATGTATATTACAGACGTTTTTGTCTACTTGTTGTTTAGTCTTCCAGTGAGGTTTGGTTGTAAAAATTGAAACCAGTAGCAAATAAAGTTGACTGCCAGGCACTTAATTTTGAATTGGAGTGATCATGTAAATTTAGATGTGTAGCTGATAGCTATAAAAATGTATTTATGCTTCACAGAATATATTTCCCTGTATGTAAGAACTGTTGTAACAAAAAGATATATGCTTTCTCAAGTTTTGTTTTACTGTGTATCCAATATCATGGACATGTTTTGTCAATTAAAAAATAAATATTTATGTATGTGAAAATTCATCAATGTAAATACTTTTGAATGAAAGGAGACCACTCACCGAAAAGGAGAAGCATTGATTTGTTGATAGGAACGAACAAAAAGTAGAAAAACTTGCTAGCTTTTGGATTAATTCTTGAGCTGGAGTAAAATACACACAAAAAACACACACATGCACATACAAACACACACATTTGTAGTTATTCCCGATCATGGTGCCAGATGGAAAAACAATGCCAGAGCTGCATTTCGGCAGGTGGACTGTGTTGTGGTGGGTGTTGGGTCAGGTGGGGTTATTAGAGGGACAGGGAGTTGTGAGGCAGGGAGAGGGATTGAGGGTGGGTGGCTAGTGGCTCAGGGTTTGCTGGCTAGGAATGTGGCAGTAGGGGTGGCAGGTACATGGGCTAGGCATACGGTGCACAGTTGTTGTAGCTGGTGGAGTGTGGCGCATGCTGAATGTGACTTGGAGACATGAAATGGGAGGGGCTGACAGGATGGAAGAAGCAGAAATCTTTGGGTAGAGAGTGTGGGGTCAGAGGGTTACCAGATATTGTGGCCAGGGTAATTACAGGAGTGACAAATGTGTTGCAAAGATAACTCCCATCAGCATAGTTCAGAGAAGCTGGTGGTGGAGAGAAGGGTCCAAATGGCCCAGGTTGCGAAGTAGCAACTGAAATTGAAAGAGTTGTGTTCAGCTGCATGTTGTGACACTGAGTGGTGTACTTTGTTCTTGGCAACAGTTTGGTGGTGGCCATTCATCCTGCTGGACAGCTCGTTTGTAGTGATACCAACACAAAAAGTTGTGCAGTGTTTGCAGCAGAGATGGGGTATGACATGGCTTCTTTCACAGTTGATCTGGCCTGTAACGGGGTAGGACAGGATAAGCTTGTGACTCCTGCCTTGGGGCACCACTATCTGTAAACATCCATCCTACTGACAATGAAACCCCAATCAACCCTCATAGCATCCAGACCCTGCCTAGCTGACTTTTCAAATTTACCATATCCTCCAGAACTTCCTTCCAATGCTCCACAAAACCCAGACCCCAAGCAAACACAAAACACTGTTGTTAACCTTTCCACTGAACACCTCAGTCTGCAGAAGTTTCAGTCCAATCCAAAGGCCTCACCTTCAGCCCCACACAAGACCTACTCCCCTTCTCCCGATTCCTACAGTGGAAACACTTCTTAGCCACCAATCCCTCCAACTAAAACCTACCTAGTCCCAACATTACCTCGCCTGTCCCACTTCATACTACCACCCCACTGTGACCCTCCTACCCCCCCCCCCCACCCACCTCCCACCCAACCATCCCCTGGTAACCTTCCAGGAATTCCTCACCTCCAACTTGGTCTCACCATCCTCTCGAAGGGCCCTTCCCAAGAACACTAACCTTTCAGCAGAAGAAAGGACAGTCATGCAGAACCTGAAAACATATTCTGATCTAATCATCCTCCCTGCAGACAAATGTTCCATCACTGTCATGATGAATCACATTGACCACCTGACACTGCCTCTGCCAACTGTCCGACTCTCCCACCTACAAGTTCTGCCATAGTGATCCCATCCCAGAAGTCCAACATAACCTCCAATCTCTACTGCTAACTATAGGCCCTTCCCAGAACCTCTCCCCCTTGTCCACCTCTCTCCTGACCCCAATGACACCCACAAACCCACCTTCTATATGCTTCCATAAATACACAAACTCAACAATCTAGGACAACCATTGTAGCTGACTGTTGTGCTCCCACTGAAGAAATTTCTGCTCTTATTGACCAACACCTCCAACCAACTGCCCAAAACCTAGCCTCCCACATTAAAGATACTAACAACTTTTTTCACTGGCTCTCCACAATCCCCACCCATTTACCTACAGGATCCCTACTTATCAGTGTTGATGCCAACTCCTTATACACCAACATCCCTTATGCTCATGGCCTTTCAGCTATTCAACACTACCTCTCCAACAACCTTCAGATTACAAACCCACTACCTTATTCCTTATACACCTCACCAACTACATCCTGACTCACAACTACTTTTCTTTGAAGGGAAAATATACAAAGAGATCTGAGGCATGGTCATGGGCATCCACTTGACACCCTCCTATGCCTGCTTGTTTATGGACCATCTAGAGAAAACCTTTCTGGCCTCCAATAACTCCAATACTCTAGTCTGGTTCTAATTAATTGATGGTATCTTAATGATCTGAATCCAGAGCCAAACCACTCTACCCTCATTCCCTCCTCACTTTCTGTCCCATCTGCTTTACCTAGTCACCCTCAACCCAATGTGCCACCTTCCTGGTTATTGACCTCCATCTCTCTGGTAACTCTATCCACATCTCTCTCCACATTAAACCCGCTAACCACCAAAAGTACTTGCAAATTGACAGCTGCCATCCCTTACACACCAAAAAATCCCTCCTATACAGCCTAGCCATCTGTAAATGATGTATCTGCAATGATGACAACTCCCTTGCCCAGTATGCTGAAGGCCCCATTAAAGCATTCCCACACAGCCACTACTGCCCAAACCTAGACCACAAACAAATTTCTCATGCCATATTCTCACACAACCCCAATCCTGCCAGCACTACCACAAGTATCAGCTACAAAGGAGTGCCCCCTTTGTCACTGAATATCACCCTAGACTGAAAGAACTGAACCATATCCATCATCAGGGATTTTACCCTAGCACTAATAAGGATAACTCTAAAATAAAGCTAGTATTCTTTCTTTTTGTGTATGCCTATTGATGACTCTGATTTTTGGTGAGTGGTCTCCTCTAATCCAAAAGTACTTACATTCTACCTGAACTTTCGTTCAACAAAAATTTACCAATGTATTATTAGCACAGATTTTTACTTAGAGTGCATAAAGCAACTAAATACAGAGTAACTGTGTTCATCACACACTGGACTCGGGGAATGGGTAATTTTACTGTATACAATTAAGTCCTATGAAAAAGAGTGTCATTCTTCTAAAATCAAGCATCCAGAAGCTCATGAGGTAGTAAAACTCTCCTTTTCAGGACAACCATGCAATGTATTTGAACTCTCAATAAGAACTGTGATTGCATCACACATGTGGAAGTATTTATGATATTGTCTAAAAAATGTGGTGCCACACCAAAGTTAGCAACAAGCAACAATACCACAGACATTAGCAATGTCTCACTGCAATCTGCAATGATCAATGGGAGGTGCTCCTGAAGAAACACTCTCTCTCAACACCACAGTGCCATCACACAGAGGTTGTTATAGAGCTGAGCATGAACTTGGTCTGTCTCAGTTCATGACCTGTAATAAAGCAGTCAGCATCATCTAGTTAGGACAACAGTGCTATTCAAGTCTGAAATGGAACTGTACTTCAAGAGAAGAGTATGTAATTGGATGCAGCAAGTGATGCTTTGCTGTTTGAAGACAGTTGTAAATATTCAATGCACTCCAGTTGCAGTGGATTGTATAAAGTTAAGTAAATCTCTTTATCATTCTTGTAATAAAGTAAACTAATGTGTCATATGTTGTAGTTCCAATCAGCCATCTCCCAGAACAATCAAAGAACCCACAGTTATGACTGTACAATTGTACTTTCATCATGTCATAACAGTATAAATAGTAGTAATAACAATAATAATAACAATTTACTGATAGATGACAGCACTACTGTACATCAGAGGTGTGTGTTGTGGCTAGAGTGTTTTGTTTGTGCATACATAAACAAGCAGGTCTGAAATTGCTGTCCAGTTTGCACAATACTGCCACTGCTGCAACTGACAGTGCTGTTTTATGACATGAATCCCTAGATCGCTGCTGACATTCTCATCGAATTTTTGCATAGTGACACCTGTGTACCTACAACAACAGAAATAACTGAAGATGACAGAAAGTGTGCAGCATTCGTACTGGACGTGACTGGTCAGTGGAAGGTGTTAAATTTCACCATAGGGGAAACATTACATATCAATGAGATCACACCAGATGGAGCAGAATCATTCATTTTTGTCCAAGTATATGGACAAGAGTCAATGTCTTTGATATTGCCACCAGGAGAGTCCTCAAATGATGGAAATGATGAAATACCATAAAAGGAGAAAAGGGCATTGTTTTCCTCAACAAACAATAAAATCAAAATGCTGAAATATTAGCTTAATGCCAAAAAGCAGCTGAAGTCAGCTCAAATATTTGTACATTGGTGTCTGTGATGAAAAACAGATTCCTCACCAGATGTCCTGCATGATGTATGTTGTTTCAGTGGAAACAGTGGTGGGGAAGTGGAGAGAATAATGTCTGTAAAAGATAGGTACAAATATATTATGATACACGTGCTGGAGATCTTCAAAGAGCATTGCTGGAAGGGATGATGTCTTCATGATGTAGACATGTAATTGTGGGCAAAAAGAAAAGCAAGGTAGTTAAATTTCCCAAGCTTTGATGCACATGACAGTTGAGTATTGCACTGGAAGCATAAAAATAGTATTATAAGTTGTAAAGTCAAATATTTTGTTGCAGTGAAAATGTACCAGAACAGAAATGACATAAAAAACAGTAGAGAGGACTGGTAACAAACAAATCACATATTCATGACAGCCTACACAGATGTACATATCTAGTGCTCATGAAAGTTGATTCAACAACAATATGACTGTGGGCTGCACTCGCTTGAAGCTAGAGGATCTACAGATACTGTAGGGATTGTACAATCTATTCACGTGACCTCACATACATACACAGTTATTCCATTGCTTCCACAGACAGCCAAATTTGCTCCAGAGTTGTCTGTAGTTCTTCAAGAGCCTCTTTCTTTGAGTGCTTATATATGTCAGTCAATGTCTGCAGCACTGAATTTAATTGTCCACTCTCATTCCTCTGGCAAAATGACCAAAGAACTGTTCAGGACATTTCTACAAAAAGTGATAGTGAAACAAAAAACCAGTGGAGAAAAATGTCTGCTAATACTGGTTCCCTACAGGCTTCACAAAGATGGCAGTGTTCTTCATTGCCTGCACATACAAAATAACCTGCCAGAAGACAAAATCACAATTCATGTAATTCCAGCAAACACAACCTCCATTCGTCAACTGCTTGATCTTCATTTCTTCAAAATGTAAAAGCTAATGATTTATAAAATCGCTGATGCTGGTCAAGGTTCTTCAGAAGAGATTAATCGACAACAATGGAATAACCTACTTAAGCTGCAGTCCCTCTCATGAAATCAGTTGTGTTCTACACTTTTCTATAATTCTCACCATCACAACTTAATGATGGCTAAACTCATTGACAAACCCAGATCCTTTGAATATTGATACAGTTCTGTTTCAGAAAGTTCCATTCTGCAATCTACAGGTTGGATGCACAAATATGGGATTCATCAAATGTGCTTGGTGTACAAAAGTAATTTGTTTCACACACTTCTTGGTATGCAACCACTATTGTGAAACCATCATTCCAGAATGAACAATACTGTGTTTGTGTGTGTGGTAATGTTTGTATTGATTCCTGAACATTATGAACTTACTATTATTCTTATTATTTTGTTTATAATTATTATCATTATTAATGTTATTGCTGTTGTTACTGTTCCTACTTCTGCTTGTGTGATGTTGTGGTTCCTTTATTCTTCCAATTGTTAATGTTTATTCTGTGAAACTACAGATGTTCTCTATAGGTTTGCTACTTTCAAATAAATGAAGCAAAAGCAGACTGTAAGTACAACATTGCTATAAACTATGAACAGGCCTTTTACATGGCAGAAACATGTTGTCCCATATGACAGTTTCACACTTACTACAGTACAAAACTGGCATGACTAGGGCTGAAACCCAGGACCCTTGATACAAGAAACTAATGCTCTACCAACTTCTCATGGGAGCTCTATACAACAAATGCTCACAGTTACACCTTCCCTATGCTCTTTAGGGCAGGAGTTACTTATTACTTACCATTTATGCACATTCTCCTGGATGTCAGCACAAAGCACAAACTATATCAGAGTTTTGGTTGATGCTCTGTTAATATACGATGTTTAGTACTGATCTGTCTGTCTGAAATCTGGAGACTTGGATGTTAGAAGCAGTTGCACTATGTAGTAAACACAGCCTTCTAAATTTCCCACATGTGCAGCATTTGGTATATAGCCATCTCATTCACACCCCTGCCGGAATAGCTCAGTGGTGGGGAAAGCTGGGGTGCTGGGAAAACTTAGCTGCACTTGTGGAGAGTGAGTGCACTCCAAGAGCACAAACCTTGGCCAGGCCTGCTTTAGATGATATTACTTTTATAAATGGCTCAAAGACATTGGGGTATGCAACAAAAAACACTACATGCATTGCAAGTTGTTATCATTGTTCCCATGAAACAAAAAAAAGTTGAATTAAAGATCTAGATGTAAATCACAGTAAAACATAAACTTTATCAAAAATCAGAAATTACAAAAAGAAAGTTACCTTGGTGTTGTAGAAGCCAAAGACAGTGCAGACAATGAACTTCGGCGTGATACTTGTTCCCAAAGAGTCATTTGCTTGCTGTACAGTTCTGCAATGTGCTGAGGTACTAACTCAGTTCCCCATCCACGATGCTGTAAAGTGATTTATTACTTGTAAGCATACAATATTTTTCTCTTTTTTATGGAGAACAATGTTCTTTGTTTTATTACAAATGACTAAAGTTCAAGTTCAAAAGATGTATTCCATGCCCAAAAGCTACACATCACTTTCTTCCAAGAAATTACAATTTTGATCATTCAACATTTTCAGAACTGAGAAACTCTGCAAAAAATTGTATTTTCCCCTTGTGTGTACATTCTAAATTTTGATAGTTAAATTTTCTCAATAATGATTCCATACAGCTGTGCAATTTTCAGAGATAATTACATTTTGTTAATCTCATCATTTCCAAATGACCTTGGCATTCCTTTAAACTACATTTCAGTTTATAAGTTAATGCATTAAGTGTCACAAGTACTTGTGGCATCTTCAAGATGAGAGCAGTTATACTTAAAATAGTGATGCTGGCTCAAAGCTTGCAACATTTTACATTTTCTGTTAAACATAATTTCATGTTTCTACTCATTTCATATCAGAATCTACCTTTAATGACCTCACTGTGAACAGAATTTTAAACAATAATCTTCATTTCTCTTTCCTTATATTGGTTGTTAGTTTTACAGTGAATCATAATACACTCTATGTGTGTGTGTGTGGGGGGGGGGGGGGGGGGGGTTCAATGCACCATGAAGGAATTATCCAAATGGGATAGAAATTGGTAGATGTTATGTACATGTACACTCAAACAAATTATTACAGTTTCAGAAAAATTTGATGATTTATTCAAGAGAAAGAGCTACACAAATTCAACAACTCAATAATGTGTTGGTCCACCTGTGGCCCTTATGCAAGCAGTTATTCAGCTTGACATTGATTAATAGAATCGTTTGATGTCCTCCTGAGAGATTTTGTGCCAATTTCTGTCTAACTGATGAGTCAGATCATCAAAATCCTGAGCTGGTTGGAGGGCCATGCCCATAATAATACAATTGTTTGCAATTAGGAAGAGCTTGCCAAAGTAGGGTTTGGCAAGCATGAAGACAAGCAGCAGAAACTCTCACCGTGGGCAGGTGGGCATTATTTTGCAGAAATGTAAGCCCAGGATGCTTTGCCATGAATGGCAACAACATGGGGTATAGAACATTGCCAATGTACCACTGTGCTGCAAGGGTGCCACGGATGACAACCAAAAGGGTCCTACTATGAAATGAAATTGCATCACAAGCCATCACTCCTGGCTGTCAGGTCATACAGCAGGCAGCAGTCAAGTTGGTATACCACTACTAATTTGGACATCTCCAGAGAAATCTCCACTGCTCATCGGAGCTCAGTTCAAAGTGGGGTTAATCACTAAATACAATTATACTCCAGTCAATGAGACTCCAGGCCAAATGTGCATGACACCAATGTAAATGGGCTAGTTGGTGTACAGAGGTCAACAGTAGTCAGCACAAGGGGCACCGTGAGGTCAGCCTCATTTCTGTGAGACACCTATTAATGGTCCTTATGGTCAATGAAGCACTAGTTGCATGTTAGATTAATGATAATGATGAATCCAGGGCTCTGACTGCCACTCTGATGATTGCTAAGCTCTCAAGTTCTGCATCTTTCTAGGTCAACTGCTTCTTTTTTCATGCTGTTCCGTGATTGTTCACCCACTCCTACAAACACTGTCAAATAATGGTATCACTCCTACTCCCAACAAGGATCCAGTTTCTTAAGTAGAAATAGTAAGTTGCTGAGTCAGTGTTTTAAATACAAGAATGTAGAACCTATCTAATTACGTTGGCCTATGTGTGCACGATACCAAGTATTGTTCACGCACCTGTCTGTGAGACATAGTTACTATCCAACTGAGTACACAAAAAGATATTCACAAAGACTTTATGCCCTGGTATTGACATGTCCCCAGTTTACCATCCTTGCCAGCTGCACAGTGAAATTTGGTTGCAGCATCACACATTCATCCGTCAGCCTCCAAATTGTATTTTGCATCAATACCTGCATAGATACCCAACAAGGATCCAGTTTCTTAAGTAGACACAGTAAGTTGCTGAGTCAGTGTTTTAAATACAAGAATGTAGAACCTATCTAATTACGTTGGCCTATGTGTGCACGATACCAAGGATGATGAATGCAGTAATAGTAAAATCCATTCAACTCAAAGAAGGTTGGTTATTTTCAGATGAAAAATAGATACATTGTGTGGCTTGCTAACAGCTGTGAGTTGTACTTTCTTCTATTCCCTGAGGACTCATTCTTGATACAGGGATTTCAAAAAGTTATCTGTAAAAAGGCTGATGGAGTGTCATTGAATGGAGTGGCACAAAGAAACATTTGAAAGTATGTTTTCTGCTTACAATTGAGCACACATTATTTGATTTTTACTGATCCCAGAATGTCTTCTTTTTTTCTATTTATTGACTTTCAAGCTATGCCCATTCAGCAATCTCAACAATATGATGTCAGTTATAGCAATGCAATGTAAGGACTATATGACACCCAAGCAGAGAAAATCTCCAACCTGGCCAGGGAATAAACCCAGCCCCCTTTGCTTAGCAATCCACTTTTCTCACTATGCAGCTACTTAGGAGAACATTCCAAAAATTCTGTTATCTGATGTTACACATGGGTATCAGACAAGTAATTAAATAATTTTTCCTGCTCTCCTAACAGATTGAAATTACTGGTAATTGTAAGCAGTATTATTACTGGCTGCTGCTGTTAGAATAGCCATTAATTCCATATCTATTTTTCTTCAAGAAAATCACATTTAAATTGCCTTTCATCCTGTGTAAACTATAAGGTTTGTACACAGATAATTTGTGTGGTTGTCTATAAATGTGACATACTAACCAAATTAAATTCACGGTGATGAAATAAATGGAAACAAAGAGGATGAAATCAGAGAATGTGATGACATGAAATGGTACTGGTGAAATTCATTCAGAAATACTTAACTTGCAATATATGAATATATCATGTCAAATGAAAATTTTTGCTAGACCAGGATTCAAATGCAAATATCCTGTTTCTTGTGAGCAGTCACAATAATAAATAAATAAATAAATAAAGCATCACGTAAGCACGAGATCTGGGTTCAAATCCGACTCTGGCACAATTGTTCATCTGTTACATCATATTAAATATAAAATAAGCCACTTTAAATAATTGGGCACGTCACACATTTCATCCTAGGATCAACTGGCCAATGGAAAATTTTACCAGCAGCCTGGCTGAATGAACTGTAGAGTTCAGGCAATTTCACACTCGCACCTGTGAACCATTGGGGCCATCACCAATTTTATTTGTAATAGCTCTATTCAGAAACACACATCATGATTTTTAAAATCCAATTTAATTAATTAACAAAGGCCACCACTATCACTTTTTTATGTAGAGGTCAATTAGAAGTAAAAATGACTGTTCATTTTGTGGTCCTTTTTGTACACCTATCTATTGCCCAATGTTCCCTCTCTTTAGTGAATTTAACTGAACTGAATTTTATTTGATCCTGCAGGATAACACATGTATAGTAAATGTGCACTGCATGGGATTAGCCAAGCAGTCTAAGGAACTGCAGTCATTGACTGTGCGGATGGTCCTGGCGGAGGTTCAAGTCCTCCCTCGGGCATGGGTGTGTGTGTTTGTCTTTAGGGTAATTTAGGTTAAGTAGTGTGTAAGCTTAGGGACTGATGACCTTAGCAGTTAAGTCCCATAGGATTTCACACACATTTGAACATTTTTTTGAGTAAATATGCATGAAATATGGGAAACATAAAAAACAAAAACATTAATTATAAATTACTTTCTAAGGAGCAATCATTTTGATGATTATAAAAAATAATATACCCAAATTTAAGTTAACAGATACCCTTTAACACAGTACAGTTTATTTTCCACCAGACAGTCTTTGAGTGTCTTTAGAAAGTCAGTGTCAATAGTATCACTACATATAGTGGCAGCAACAGGAGCACAGACTAGGTGTCGCAGGATGGTAGTCAACTGCTTTAAGTTCATAATAGACCACAAGGGTCATCAGCATGCATTATAGGCCTTGATCATTTGATTTTGTTTGATTTTTACTGATCCCAGAATGTCTTCTTTTTTTCTATTTATTGACTTTCAAGCTATGCCCATTCAGCAATCTCAACAATATGATGTCAGTTATAGCAATACAAATGTAAGGACTATATGACACCCAAGCAGAGAAAATCTCCAACCTGGCCAGGGAATAAACCCAGCCCCCTTTGCTTAGCAATCCACTTTTCTCACCATGCAGCTACTTAGGAGAACATTCCAAAAATTCTGTTATCTGATGTTACACATGGGTATCAGACAAGCCACAATTACAAACTGTATAAATATAATTAATTCATAATAAGAAAAACAAATTATGTCTGTAGAATGAAATATATTAGCTAAAAACTTGTAAAATAACAGTTAAATCTGTAGAATTAACTAAATCAGCTATAAGTAAAGTCATACTGCATGAATGGCTGGGAGACCCTGAAGGGCTGGTTCAGCCACCTAAGGAAATGAAACTTCCTGGCAGATTAAAACTGTGTGCCCGATCGAGACTCGAACTCGGGACCTTTGCCTTTTGCGGGCAAGCGCTCTACCATCTGAGCTACCGAAGCACGACTCACGCCCAGTACTCACAGCTTTACTTCTGCCAGTATCTCGTCTCCTACCTTCCAAACTTTACAGAAGCTCTCCTGCGAACCTTGCAGAACTAGCACTACTGAAAGAAAGCATATAGCGGAGACATGGCTTAGCCACAGCCTGGGGGATGTTTCCAGAATGAGATTTTCACTCTGCAGTGGAGTGTGCGCTGATATGAAACTTCCTGGCAGATTAAAACTGTGTGCCCGATCGAGACTCGAACTCGGGACCTTTGCCTTTCGCGGGCAAGCGCTCTACCATCTGAGCTACCGAAGCACGACTCACGCCCGGTACTCACAGCTTTACTTCTGCCAGTATCTCGTCTCCTACCTTCCAAACTTTACAGAAGCTCTCCTGCGAACCTTGCAGAACTAGCACTACTGAAAGAAAGGATATAGCGGAGACATGGCTTAGCCACAGCCTGGGGGATGTTTCCAGAATGAGATTTTCACTCTGCAGCGGAGTGTGCGCTGATATGAAACTTCCTGGCCAGTCTCGATTGGGCACACAGTTTTAATCTGCCAGGAAGTTTCATATCAGCGCACACTCCGCTGCAGAGTGAAAATCTCATTCTGGAAACATCTCCCAGGCTGTGGCTAAGCCATGTCTCCGCTATATCCTTTCTTTCAGTAGTGCTAGTTCTGCAAGGTTCGCAGGAGAGCTTCTGTAAAGTTTGGAAGGTAGGAGACGAGAGACTGGCAGAAGTAAAGCTGTGAGTACCGGGCTTGAGTCGTGCTTCGGTAGCTCAGATGGTAGAGCGCTTGCCCGCGAAAGGCAAAGGTCCCAAGTTCGAGTCTCGATCGGGCACACAGTTTTAATCTGCCAGGAAGTTTCATATCAGCGCACATTCCGCTGCAGAGTGAAAATCTCATTCTGGACCTAAGGAAATGTTTTCCCTGTCCTTTGCAACTGCAGCCACCTTCCGTTTATGCAGTATGAGAGCTGTGTGTGGAAGTGTATTTGTTAGGTACAGGTGACTGTAATGGGTGCAAGTGTATTGGTGTAGTGTAGTGTCATGCTCGTGTTGGGGCCTACGCCTTTCAAAGAGCACCAAGCAGGCCACTGAGCTTAATGTCCCCATCTGGTGGATGGATTACCATCAAGAGTGTAGCACTCTCTCAAATCATGATGCACTGCAAAGACATTTGGAACTTAATCCAGGACATTGGCGCAAAGACTGTTGTTCTGGGATGTTGCACCACCACCCTTCTTGACTCAGCCTTAAAGGCAAAGGAAAAATTGTCAACAGTGTGTAGCAGACCCAGATGGTCACACATCCAAGTACTGACCACATCATATGGAGCTTAACTTCAGCGATCTGAAGGAAAATGGTGTATCCATCACAACACAACCATTGAATAAATCTGCTATGAACTTATGGTATATATTTTTATTTTTGCTCTGAATTCTCCTCTATTCAACTTTAAGCTTTTTGCATGAGTCACCTGAGTACAAATGACAGCTCTGTCAATGCATTGCTGTTTTATACTTGTGTATGCAATACTGCTGCCATCTGTATATGTGCATATCACTATCCCATGACTTTTGTCCCCACAGTGTTGCTTTTTTTTACTTTTTTATTTTGTGTGTGTGTGTGTGTGTGTGTTGTTTTCTCATTTACTTTGTTTTGAATTTCTCAAAAATTTTTGTAGCTGGCTTTTCAGGCACATTAGAAATTCTCAATTGAATTTACGAGGGCAGTTCAATAAGTAATGCAACACTTTTTTTTTCTCTGAAACAGGGGTTGTTTTATTCAGCATTGAAATACACCAGGTTATTCCCCAATCTTTTAGCTACACAACACTATTTTTCAACGTAATCTCCATTCAATGCTACGGCCTTACGCCACCTTGAAATGAGGGCCTGTATGCTTGCACGGTACCATTCCACTGGTCGATGTCGGAGCCAACGTCGTACTGCATCAATAACTTCTTCATCATCCGCGTAGTGCATCCCACGGATTGCGTCCTTCATTGGGCCAAACATATGGAAATCCGACGGTGCGAGATCGGGGCTGTAGGGTGCATGAGGAAGAACAGTCCACTGAAGTTTTGTGAGCTCCTCTCGGGTGCGAAGACTTGTGTGAGGTCTTGCGTTGTCATGAAGAAGGAGAAGTTCGTTCTGATTTTTGTGCCTACGAACACGCTGAAGTCGTTTCTTCAATTTCTGAAGAGTAGCACAATACACTTCAGAGTTGATCGTTTGACCATGGGGAAGGACATCAAACAGAATAACCCCTTCAGCGTCACAGAAGACAGTAACCATGACTTTACCGGCTGAGGGTATGGCTTTAAACTTTTTCTTGGTAGGGGAGTGGGTGTGGCGCCACTCCATTGATTGCCGTTTTGTTTCAGGTTCGAAGTGATGAACCCATGTTTCATCGCCTGTAACAATCTTTGACAAGAAATTGTCACCCTCAGCCACATGATGAGCAAGCAATTCCGCACAGATGGTTCTCCTTTGCTCTTTATGGTGTTCGGTTAGACAACGAGGGACCCAGCGGGAACAAACCTTTGAATATCCCAACTGGTGAACAATTGTGACAGCACTACCAACAGAGATGCCAAGTTGAGCACTGAGTTGTTTGATGGTGATCCGTCGATCATCTCGAACGAGTGTGTTCGCACGCTCCGCCATTGCAGGAGTCACAGCTGTGCACGGCCGGCCCGCACGTGGGAGATCAGACAGTCTTGCTTGACCTTGCGGCGATGATGACACACGCTTTGCCCAACGACTCACCGTGCTTTTGCCCACTGCCAGATCACTGTAGACATTCTGCAAGCGCCTATGAATATCTGAGATGCCCTGGTTTTCCGCCAAAAGAAACTCGATCACTGCCCATTGTTTGCAACGCACATCCGTTACAGACGCCATTTTAACAGCTCCGTACAGCGCTGCCACCTGTCGGAAGTCAATGACACTATACGAGACGAAGCGGGAATGTTTGAAAATATTCCACTAGAAATTTCCGGTTTTTTCAACCAAAATTGGCCGAGAAAAAAAATGTGTTGCATTACTTATTGAACTGCCCTCGTATAACACTAATTTTCTTTTAAAGTATGATGTGTATAGTAACCACAGCTTCTCAACAAGTTCTTTGGAAGTTGCTCAATAGGTTATTTTAGGAAATCTGTAGCAATTTCATTACTGTAAGTGCTGAATTTTAAGTTGACATCAAGTTCTAACTAAATAGGCTCCCATCAAGTTTGAGAGAGCTGTGTTTTAAAGTTTAACTTGTTTCTCCAGCAGGCTTGTGTATGGCTCCAAGATGCTGTTGCAGTTACGATCGACATTTATGTATTGTTAGAAACTATATAATTCACGAAGAGGAGCAGAGGCTTTTTTTCGAAGTAGCTGTTAGTGTTTTTTGTGTAGTTTACAGAAGTAGCTTGCTTCTTCCTATTACTGTATAACTTAACTCCTTCCACATAGCTGAAGGCTCTCCATGATGGGATTTATGGAAAACGTTTTATCACTGATATGCCAATTCTAACTTGTTTGCCAATTATGTTGTTGATGCTAATTGTAACTACAAAGTTGTTGTTGATTAATGTACTAGAATTGACAGTGACTTGAACAAGTAAGATCACTGTGGAAATTAGATAAAAGGAGCACAGCAGGGGATAAGATCTACTTTATAGCAGAAGTCAGTTAAAACTTCATATTAAAATTTATGAGAATTGTAGTAGCCTTCACTTTTACTGCATTTAAATGCTGTAACAGAATACCTAAATGACTCATGAGACACCTGAAATTATCAGGAGAAACTCCATTAATGGCTGTAGGTGAAAGATGTTAGAAATTCATTCCATTTCAGTAGTCTTGAATATTCTCGTCTCAATAATGAGACATCATCAGAAGTACAAATGATATTACATGCACGAAAATAAACTGTGGTAGGATTATTATCATTTAAAGGCATATATGTAGAAAATTGCAGTAAAATGCAGTAGGCTGCACATAGATTTACATACTACCAGTGGTTGGTGAACACATTTGTAGCTGACTTCCAATACAAGTGAGCAAAAGTTATGTTCCCAAAGAGACAGAAAATTTCTGTATCTTTATCCTACACAGTATGCAATAAATCTGTCACAACAATCAGTCACTGTTCATGCAGTACCACTTTTAGACAATTAACTAATAGAGAATCACATTTAAGGCTAAAATTCATCAGAAGAATTCTTAGAAAATGTAGTCAGAACAAGATTGTCATACATTTACTTAATGAAATCCAGTTGGAGACATTAAAACAAAGACAAACAGTGATGAACCAGCACATTACGATAACTGCACACTGCAAGACTTAATGCTGCTTGGTGGCAGTAAAACAGTGGACATGGTAAATAAAGCATATAAGTGAAACAGAGATGGATGGAGAATCAATCCAGTGATGCTACGGGCCATGAATGAGGAAATTCACTATCATAAGTGACTCTGACAAAGGGGACATTTTTACAGCCCGCAAATGAATATCTTGTATATGGTTAAGCTGGTCAGTTCTCACATGCTACTATTATAAGTTTCTCTGAAAAGTAGCTGCACACAGTGAAGCCACAAACACGTAACAAGGTATTGGATGTCCACACCTCGTCACAGAATGTGGAGGTCAGAGGTTTGCCTACTCTGTGAAGCAGAATGGGTGACAATCTGTGGCAGTCTGATGAGGGAGTACAATAGCGGTGCAAGCATATGCTTTTCAAAGCATATATTTCAGCACATTGCTGAACATGTAGTTCCATGGTTGAATACTGCTACTTGTTCCTACGTTGAACCAATGACATTGTGAGTTACAAGCACAGTGGGCATGGGATGGTTAAGACTGGACCATGGATCAATGGAAACATAATGTCTGGTTGGATGAATCACACTGATGATTGGAGTTGCTGATGACAATTTCAGATCATTGTAATTTAAAGATGGGCCATAGTGCAGAAAGTGTCTCATCACCGAATGCTGCACTACAGAAACCAGTGAGCATCCATGCCTTTCAGAGCCACCCCCTTGCTGTGGATTACAGAAGTCATGCCTTGAATGTGTATCTCCACTCATCACACACCATAGGTCGTAGAGATTATCACAAGCATGGGACTAGCACTATAGGATGTCAAAAGCCTAGAAAAAAGTTAATCTGGCCTGATGAGTCATAGTATACAATAGCATGTACTGATGACAAGTTATCTCTAAATCATAACTCACATCACAGACGTGATGGAACCCAATTACCAACAGGGCACACTTTGGGGATGTACTTTCATGTGAAGATTGTTTTTGTTGAATGAATGGTTCCCCACAGATATCTGCATTCTTCCATTATCCACACATGGTAAAAGACCCAACAATCCAATTATGTGCATCCACCTGTTTGGTTCAAATAGGTCTATGCACTATGGCACTTAACATATGAGGTCATCAGTCCCAAAGACTTAGAACTACTTAAACCCAACTAACCCAAGGACATCACACACATCCATGCCCAAGGCAGGATTCGAACCTGCGACTTTAGCAGCAGCGCGGCTCCAGACTGAAGAGCCTAGAGCCACTCACCCACAGCGGCCGGCCATCCACCTGTTTGCCTACAGTATTCCACAGAAACCTCGTGCCTTCAGCAAGGTGATGCAACACTCGTAACTTTTTTTTTTTATATACTCCGCAAGCCACTTGACGGTGTGTGGCGGAGGGTACCCTGAGTACCTCTATCGGTTCTCCCTTCTATTCCAATCTCATATTGTTCGTGGAAAGAAGGATTGTCTGTATGCTTCTGTGTGGGCTCTAATCTCTCTGATTTTATCCTCATGGTCTCTTCGCGAGATATACGTAGGAGGGAGCAATATACTGCTGGACTCGTCGGTGAAGGTATGTTCTCGAAACTTTAACAAAAGCCCATACCAAGCTACTGAGCGTCTCTCCTGCAGAGTCTTCCACTGGAGTTTATCTATCATCTCCGTAACGCTTTCGTGATTACTGAAGGATCCTGTAATGAAGCGCGCTGCTCTCCATTGGATCTTCTCTATCTCTTAAGTGAGCATAGATTGAGGAACACTCCATGGACTTGAGCGTGGATGGTGGCCTACATTATCTGATTTCAATGAACATCACTGAGCAAGATGTGCATGTACCTTGGACCCAGCTCAACTTAATTCCCATGAGATGAGGGAGAGAGTTGAGTGGTCATGGATCAGGATTCCTCCCCGATACTTTGTGTCTCGTGGAAACCAAACTATGATGCATGCTCCTGTATCATGGCAAAAGAATATGCTACACATTGTTAAATATATATCTGTCTCATACATTCTGTGTGTGTGTGTGTGTGTGTGTGTGTGTGTGTGTGTGTGTGTGAGAGAGAGAGAGAGAGAGAGAGAGAGAGAGAGAGAGAGAGAGACAGACAGACAGAGAGAGAGACAGAGAGTTGTAAGTGTGGGCATCTCCAACAGCCAACACTGGAATCACCAATGAAAATGAAGCCAACAGTTACAGTTTTTAGAAACTTACAACACATGCACATTGTTACAATGTTCTAGTGACTGATACTGACAAGAAGTAGGGTGAGAAAGCTGGTAGAAAAGGGAAATGACTATTGATAGCAGCATTTTAAAAATAAATAGACATTACAGCTGGACTGGACTGTCAAGTGTGTAAAAGACCCACGAACACAGCAACTGGCTGCAGTTACTATAATAAAATCATGGGCATACTCGTTTTTGGGGGTGGGGGGTGGAGGGGTGGGGGGAGAATTGGGGAGGCAGCTGTCATCTCTCTCCCCATAGGAAAAAAATTGTTACTGTAAATAAAACATTCAAATCATGACCCACTTCTATAATAATTGATTCCTAATGGCAAAGCATCTAGAACACAGTTTTGAATGTTTGCTGGCATTAATATTGATATACGTTACATCAGCAAGGTCACTTCCAACAAAATCTCAAATGTCTATTGTGTTTCTTATTACATGCATATATCTTTCACTTAGTGCCACTAATAAAGTCATTCATGTGAGTAACAATTTAATGCAGTCCTTGACATCTACTTACAGACAGGTTGACGATCAAGGGATTTATTTTATTTATGTCTTTCTGTAGTACAATTTTCCACAGGGGCCAATGTGGGCAGCACAAATGAATCAGCAGACACACAGATATGGAAATACGTCTGCCCCTGTGGTGTTTTCATGTGTCCCTTTCCTCTAGTGGCATTTGACAAATGTTTGATCTTGTGAGCAAATTGCATTTGACATCCTACAGGCAACTGCACAGGTTGCTGTTGGTATATGCTGACTGCATATCTATAATATACTATCTGTTGTATAAAACTGGTCTTCTGTGTTCTTGGTCAGTCTTGTGTTTTTGGTAATTTAGTTTCAATTTTTGCTTATTATTTGACGTAACAAGAGGCCGTGAAATGACTCATTATTTTTCTAAAAAAAGTCTCTTTAATGAGTGAATACTGAAAGATATACTGAGGATGTTGCAAAGGCTCAGTCACTAGTAGTAGTTTCTTACAAGTATGATTTCATGCTTTGAGGAGATGGAAGCATTTCATATTATCTGAAGACAGTATATGCTGTTGTTTTCACAATAAACTAGTCTGTAATAAAAAAAATCTAACAATTCCATAAAGAAGCATTTCAAATAACAGAATACACCTAAGCAGAATATATAGGGAAAAAGAAATAAAAACAGTCTAATTTGCAGAAGAGCAGCAGTTTTATTTCAACACTCATTGCACCAGTTTTATTTCAACAATATCTTATTCTTATTATGTACACAGGTAGAGCAAAAGTTACTTATAAAAACAAAATACCATGTTTCACTGAGAGCAAAACTTTATGAAGAAAATTAACACTAGGCATGCACATAATGTAAACTGTCTCAGAGAAATGTTATTTACCTTGTACTCTCCAGCCTTTTTTCGTAGTTCAAGAACTTCACAATACCATGAGTCACTATGGGGCATATCAGGTAGTAAAAGCTGTTGTGAAGAAGGATCTGCATGTTTCTTTTTGAAGAATTTTCCTTCTACATAATCATAATGAGAAAATGGCTGAAACTTTTTCTTGTATTCTGTTTTATATTCTTTCCTAATGAACAGAGAAAGATTTAATTTCAGTAAAATACACACATACTGGTGGAAAATATATGCAAATATTCAATGTTATAACTGAGGAAATCAGAGACTGTTCTTTACCTATGTAACATATGAATTATGATTTCTGAAAGCCCTTCTTTCCCATATTTTGAAAGTTGATTTACTTTTCCTTGTTTTTCTTGTTAATAATGGTATTTTCCTTCCCACAGTTTCAAAAGAAAAACATATAAGCACTTAATGATAAACTGATATTTATCACACAGGGAATGTGTTGAGCAGCAGAGAAGGCATTCTACAGGGCAACAGGGTGAGTTGAATATATTTTTAATGCAAAGAGGCTCCCTATAGGAGAGAAAGTAAGATACCCATTATCAGAAAAATCAACCAATGATATGATTAACATACCACTAATATCAACTGGAGAAATACCACTCATGTTGTATTACTTGAGTGATAGGATGGTTTCTCCCAGCAACTCAAACCCTTTAAACTAAGAAAAGACATGAACTATACAGAGGTATATACACTGATGTCAGATTTTTATTTCATTGAATACACATTTAAGTTGGTCTAAAGTTATTGCTTGCAACTGCTCTTTGTCTGAAGTGACGTGGACTGCACACTTTGATATTTATTTTACTGTTGTATTGCCCTGTATGTAAAGCTAATACCTGGAGCTATGGAATCCTTAATATTGTAGTGACCTCAGGATTGACAATTCACTTGTGAACAAACAAAAGACAGATTGTGTGCAAAACTTCCCTATATTGTGCTCTTTGCACTTTCTCACTGATCACATGCTTTTGCTTGTTGTTAGAAGTTTTCATGTTGTGTAAAGTAAAATAATTATGTATATTCAGACAACATGTCTACATAATCATTGTAGTGTCTGTTTACTTTGTGTCCACAAAAATCCTACAGTGATGACCATGCAAAGGAGCACAGGAAATTAATAACCACAAAGGTGGCAGAAATGTCAGGCAGGAGAATACACATCAAGAAACACATATGGTACAGCATTCCGATACAAGTACACAAACCAATCATCATCCCATGCTACCTATGATGTCAGCACAAGGTAGGATCTCCAGCTATGTTAAACAGCCTCCATTCTGGCCAAGGAGACCAGAGTTATGGTTCACTCAGGTAGAAAACATTTTCAATGAGCATGGCATCAGGAATGATATGGAACAATTTCACTGTGTCATTGCTCACTTGAATTAAATTCAGATAGTCTGAGCAGAGGAAGCATTGTGAACTCATAGTTATATTCCTTTAAAAAAATGCCTTATCAAGCAAAGCATTTCAAGTCAATGCCTGCAATATGGCTTCAGAGATTACTTACAGACAAGCAATTGGCAAACAGAGCACCCAAGCAACTATTGCAAGGGTTTAGGTCACTGGTGAGAGTGCATTTGTTATCAGAAAATTCCTTACAAATGTTGTGGTTCACACAGCTCCCTACAACCTACAAACATTCGGATTGTTTTGGCAGTAGACATGGAGTTGCCACTTAACATGGTAGCAGATAATGTAGAAGCCTTTGTAAGTTGTTTCCAGTACAAAGTCCACAGCGTGGAAGCAAAATACAACAGGGCGGAAGGCACCAAACCACACATACTAGGGGTGGAGCCACCTGATAGCCCAGATCAACTGTCTATGAGCATGAAAGAGCTGAGTGCTTTAATTTTGGCACTTAAAAACATGCAACACACTGATGACATGAGACAGTGGCATAATGCATCCTTTCCTCATGATCAGGATGATGAGAGATGTTTTGAGAAATTCAGCTGGTGCTGGTGTTGCCAATGATTCAGAACCAAAGCTCAAAAATGTGTAGCATCCTGCAGTCACCCGAATGCCTCTGACAGCCACTAAAGGGCATCAGTGGTGTCACTCTCTTTTAAATAGTTTCTGTACCCACTATCCTCCTCCTGTGGCTATCACATTGGGAATTCTTCAGACATATGCTTCCGTTAACTCCTGTGGAGTGCAACCACTTGCACCACGCAAGAAGATGTCTGCAAACAACTAGTCACAACAAATTCCTCGCAATGCTACTGTTTGACAGACCCAGTGGTACAACACGCAAAACAATGAATGAATGGGACATTAGTGGCTCTGGTTTTGACCGCAGCTGGTCAGCTCAAATCCATTTCACACAAAGTGGTGACAAGTGTGACAAACTTCTCCTCAGGGCAGAATAATGTTAATATTCAGAAGGCACAGACCACTACCATTCCAGATTCTGATACAATAGCCACAGATGGAGTTAAAACACTAATAAACACAAGACACCATTTTTAAGGCTTTCATGGCTACTTGTTGACGTTTGTCAATGTTTGGTTTCTGTCTCGAATTCTTTGGCCAACAGTTGTTTGATGATGTACAAGTGACTGGCATTGTCAAAGCTTCACCCTCCATTGTTGGTGGTGGACTGTCCATCATTAAACAAATGTTTGCCAAAGAACCTGAGACAGAAACCAACAGGCAGTTTGTCAACAAGACGCCACTGATAAACCTTTCATTCAAATAATTAGTAGGAAGCAGTTCAATTTGGCCCTCAGTTTGGACAGGAAGTTCCAGTGGACCTTCATAGTTGTGAACATTACTGAACCTATAATAGGGGTGGATTACCTTCACCAGTTTCTATTAGCAGCAGATCTCCAAAACAAGAAACTACTTTCATTAGCAACAGTAGAATCAACACAGTGTGACCAGAACTTGGATAGCATCATAGAAAAATTTCTACAGATTAAGACAGTAGACAAGGCAAGGTGCCTGGGCAGTCTATGCATTTAATTCTGATATTGCCTGGACCACTGGTGGTGGCCAAGCTGTGCTGTATAACACCCAAAAAATTTGTGGCTGCAAAAGAATACATTAATAAGCTGATCCAAGGGGGTGCAATGGCACCTTTGGAGAGTCAGTGGGGATCACCACTATACATGGTGTTCAAGCAGAACAGCACATGGTGTTAGTGCAGCAACTACAGAGCTCTGAACACCAGAACTGTGGCAGACAGATATCATATTCCCCATGTGTTGGTTTTTAATCTCAAATCTTCAGTTCATTGATTGTGTAAAGGCCTATTCAAAAACACTGGTTACACCTGGATATACAAAAAAAGACAGCCATCACTACCCCAATCAGCCTGCTGAGTACCAGTTCATGCCATATAGTTTGAAAAATGCAGCACAAATGGCAGAGTTTTATTCACCAGGTTCTCAGAGGCACTGACTATATGTGTTGTTATGTGGACAATATTGTAGTGTTTTCAGAGTTGCTAGAGCAGCACAAAAATGATCTCAGACAGATTTTCCAATTCATATGCAGGCACCGGCTTGCCATCAATAAACACAAATGCATCTTGGGAAAAAGCAATGTGAACTTCGTCAGTTTTAAGGCATCAGCAGAGGCCATAGTTCCAATGCTTGAGAGGGTAGGAAACACTCACGAAGTGCTGATACTGAAGATGTACAAAGATCTGTGGCACTGCCTCACAATGATTAGTTATTAGAGAAGGCACCTACCAAAAGCAGCAGAACTACAGGCATCTGCAGGAAAATATACCAAAGGAAAATATGTAATCAGGAGGAGGAAAGTGAGGTAGAGTCAAGAGCAACTAATGGCATTTAACTCAATTAAGGACTACGTAACTCAGGCGGTGCTCCTCACACACCAATGGCATTAAATGTGGACATCAGCCAGGTAGTGATAGCTTGCAGCAACTCGTACATGGGGCCTGGCAGCCCCTAGCATTTTTCTTGCAAATGATTACAACAACACAGCAAAAATTGAGTGTGGTAGAAAGGAATAGTATGCTATATTATTTGCAATACAACATATCCAATCTGCAATACAACATATCCACAACTTGGAGGAAGGAAACACAGCACTGCCCACATGGAAAATGCTCCACTTACTGCCTTCTTTATAAAGTCTCTACCCATGGCTCACCAAGACAATGTGGACAAGTGGACCACATTTCTCAGTTCACTATGGACATAAATTACATCAGCAGCTGTAGAAATGTCATACTGAGTTTTTCTCATGTTGTTGTGTAAATGGGAGGGCCATTCCAGGGTATAGCATTGCAGAACAACAACAGAATGACAATGACCTATGTTTTATGCTTGAGTAGCAGCAGAGGCCATAGTTCCAATGCTTAGTTATTACGGAAGGCACAAACCAAAAGTAGCGTAACTGTGGGCACATCTGTAACAGATACATTTGCCCAAACTGCAAGCTTTATTGTAGTGTGACATATAGCACAACCTACAGCATACTTTTATACTCACAAACTTCTGATGCCAAGTTTTTGTGATAAGCTGAAGTCAAGCTGCTAACAAAAAAGTAGGTTTGTTTGGGGAATAAAAAAAGACTGCTGAAAATTGGTTGAAGCTTATGCCAGATGCCAAAAATGCAAGATTGACAGGTACTTATCAGCACCCCTCAACACCATAACCACACTTATGGTGCACTTCATGTATGTTGATGTTGACCTGGTGGGACCCTCGCCATCTACAGGACAGTGTAGTTACTTATTAGCAGTGGTTGACAAATTTACATGCTGGCATGAGGCAAGATCACTGATATGACTGTAGAAACAGTGGTCAGAGCTTTTTTAAATGACTATATAGCAAAATTCTGGGTACTTCAGACAATAACAACGGACTATAGAAGACAGTTCGAATCATTACTGTTCCACAAGGTCCAACAACTATGTGGCTGCTCATATATTAAAACCACAAGCTCCCATCCCACTAGGAATGAGATGCTACAGAGATCCCACACGACCTTGAAAGTGGCCATTATGGCCAGGGAGAGTAATGAATGGAGATGTTACCCCTTGTGCTACTGGTGTTATGGACGGTGGTGAAACAAGAGCTGGGCTACACTGCAACTCAACTGGTGTTCTGAGAGCACCTGAGACTTCCAGCTAAAATCATCTCTACCAGATCAAGACTTCTGCCTGCTGAGGAATTGAGGAAGCCACAACAGAATTTGTACAGCTTCTTCAAAGAAGCATGGCCCAAATTCAACCTTCAGCACCAGAATCTCATGATACTGAACCTATCTTTGTCCAGAAAGACCTACACAAGGCCCCACATGTTTGGCTGAGGAATTATTCAGTACAACCATCATTAAGACCTCCTTACACAAGACTATTTAAATTCATTCAACATGGAGCAAACACAATCAAGATAGCATGGAATGATAGGGAAGAAATGGGTCCATTGAAGGACTCAAGCCAGCCCACATGGAGGAGGACTCCACGGATCAGAGGCCACTGGTTAGACATCCTACTCCATCAGGCTCTAACTTCAGCCTGTCTCCATCAGTGCAAATAATAGGGCCATGGTGTAAGACTCACTGGCACACAAGTATCACTAACTACAAACATATCTTCCTGACATCCCCAGTGCCCCAGGATTCAGAAAGAGTGTGTGTGAGAGGTCAGGGGTATTGGGGGGGGGGGGGGGGGGAGATTGGGTAGCAGGGATGGCAGCTAGTGTAGTGACCCTGGATCAACCGATCAGTTCTGAACAAACAACAGACAAATGGTGTGTGACATTTTCTAGGTTGTTTTCTTTGTACTTTCTTGCTGGTGCCATGATTCTACTTGGAGGGAGAGGGGGTGGGGGTGGGGGGGGTGGAGGTGTAAGAAGTTTTCATATGGTGTAAAGTAAACTAAAATAAGTGTGTGTATTCAGAGAGCATGTCTACATAATCAGTGTAGTATCTGCTTACTTTGTGACAAGATAAATCCTACAACGTCTTTCAAAATGGCATAGTCAGTCTTGATGGTATTGGTTCATTTTTTTAGCCTTTCATTATTGTATGTATCATAATTTTTAGAGACATTTACTTACTTTTTTAACTGCTCCCAAACTGTGACAAGATATGAATGAGCTTAGCTTATAGCATTTTACATATAATTCTTACATGCACACATTAATACCACAACATTTAAAATACACACTTAAAGTTAATAAAAAAAAACTAGTAGCACAATATCACATTTTATCCACCCCCAAAAGACCATTATTCAGTTTTGGGCCATGTGAACACACAGCTATGAGCCATCTCTTGAAGTCTCTTTGCAAAATTTTGCCCACTAACTTCTGACCTCACTTGGTAAGGAGTCATGACACAGCTCCTTTGATATACTGACTGTTTTCCATTAGTCTCAGTCTTCTCCAGTCTAAGTGAAAATCTTCCTTTCTGCTTGCATTATAACCTTTAATTTTTAAATGCCTGCTGGTAACTTTCCTGTCCTCTATCACTATTGTAATTTTTTGGAACATATAATAATAATTCCATGTGGTTCAATGGTCTGGTGCAAGTCTTCAAATTGGATGTCATTTCAGGGACTTAGGTGTCTCTAACCTACTCCAGTAGTCCTACCATGAAAGGGGACCTACTGTTCAATGTGGAATCTAAACTGTGTGTCATCTCTGGTGAGTCTTCACATCACTGAGAGGCGAAAGTTAGGTTAAAGGAACACTGCAAAATTTCTGTGGTTTGAATGGGATTCAATCCCACACTCTCTCATTTTTCAGGCATACACTTTATCACTAGACTGCAAGACAGAAAAGAGTTCATAAGTTCACAATATGCCTTCCTTCATGTTTTTGAATTTGGATATGGTGCTAGCCTCCTCAAAGCGCATAGACTAGATGTTAGCTTATTACTCACATAATCAACTTGATGTTTCCAGTTCAGTTTCTTATTTATTACATGCCCAAAAACTTGTAAGGAGACCTTGTGTTGTTCAGCACATTTTATTCATTTGATTTACCTGGCTGAAAGCACATTACTTTGAGTTCTGGGAATTTAAGCCTTAAATTTTCATTTTAAAAAGCATTTTCTGTTTTCTCTATAAATTTATGAACTTTGTTATGTAGATTACCTGCACCTCTTGCCCAGCTAAGACCAGCTATGTCACTGGCATACCTGGAGATGAGTGGTTTATCTTCAGGACTTGGAAGGTCATATATATATTACTTTACAATAAGAAATGGTTCCAATATCAAGCCCTGTGGCACACCAAATTTTATGATTATCATTCTGGACATTTTTCTGTCTATGATATGACCACTGTCATACAAGATTTTAGTGCATTGTCACCTGTTCATGAAATATAACTAGTAATGTCGAGCTTTCCACTGATAGTACCATTTGCATGTTTCAACAAAAGTGTATCATGGTGTACTCCGCCAGAAGCTTTGGAAACATCTAAAACGATTCCTATAAGTAGCTTATTTTCATCCATTTTTTAGAGCCACATGTACAAACTTCACTGCTTCTGACATGGTGCTCCGCTCTCTTCTGAAAACTTGTTGAGAATCCCCTGATTTATTCTTATTGTTATAATGAACCAGCGTATGTTTTAGTACTTTTTCCAATAAAGTGTAAATTAGAACAATAGGTCTGTAATTTTGGAGAACTTGCATATCTCCACATATAAACAAAGTCTTGGAAGTTGTCAGTTACAAGTTACTGGGAAATATAAGCACCCGGAAAACACAGTTTATTGAAGGAATCAGTTGTATAAATAATTCCTCTTTACATTTTTTCTAATAATAATAGAGAATTTTATCACAACTTTCTGAATTTTTTAATTTTTAGGCTATTTATCAGCTGAACAACCCCCACACAATTGTAATTTGTTCCTCAGTTCTGTTTTCATGGACCCATCAGTATTTTGCTACATAATCTGACCTTTTTATCTGTAAGTTAATATTATGAGCTATTGGTCCCTTAATTTCTCTGTGAAACATATGCATGCTTTCTGTATTGCTCTTTATGTAGTGGTACATTTAAATTTGTCTGTCTATGTAATCTAGACATGTCTAACATTTTCCCACTCATCTAATGTTAAACATTCCACATAAGATATTTTTTGTTGTTGAGATTTGCTTTCCTTGAGGTATAACCATTTATAGTGTCTACTAAGATAATGTTTTCAAAATCAGTAATTTTGTGATCTGTAGCCTCAGCAGTTGTATGATCTATTCTAGTTGGGATAAGTGCAAGCAAATCTTTGAGTCCATAGAATAGAATGCAGTCTGTTTATTCTCCAGGGCATTAATGTTTAGACAATAAGAATAAATGTTTTTGTCACCAAGAATTAAGAGATTAATATTATGTCTATTAAATGTTAATTTACATATAAATGACTCAAAAAATTTCAGTTAGAACACAAAATTTGCCATAAGGAATCTATATATGCCTACAATAAAAAAGTCAGTTTGTGGGAAAAATACTTTAACTATTACTATTTCAGTGTGTTCATCTTCACAAAATTAGGTTATCCATGACTGTTGCCGGCCGAAGTGGCCGTGCGGTTAAAGGCGCTGCAGTCTGGAACCGCAAGACTGCTACGGTCGCAGGTTCGAATCCTGCCTTGGGCATGGATGTTTGTGATGACCTTAGGTTAGTTAGGTTTAACTAGTTCTAAGTTCTAGGGGACTAATGACCTCAGCAGTTGAGTCCCATAGTGCTCAGAGACATTTGAACCATTTGAACCATGACTGTTTTTTGAAAGAGATCATGAAATATTTTACTTTCAGTGTAAAGCTACTCCACCATTTTTGCTTTTAGAGCAATAATAAGATGCAGCTAGATTATAATTTTCCTGTTTGTGATTCTGGACATTATTTAATTGTTTGGTTTTAGTATTCACTACTATGTGTGGGCCTATATCTAAAATAAATCATTCAAAAGCATCAATTTACACCATGTAAATTATAATGTAAAAGTGGTTTTTCCCCTTTGAAGCATATATCTTCAAACAGTTCATTCATGTGTGTACCTTCTTGTTTAACAGTACTGTAGCCCTTACTTATCTCAGAATAACCTGGCATTGGATCAGTTGTACTACATTACATCTTGTGTGTAGCATTTTAGCAATTACATCTGAAATATGTTTATCTACTACCCTTCACAACACAATTAATAGGTTACTTTTTTGAAACCCTATAATTGTCTCCCATTGTCACACAGAAGTTTAAATTTTAGGTCAAAGGGCCTAAAAAGTATCCTCAGCAATGGTACAAAAGCATGGTACCCTATAACGTCACCATCGGGTTCAGAAACACTTCAAACAGCAAGGTGTCAACATATATGAAAAAAAGGTCAGAGCTCAAGAGTTCATGTGAGGTGTAAGGTGGGCTAATGATATCGCATTGGCAACAAACTTCACCACAATTCTGCCAAACACCACCGTGGATGTGTCACATGATTGGAACGTTGTCACACCACCTCTTACCCACTGTTCACCCCTAGTTTGGTGCCTCTGTCATGGAGTTCAGAACCACAATATCCAGCCTTTGAAATCACGTGGTTTTCTTATGGGCGGCCAAGGAAAACATTTCAGATACACCGCCACTCAGAATCAACATGAAAAGGCCTCAGCGGGTGGCGTAAAGGACATCAATGAAACTATCCTTCCCCTTGGGCTGTTGGTTCCCACACATTTCACAATGAAAAAAGTTTGTATTGTGATGAACAACAGGACAACGTTCTTGCAACCTTTGACACTGCTGACACCTACCTGATAATTCAATCTTTCTCTGAAGAGATTGTGGGCCTGCAACACTGCTAAAGATGATAGCATCCCTTTGGAGAGCAGCGTGACCACAATTTTTGCTTTGCTGTACAAGATGGAAGTGCTAGGGGCCTTTCAAAACCATTTGAAAAAATTCAAATGTGATCTGAAGCAGCAAAGGGTGTTTATGCTTTTTCAGCCCTCCGGTTTTCTGCCCTCCTGTGGTGTGTGTTGCTTTTTAATGTAATGCTTAATATGTATGCTTATGCTTCCCATAATGAACACTACAATGACTAAGTAACCTCACCATAATCAAAATAAATCCTTAATATTCTATTGGCCCTGCAAAGCATGATCTACAGAAGCCAAAGGCTGGTATTGGCTGGAGCATTACATTGTATATTGGTCCTTGCCACTGTGTATTGCCTCATCACATGCCCTGTTACGTGCACCATTTTAACAATTATTGTGAAATATGCCACTTCAAAATACTGCTTCCACTGGTTGCAACACCACTTGAACACTTTACTGAGATGTTCAGGAAGATTTTTTTTGACATTGTTTGCCTTTTGATTTTTGTTTTTCAGTCATAGTCAGGGACACTGCCACATTGTTATCATAGTGACACTTCCTCTTGAAGTACCAGTTAAAGAACTAACTGATATTTTGCAATGGAATAGTTTTGTTGGCAATGCTTGACCATCTGTAAGAATTATGCTACCAGCAGGCATGACATTTGAATTGAATTAAGTTTCTTCAATCATTCTGTGGAGGCATTATTTTTCAAATAAAACCTTGAAGTGCGTAGCAAAATGAACCCTTATAATCTATGTCCTTTGATGCCTCACATCACCTGATAAACTTCTTACAGCTTGGGCTTTTGATTAAAAATATACATAAATCCACATTGCCATAAAAACATCTCCTCCATCTCTGTAACTGAGTGGTCAGCATGGATGGTTACTGTGCAGAGGAAGACGAGCTATTTGAATGAGAAGTAGAAATTCCAAGGTCAGTTAAGTTGGTAAAATGGCAAGGAGTGCAGTGTGCTGACCACATGTCTCTCCATACTACATCCGCATGATCAAAAATCATAGATGATGGCATGGTGACCAGTTGAAACACTCACGTCTCCAGTGCCTTGATGAGGAACTCATTACAAAATAAAATCCAGCATAAAGATGTAACTGTGATGCAATATTCATATCCTTATCCTGTTACTTGTGTACAGTACACATTTTTTGACATAACTTTTATCAGAATTACTTTGCGCATCCACCTCCAGAGGAAACACAATCCCATAAAAAGGATTTTAAATTACATGGAATTTAACTGCCAAATTGACACTGTTCCATCTTAAAAACTATGACCAGTCAGTAACATCAGTATTTGGCATATTAAGTCAAGAAGATAGTACAACACAGTACTGTGTGGCAATAGTGCACTGTATAATGTTTTGGTGAGCTGTTACAAATTGTATTATCTACTTTTGTTTACACACAAGAGGCATATATTATTAGATAAAAGATTTCAAAAGTTACAAGAATGAAGAGATTAAGAAAATGACCAGGAGAAAGTGCAATGTTTACTTGAGTAAAACATATAGCAAATTTTTGTCTATGGGAAGGAATAAAATTAAAAACAGTGAGGGAAGAATCCTGCTGTCATTAATCTGTCAATGATGATGCATCTCTTAATGCAGATAAATTACTGCACAGCTACTATCAGAGTTAGTGATATTGTAATGGGCACCTGGAGACCAAACTAGTGTTGTAGAGACAGTTTCAAACTGTATATGTTGACAAAGCCCTCCCATTTGCCTCCAAACGGTAGCACATAGTTCTGCTTCATTCCCCTTAGCTTATGTAGGATCCATAATTAGAGGGTAATGGTCATCACATGATGGTGCTGACTGTGGGTAACAAGTACACTGTAATTCTTCAATGTTTCTGGTCTTATAATAAGAGTAGAATCTTGTAAAGATGTTTCTGAGGTTATGTAACCCCCCATGCTGAAAATCCTTGTTGCCATAAAGTGACAAGGCATGCATGGTGTAAACTTGAACTGACCAGACTGAATAGTGTACGCAATGAACATTCTCCTGTTTTACATTTGAGACACAGTGTGTTCTACCCAACTACATGGAGTATGGAGGTTTACTTGTACCTCCATTATACAGGTGATGGTAAGTAGTGACTTCTTGTGGCCAATAGGGTATTGAGAGAAATAAAATAAAAAGCTATGCAAGTGGTAAGGATGGTGCAAAATGTTTATTGTAAACATACTTAAACTCTCTTTTGAATCAGAGTTATTTATAACAGTGATTATTTTTATTTAAATGTCTATCACTTTGCACATTCACAATTATATTAAGATATGTAGTCATTATTTGTCAAATAAATAATCTAATGTAGCCCACAAGAGCCAAATTAGTTTGCCTCTCAGTTTAGATTCTGAGTGACCTGACCCTCCTTACCGACCTGTCTTGATCAATACCTCTTTCTCCTCTGAGGATGAACATCACAAGAGTATTTATTACTTTTAACTGATTTTATTGACAGAACTTGGAATTTCATTTCTTGAGGTTAAGTGTGGCCAACCATGTTATCTCCTAATAATTTAACAGTAAACTAGCTAATGAAACATTTATGATACATTCTTGTCTTGTCTGCAATTTCTGCAAATAAAACGAGCTCTGCTATACAAAAGAGCAAAAATAATGTACTTTATTAGAAGTCAATAAAAATGTTGTGCAGTTTCACTCTATTTTCTTTTTATAGGTTTCATAAACGGTTTGATACCTGATACCACTGCCTTCATTATTCACAAGCACCATATTAAAACATAAATACAGTCAGCCAAATCAGATTACACAATGTGACCCATGATCATAACTTTAAAATCCTACATAATTTATCTGTTTCAAAGTAATAGATACCAATATAATTAAATACACGTCTGCATTAAAATACTTCTGAGTGTACTACCACACCATACTTCTGTTGTTAGAAAAGTTCCAGGACAGGTTTTTTATTTCTGAGTTTGCAACACTAAAAAGGAACAAATGTTGTTTTTTGTTACATGGTATGTGTGCATCCCAGAAACGACCTTGGCCATGTTTCTTCACAAACACATGAGGTGGCAGGGCTGTGCTTAGCAACACACTGTTTGGGTTCTTAGTGCACTAGTTACAGTCACACAATTGATGCTGATGTGAGCAAAGAGTGAACATTAACTTCTGTGTTAAGCTTGGGGAAACCACTAGTGAAACATGGACAGCGATTAAGCAAGCAAACATAGACAAGCCACTTTCAGGAAATCATGGTTTTGAGTGGCACTGAAGTTTCTGTGAAGGCAGAATTCAGTGCAAGATGTTCCCTGATGCAAACGTGGAGCGTGTAAGGCAGTTATTGAAAGAAGACCATCATGTAAGTGTGGGTGTGATATCAGAAGAACTTATTGTGAATCATGATGTGTGTCATAAGATTTTACAAAAAGATTTAAGGAAACAAAAACTTAATGCAAAACTCATCCCTCACACACTAACAGATGAACAGGAAGTGGTAAGACAAAGAATTTCTGCTGAACTACTGGGTAGAGCCAGACATGATCCCACATTCCTGTCAAAGATTATTGCTGGGGATGAAAGTTGGTTCTAACAGAATGACCCTCACACAAAAAATCAAAGTGCTGAATGGTGGAGACCTGGCTCAGCAGCATCAAAGAAAATCAAATGACAACCTTCGAGAACAAAGACAATGTTGATCGCATTCTTTGATAGTAAAGGATTAGTTTTCCCTGAGAATATTCCTCCAGGTCAAACAGTGAACCAAGCTGTTTATGTCAAAGTTCTGAAACATATGTGACAAGCAGTTTGATGTTACTGTCCTGATATGTGGCATTCTAAGGACTGGTTCTTACTGCATGACAATGCAAGACCCCTATACAGCTTTATCTGTTACCGAATATCTGGCCAGATATCACTGAATCCAATGGGCTGTGACAATGAGCTCACAAACATTGCAGCTAGAAATCTGCTGCTTGCTTTCAAGACCTGCAGAAATGTTGGCAACTGTGTAAAAATAGCCATGAGGACTACTACAGTAGTGGCTATGATCATCACTCGGTAAGTGCAATACTCTATTATAAAAAGGGATTATTATAAAATACTTAAAATGCTAAAAATAATAAAATAACCAATATTTCAGTCATGTTATGGAAAGGTAATTTATTATTTGCCCTGAAGAAGGACACTGGAATGCAGCTCAAACATTTTTTATTTTAGTATTTTTAGAATTTCAGCTATTTTATAAGATGATGTCACTTGCACTCTGAAGGATCTACATCTACATCTACATCTACACAGATACTCCACAACCCACCATACGGTGTGTGGTGGAGGATGCCCTGTACGACTACTATTCATTTTACTTCCTGTTCCTCTAGCAAATAGAGCAAGGGAAAAATGACTATCTATATGCCTCTGAACGAGCCCTAATTTCTCGTATTTTATCTTCATAGTCCTTATGCACAGTGTTTGTTGATGGCAGTAGAATCATTTGGCAGTAAGCTTCAAATTCCAGTTAAACTTCAAATGCTGAGTCACAAAATTTTCTCAATAGTGTTTCTTGAAAAGAACGTCACCTTCCCTTCCGGGACTCCCATTTGAGTTCCCAAAGCACCTCCATAATTCTAGCATGTTGTCTAAACTCACCAGTAACAAATCTAGCAGCCAGCCTCTGAATTGCTTCGATGTCTTCTTTCAATATCACTTGGTATGGATCCTAAACACTTGAGCAGTACCCAAAATAGGTTGCACCAGCAGTCTCCTTTACTGGTGAACCACATTTTCCTAAAATTCTCCCTATACACCAATGTCAGCCATTCACCTTCCCTATCACAGTTCTCACATGCTCTTTCCATTACATATTGCTTTGCAACATTATGCCCAGATATTTAAACAACTTGACTGTGTTAAGCAGGATACTACTAAAACTGTATCCGAACATTACAGGTTTGTTCTTCCTACTCATCTGCATTACATACATTTTTCCATATTTAGAGCTAGCTGCCATTCATCACACCAACTAGAAATTTTGTCGAAGTTGTCTCATATCTTCCTACAGTCACTCAACTTCAACACCTTACCATACACCACAGCACCATCAGCAAACAACCATAGAGTGCTGCCCATCCTGTCCACCAAATTGTAATTTTTAACATTGTAGTTTTTAACTGTTACTAGTTTTCACTTTCATACATTATGTTGGCAAAGAAGGGAATGCATGTCAGTGATAGGTCACCAATCAATGACAGTTGAGGAAATGAAACTACAGTAATAAAAGGAAAAGAGTCAATGAAGATAGGCATTTCTTCTATTGATACCAGGATATATCATCAGAAACATAGATATTGACATTTATTTGTATGGTTATGAAGACTTGTGGTAATAGTTATCAGGTAGATTCCATTCTTCTTGACATTTAGAAGAATTATAACTTGCTACTTTTGTTTGCAAAATACTGACATGGATTATTTATGGAAGCATGGAAAAACTGGTAGAGGCTTACCTTGGGGAGGACTAGTTTGGGCTCTAGACATATGTAGGAGCTTTTGAGGCAATGATGTCACCAGAACTTATCTTAGAATAGAGTTTAAGGAATGTTAAATCTATGTTTACAACATTTGTAGATTTAGAGAAAGCTTTTGACAATGTTGAATGGAATACACTATTTGAAACTCTGAATGTAGCAGGGATACAATACAGGGAATGAAAGTGTTGTGACTCACCGATCATTCAAAGCGCCGCCGCGCAATTACGCGTGTCCTCTACGTGCGGCGCTGTCTGCCAGCCATGCAGCAGCTGCGCCACCTAAGCGGCCAGCCGAGCAGCGGCCACTAGACTCGGACTCAGTGCTCATTCGAATGCTAACATGTACACATGTCTTGCTTGTCAACTTACTCTGTGACTTATATGTGTTGTGTCGTTCTGAAATATATTTGTTAAACTTGACATAACAATTGGCGATGAGGTAGTGGATTTTTCCTTTTCACCGTTGACCCACAGGGTTCCATGGCTACTGTCGAGCAACTATTGCAAAATCTCCTTGAACAGCAAACACTTCTAACAGCGGCGATTCGCGATTTCGTCGCGGCGTCAAATGCGAGGCGTTTCTCGTCGTTGGCTGTACCTCCTTTTCCTCCTTACGACGGGATGGCGGAAGACTGGTCTGATTATGAAAAACATCTTTGACAGCACTTCTTGGCATTTCACGTCACAGACGAACAACCATGTAAGTCTCTGTTCCTTACCTGGATTTCACCTCAAATGTATCGGTTGTTGTCGCAATTGGCTCCTTTGAAGGATCCTGCATCTTTGTCCTTTGCTAAAATGTGCTCACTTCTGTCTGTCTATTTTCAAAAGCAAATGCATGTGGTAGCCTCTCGTGTTGCCTTTTATCGTTGTCAAAAACAGGCACATCAATCCTATCGCGCTTGGGCTGCTGAACTTCACGGCATCAGTTGAAAGTGTCAATTTGTTACTGACGTTCACATGGAATCCTATGCCGATTCCATGGTACGGGATGCTATTATCCGGTCGGCGCCTGACAAAGAAGTTCGGCAACGTGCCCTTCAGTTGGCGAATCCGACTCTAGATGAAGTTCTCTCCATTGCGCAGTCTTTTGAAATTTCTCGTGCCGCTGGGGCGCCAATAGAGGCGTGGGGTGATGTCGGGGAAATACAACCTCTGTGCGCTGTTGACGACGCGTGCGGCGCGTCCCCGCCGGCCAACGTGGCCGCAGTGCGCTCCCATGCACAGCTTCGGCCTAGCCGTAAACAACCCACTAAGAAACTGCTGCAAAACCCCCGGTAACTTCCTTCATGTCGCGGTGTTTTACGAAACATTCACGCGAGGATTGTCCCCAACGTTGGGCTGTGTGTCACAATTGCAAAAAGAAAGGTCATGTGTCTTCCATTTACAAATCCGACCGCATACATGATGTTCATGAACATGACACTGATTCTGATTCTGTGTTGTCTGTCAATTGCACTTCTTCCCTTCCAGGGAAGTTATTCCTCACCGTCCAAATCCTTGGTCGAGATGTTACATGCAAGTGGATACCGGTTCTGCTGCCACTATAATTAATTCTCAGACGTATCTTCAGTTGGGTTCTCCACTCCTGTCACCTGTCACTCGGCAATTACGGACATACAATAAACAGAAGGTTTCTCTCATGGGACAGTTTAATGCTGAGGTATCTTATAAATCCGTCGTTCGCACTGTTCCCATATTTGTGGTCGACCAGAGCAACAAAGAAAATCTTTTTGGTTTCGATGCCTTTCGCGTTTTTGGGTTCTTCATAGATGACTCTGTCAACATTGTTTCTGATGCTATTCCTTATGCTCAACTCGATTCCTTGTCGACAACAGTTTCGCCCCTTTTTTCTCCTGGGTTAGGCCGTGCAAACGACTTTGAAGCTCATATCACGCTCAACCCCACTGCTCGGCCTAAGTTTTTTCGAGCTCGGCCCATTCCTGTGGGGTTGGGTCGTCTCACTACTTCAGGGGTCTTGCTTCCTGTCACTTCCAGTGAGTGGTCCTCTCCTGTTGTTGTCGTTGTCGTTGCTTCCCAGAAATTGAAGACTATGCTGAAACAGGCCCCGTGCCTGGCTACTTATCGACCTGGCCAACATCTTGTTCTTGCCACAGACGCCTCTCAATACGGGGTCGGTGCAGTCCTTGCACACCGTTTTTCTGATGGTTCAGAACAACCCATTGCTTATGCCTCCAAAACGCTCACGGATGCCCAACAAAAGTATTCTCAAATTGAAAAAGAAGCTTTGGCCATTATTTATGCTCTTCATAAGTTTGGTGTTTTTCTCTATGGCTCAAAATTTCATCTTGTTACAGATCACAAACCACTTGTTTCCTTGTTTCATCCATCAACGTCACTTCCCGACAAGGCTGCACACCACCTCCAGCGTTGGGCTCTTTACTTGTCTCGTTTCAATTATGAGAATCATTTCTGGCCAACGGCTCAACATGCAAATGCTGATGTTCTGTCTTGCCTTCCCATGGGTCCTAATCAGGCATTCAATAGGGACGAACTTTTGTGTTTCCACCTGGACGTTGCCGAGCAGCGGGTTGTGGATGGGTTCCCCATCACTGGGGACAGGCTGGTGGCTGCTAAGAGTTCTGACCCTACCCTCTCCCGGGTTTTACGCTGTATTCACAAGGGTTGGCCAGACCACCCATCCACTAAGACTTCTGATCCGTTGCGGAACTACTACACTTTGTGCTACCACCTCACGGCTAGGGATGGTGTTATCCTCCTGTCCACTGACAATGCTTCGCCGCGTGTCGTGGTACCTGCGTCTTTGCATGCTTCGGTCTTGCGCCTCCTTCACCAAGGGCACTGGGGTGTGTCTCGCACAAAATCTCTGGCGTGCCGTCATGTTACTGGCCTGGCATTGACTCTGGAATAGCACACATGGTCGCTGCCTGCGGCCCTTGTGCGTCACAGGCCGCTGCCCCGAAGTCATCTTTGTCACCGTGGCCTTCGCCTGAGAAGCCCTGGGAGCACATTCATGCTGACTTTGTGGGACCCTTGTTAGGTACTTATTGGCTCCTCATAATTGATGCCTACTCTAACTTTCCTGTCATTGTCCGTTGCACGTTGCCTACCACCGCGGCAACCACCAGTGCTCTCGCCCGCATTTTTTCTTTGGAAGGCCTCCCCTCTACTCTTGTTACTGATAATGGTCCGCAATTTGCCTCTTCTGAATTTGTGGATTTTTGTGCTCGTCACGGCGTTATGCATGTCACGGTCCCGCCACTCCATCCACAATCCAACGATGAGGCTGAACGACTGGTCCGCACGTTTAAGGCTCAGATGCGGAAACTTCTGACTTCTTCTGCTGCTGATGATGCGCTTCTCCAGTTTCTGGCGTCTTACCGTTTCACCCCCATGGGCGACCACAGCCCATCTGAGCTCTTACATGGCCGACAGCCCCGCACGCTACTTCATCTTCTGCGGCCTCCAACCTCACAACCGCGGGTACCTTCCCTTGGCCGGTTCACCGCCGACGACCTCGTCTGGGTACGGGGATATGGCAGGCGGCCAAAATGGAGCCCGGGCCGCATCTTAAGACACCGTGGCAGATGCCTGTATGAAATCCAGATGGACACGGGTGTTGCAGTGCATCATTCGGACCAGCTTCGGCCTCGTGTGCCAGCAACGCCTGTTCCGAATGCCACTACACCACTTTTGGCCCTACCTGACGCTCGGGATCTTGGCAACTCTCAATACTCACAACGCAGCCCTCTCACCATCATCGCGATGCCAGCACAAGAACGGATGCCACCAGGAGACGTGCCCATGCAGGAACCGGATGACCATCCTCTGTCAGAGCAAATCTACTCGCCTCCTCCTCCAACGGACGCCGACACATCACCCATGTCTCCTGTCATATCAAATGGACTTGCTGCAATGGGCAGATTGGTGCAGGGGGCCCCAGCAGATTCGACCCCTACGTCTCCTGTCATCTCGACCCGTTATCATTGGGGACACTTCCGTCCATACGGGAAGCCTCCTCCTCGAGACTTTACGGCGAGTCAAACAACGCCTATGGACATTAGCCACCTCCAGGACACCTCCATCAAGACCAGAGTAACAATTTCAAAGGGGGGAAAAGTGTTGTGACTCGCCGATCATTCAAAGCGCCGCCGCACAATTACGCGCGTCCTCTTCGTGCGGCGCTGTCTGCCAGCCATGCAGCAGTTGCGCCACCTAAGCGGCCAGCCGAGCAGCGGCCGCTAGACTGGGCCTCAGTGCTCATTCGAAAGCTAACGTGTACACATATCTTGCTTGTCAACTTACTCTGTGACTTATATGTGTTGTGTCGTTCTGAAATATATTTGTTAAACTTGACGTTATAACAGAAAGATTATCTACAACTGATACAGAAACCAGATTGCAGTTATGAGAATTGAAGGACATGAAAAGGAAGCAGTCTGTGCAATGAGCAAGATTTGAAAGAAACCTATAATACAGTTGAAAAGGGAATTAAGATTCAGGGAGAAGAAACAAAAACTTTGAGTTTTGATGATGACACTGTAATTTTGTCAGGAATAGTGTCTTGAAAATACAGTAAAGATGAATATCAACAAAAGTATAATTAAGGTATTGGAACGTAGTCAGACTTATACTGAAGTGTCAGACAAACTGGTATAGGCATGTAAATTCAAATACAGAGGCATGTAAACAGGCAGAATACAGCGCTGTGGTTGGCAACGCCTATATGAGATGCACAAGCAATGGGACGCAGCATCTCAGAGGTAGTGATGAAGTGGGGATTTTCCCATACAACCATTTCATGAGTGTACCACGAATATCAAGAATCCAGTAAAACAGCAAATCTCCAATATCGCTGTGGCCAGAAAAAGACCCTGCAAGAATGGCAGCACCAACAGCTGAAGAGAATTGTTCAACATGACAAGTGCAGCCCTTTCACAAACTGCTGCAGATTTCAATGCTGCGCCATCAACAAGTGTCAGCATGTAAACCATTCAACGAAACATAATTGACAATGGCTTTTGGAGCCAAAGGAACATTTGTGTACCCTTAATGACAGTATGACACAAAGCTTTATGCCTTGTCTGGGCCTGTGAACACTGACATTGGATTGTTGATGACTGGAAATATGTTGCCTGGTCAGACGAGTCTCGTTTGAAATTGTATCGAGCGGATGGAAGTGTGCGGGTATGGGGACAACCTCATGAATCCATGGACCCTGCATGTCAGCAGGGGACTGTTCAAGCTGGTGGAGGCTCTGTAATGGTGTGGAGACTGTGCAGTTGGAGTGATATGGGCCGCTGATACGTCTAGATATGACTGTGACAGGTGGCATATACGTAAGCATCCTGTCTGACCACCTGCATCCATTCATGTCCATTGTGCATTCTGATGGAATTGGGCAATTCTGGCAGAACAATGTGACACCCCACATGTCAATAATTGCTACACAGTGACTCCAGGAACACTCTTTGGAGTTTAAACACTCCCACTGACCACCAAACTCCCCGGCCATGAACATTACTGGGCATATCTGGGATACCTTGCAAAGTACTGTTCAGAAGAGATCTCCACCCCTTTGTACTCTTACGAATTTATGGACAGCCCTACAGGATTCATAGTGTCCATTCCCTCTAGCACTTCTTCAGACATAAATTGCGTCCATGCCATGTCACACACTGTGGCACTTCTGCGTGCTCGCGAGGGCCCTACACAATATTAGGCAGGTGTACCGATTTCTTTGGATTTTCAGTGAGTGTAAATAAGGTGATGCTGAAAGAACTGTATTATGAAATGAGGCATTAAAAGTAGTAAATGAGTTTTGCTATTTGTGCAACTAATTAACTGATGATGGCCAACACAGACAGGACAAAAAATGCAGGCTAGCGGACAAAAGCATTTCTAAGAAAGAGAAATCAGTTAGCAACAAGCATAAATTTAAATATCAGAAAGTCTTTTCTGAAAATATTTCTCTGGAATTTAGTCATTTACAGAAGTGAACATGGATGATAAACAGTTCAGACAAGAAGATAATACAATGTTTTTAAGATATGTTGCTACACAATAATGTTGGAGACTAGATGGGTAGATCAAGTAAGTAATGAAGAGGTACTGAATCAAATTGGGGAAAAAGAAATCTATAGCACAACCTGACTATAAGAAAGGACTGGTAGATAGGACACATCCTGACACACAAAGGATCATCTGTTTGATAATGGAGAGAAGTGTGGGGGGTAAAAATTGTAGAGGAAGACCAAGGCATGAATACAAGAAGCACGTTCAAATCGATCTAGGTTACAGTTGTTATGCAGGGATGAAGAGACTTGCACTGGACAGACTACTGTGGAGAGCTGCATTGAACTAGTCTTTGCAATGAGGATCTTCACAACAAAAATTAATATAGTCTTCCACCTTGTTCACTCTTTATTTCAACAAACTATACAATTTTAATGCATTTCAGTTGAAGCTGGAGTAATTGTGGACTCATCATTTCATGTCCTTTATTGACAGAAGTGTTTTGACACAGTTGCACATCACTATATAATAAACTGTCACTGAAGTAACGATACAGCACAACTGATGCCATGTCAACTGCCCCATAAAGATAAAAATGCAGGCAGCCACAACAAACTGTCTAGCTTGTTACATATCTCTCTGTTTTGGGAATCAGTTCTTGAGTCACATTTTCAGTTGACAGAAATGGACTGCATTTCAATAGAAGATCTTTTCACCGAGAAAGAAATTGTTGCTAACTTGAAAGTAGCATATGAAAGTAAATATTTGTTTCTGAGAATGACTGACAGATGCTAGCCACTACTCTGATCTTTAGTCCTCCTCAGATCTTCCTCACAGGTGCCGACACCATGGGGCCTGAGCCCCCTAAAAATTCGTGATTTAAGAAAATTATTAATTATATTATGCTTTGTAAAATCACAAAATTATGTTGGAATTTTTTATTTTCCTTGTTTGACAATAGTTGCCTTTTAAACTACATTGGTTAATGAGTTAAAACAAATAATTACTATCGTAGTAAGCAGGTTAACTGAAAACAAGTGGTGTGAATCATGATAGTGTTACGGTGCTGCGGGCACACTTAGAATTTGTCCCAGTGAGCGAACCTTCAGGTAAAGTCTGGTGCCAGCGGGCCAGTGCTGCAGCCGTGATGACATCAAAAGGACTGGAGAAAAAGCACGTGGAACCCTCCACCTCACATTGCCTTGATGCTTCAAGACATTAAAACGCTATGGCTATATAAGGCCCACCCTGTTGTCACAGTCATTCAGTCGTTCAGCGCGTACTGCAGACGTGTTAAGTGTTCCAACATTAGAGTCTAGTGGACTATTTTACATGACTATATTTTATTTGTTTACTTTAGTCTCTTAGTGTATTGTGAATTAAGTTTGCAGTGGATAAATTTGTTATCAAAAAGCACGCTTGGAAGTTGATGATACTGCAAGTCAACCTCCAACAATTATTGTGCTGTCAATTGCTTCGTTGTCTTCAGGCGAGAACCGTTCACAGCCCAAAACCTGGACAATTTGGTAAGGGAAGATAATTTTAGAAGTCTTGGTTGATCAAAGATACAATATGAAGCAACTACTGAAAAAGTTTTTTGCAAAACCTGCAAGGAGGTAGATGCTAAAAGTCTATTACAATTTTCTTCAAAAAAAGAATATTAATTTACTTCCATAGGGTTTTATAACTGGAAAAAAGGCTTTGGAAAAATTCCATCTTCATGAAAATACATTTATGTGTAAAGAAGGTGTTCTAAAACTAAATTATGCCACTAACTAAAGTGTGGCCTCCCAATTGAACGAACAGTTAGATAGTGATATGAAGAAAGGCCTTTCAGCTCTTGAGACAATTTTTACTACCATACAATCTCTGTGCTGACAAAGATTGGCAATTAGAGGGTATGAAGATGGAAACTAAAATTTTTTTCAATTGTTGGAACTCCAAAAGAATGACATACCTGAGTTTAATGATTGGTTAGGGCATTTGAGGTATAAGTGGATGTCCCACAATATTCAAAACGTGATCATTGATCTACTAGAAAAGTCTATGTTGAGATAGGTATTGGCTTCAATCAAGAAGACTGAACATTTTTCTATTATGGTTGACGAAACATGTGATTCTTCGATTCACGAACAAGTGTCATTTTGTATTTGTACAGTCGATGATTCCTTAATCATCAACGAAGACTTTATTGGCTTATATGAGACCCCCAACACTGAATCACACACTCTATTTAGTATTTTAAAAGACGTTTCTGCTCGTCTTGATTTGTCAATGAATAACTTAAGAGGACGGTGCTATGATGGTGCCTTGAATATGAGAGGTAAGTTCAAAGCACTAAAAAAGTTAGTTTTGGATGTACAACCAAAAGCATGTTATGTGCACTGCACTGCTCACAGTTTAGACTTGGCAGTTGTAGGCAGTCTCCACCATCTTACATCTATGAGGGATATTATGGCTTCAGCCAAGGACTTAACAAACACTGTAAGGGAATCCAACAAAAGGATGGGACTTTTCAGAAGCATACGCTGTGAGAGCGCCAGCAACCAAGATGGTCTACGACCCCTTTGCCTGACTCAATGGACTATGCAAGCTTCTAGTATCTTGAGAATATTGAAAAACTTTGAAGACCTCCTAGAGTTTTTTGAAACATTTTGTGCAGAGGACAAAACAGAGGCAGGTTACAATTCAAGACTTATTTCTTTTTACGTCTTTATTACTATGCAATGAATCCAGTAGAGGATGTCAATGAAAAAATTCAATACCCTCATCTAAGTGTTGCTGATCTCGAAAAAATATATGAGGGCTTGATTTGTATGTTGAATGGAAAGGAATGATAGTTTTGAACACTTTTGGGAATTGTGTTTTAAAGAAAAATGTTCACTAGCTTCCTTGGAATCGAAGTATACCGAAGAAGTATGAAAACAACAAAGCCAGCTCACCGCACACTTTCAAAACCCCAGAGGAATACTACAAAGCTATTTCCATTAAAGTTTGTGAAATGGTGCAATCTTGCATTACCGAGCAGTTTGCTTCAACTGGACTCACACAGGTCATTACAGTTGAACAAGAGTACTTGCTTTTAGTGAACAGAGGTGAAACAAATTTGGAAAAACCAACTGAGTTTTTAAAAAATGATCTAGACATTGAGAGACTGTGCTTACACTTGAATATGTTAGCTGATATTACCAATAAAAAACAACTGGTCGTAAAAAACATGTGTGATGTAAGAAAGTACATTACACAAGAGCCTGCAGGTGGAGAAATGTTATGTGAAGTAGTGAAGTGCATTAAGCTTCTCCAAGTAGTTGCAATCATGGCAGCAACAGCAGAACAGTCATTTAGCACCCTTAGACGCCTGAAGTCATATCTCCAATCATCAATGGGACAGAAGCGATTGATCAACTTGGCTGTTCTTAGACGTCTGAAGTCATATCTCCAATCATCAATGGGACAGAAGCGATTGATCAACTTGGCTGTTCTTCATGCCCACCGAGATGTTGTGGATGTATTCAATATCTGACCAATCATCATATTCAGTAATCCAGTCAGACTGTTGACATTTGCACCTTTCTATAGACACTCCATCCCTAATAATGGCATTTAGAGCAATATTAAAAATCTTTATAAAATAGAGAATTAAATACATACAAGGTGTACAACTTTGCTTCCACAATTTGCCTATAAGTGGTGACAATGGTAAGTAGCGGTCGAAAGAAACAGATCGTAGATGTCAGGCAGTTAGTTTGGACCTCAGTCAACATAACCTCATTCAACCATTAGTCAATTTGTGTCTGCATCATAAAGCTGCCTTTGATTGATATGTCAGTTTAGGAGCCTAATTCTCATCATTTGCAGCAGGTGTTACTGTTTTGTTTCAATATGAAGAAAACAGTGGCTCAGTCTCATTGAATGCTCTCAAGTATGTATGGTAAGGACGCTATTAGTGACAGAATGTGTCATGAGTCATTTCAATGCTTCAAGAACGGTGATTTTAATGTCGTAGACCGGCACAGTGGTGGAAGAGAAAATGTTTTCAAAGATGCAGAATTGGAGAAATTGGTGAGTGAAGACTCGCATCAAACTCAAGAAGAATTGTCACGATTAGTGGGAGAGACACAGCAAGCCATTTCAAAAGGTCTCAAGACTATGGGCATGATTCAGAAAGAAGGAACTTGGGTCCCTTGTGAGCTGAAACCAAGATACATTGAATGGCATTTATGTGTTTGTGAACTGTTGCTTCAGAGGCAAAAATGGAAGGGATTTCTGTATTGCAATGTGACCAGGGATGAAAAATGGGATCATTACAATAACCCTAAATGCAAAAAATCATGGGGATATCCCAGCCATGCTTCCACGTCAATGGCCAAACCGAATATTCATGGCTCCAAGATCATGCTCTGCATTTGGTGGGACCATCTCGGCGTCGTGTACAGTGAGGTGTTAAAACCAAGTGAAACAATCACAGGTGCACATTAACAAATGCAATTAATGCATCTGAGCAGAGTATTAAAAGACATATGGCTGCAGTACAGCGAGAGGCATGATAAAGTGATTTTGTAGCACAACAACGTCGTTTGACCCCATGTTGCAAAAGAGGTCAAAATTTACTCGTAAATGTTAAAATGGGAAGTCCTACCCCACCCGCAGTATTCCCCAGACATTGATCCCTCTGACTATCACCTGTTTAGATCAATGGCGCATGGCCTGGCTAACCAACACTTCCAATATCATGAAGAAGTCACAAATTGGATTCATGGATCGCTTCAAAAGATGAACAATTTTTTTGATGCAGTATTCGTATACTGCCCAAAATATGGGAGAAAGCAGTGGCTAGTGATGGAAAATACTTTGAATGATGCATGTGTAACCAATTTGTTTCATTAAAGCCTCAAATGTTGGGGAAAAAATGGTGGAAGCAAAGTTGTACACCTTGTACATAATGTTAAATTTTCAGTTTCGAAATATTAGTACTAGTTTAGTACTATATTACTATAGTACTGTATTGGCTGTTTCCAAATACTTAAATACTTTTAGGGTATAAGACCCAATTAAAACCCACTATTTACATACTTTTTGACTGAATCTATTAGGAATACTGAATTAACTTTATTAACTGTATTAAAGCATTAACTTTGAGATATTATTTTTATTTAATGACCCTGAGTCTTATTCAAAGTAAGCTTAAATTAGCTATTTCACTTATTAATCAAAGTGCTATTACTGTGGGACAGCAATATTTTATGTTTTATTCTTTTAATGATAGTTTAGGATTTATTTAAATATATATTCATTACTCTGTAATAATCTATAAGCATGTTTATTACTGTAAATTAAATTAGCTTTTTGTGAAAATGCCATGCATGTTTATGTTTTGTTTCTTTTTTCAAAGCCTAAAAATGTGTCAGGCTTGTCAAGTTTCCCCGAGTGCCAAGTTACTGAGAGGCCAGTTTTCAGGGTTCTAATGTTGATCATATGACTCTAAAATGCTTAAAAATACTTTAAAACTCACTGTTTTTCAACGAAAATTTAGAAAATTTCCCAGGGCAAGACCCCAAGTAGCCCCCCCCCCCCCCCCCCCAATAGTTTTTGTAAGTCGGTGCCCCTGGTGTTCCTGCATGTTGCTAGTTGCTACAGGGTTCTGCTGTTGCAAGGTTCCTGTGTACAACAGCAGCATCCATTAAAAGCCTCATAGATCTTCTGATGCTCCAGTTATGTGGTGCTTTTTCAACTTCATTTTCATTATAAAGAATTGAAAATATGCTATTTCAGCAATAACAACAGGTGTTTTGGATCAAGTATGCTAACTGAACAAATTCCAGAAAATTGGAAGTCATTTGCATGGTATCGTTCCTTCAGCAGTGATAGGAGGAAAATATCTGATCCTACATGTGACTGTATCAGTATTTATCATTGGTCATTGCCTGGTATGTCCTTGTACATGCATAGTCTGCATTATAAATATATGCCATATGGTGTGCCCTTGCCTTCTTCCCATCTCTGAACTGACTTCCACAGCCAGTTAGGGAGGGACCTACAGTTCAGCAAATACTGTAAAATATGGTACAACTTACATGACATTTTTTGTACTGGAAGTGAAATAAGCAGAAAAATCACAGGACCACAAACTGTGAATTCTCAGCGATTTGCAAACATGATTGAGAAATTTTTTGGTCCAGTCTTGAACAAACTGATATTGGGGATGTATGGTTTCATCAGAAACACATCATGGCAAAGTGTTTCTGGCAGGAAAAGTTTTTTGAGCATCTCATCTCCTTTAGAGGCAATCATATGCGGCTGGCATGCTTGACCAATTTAGCATCTTGTGAGCTTTTTTATAGAGATGTCAAAAATAATTTGCTTATACTGATCATTAAAGAGTCCTTGCACTCTTGAAGAAGAATATTTACCAAGCAATAGCCCATTATACCCATCATTTTGCTGATAACAGTTGACTGGAACTTTGGAATTTGAGTAAATCGGTGTATTGACAATAATGGGCATTATATTTATGATATAATAATTAAAAAGTGCAATTTTAAATTTACAATTATGCAGAAACACATACAAATAGGAATTAAAATGATAAATGTAATTTTTGTTCAAATCAGCAGTTTCATTGCCACATCTTGTATCATCTACATCCGTAATATATAGGGTCTTACAAATGTCTTTAGAGGTCACTGAAACAAGAAAAACAAGTTTAATAAACAAGGGTTTGTGGTGGCATATTTTCTGAGATCTGAATACTTTTTCTTGGGAGGGGATGAAACATTTTTCATTGTGGATACGAGCACAGATGTTGTGTTCACATTACATCAACATGGACAACAGAGTTTTTTATGTCTGCATGTATGACAATGGTTATATGACAGTCTGAATATTAGGTAGTCTGCAGTAAGTAGTGTGATTTGAGTTGTATTTTACCGAAGCTTCAAATATTTCCATTACTGTATAGTAACCTAGCTAAATACCTTTCACTGCCTGGGTATGTATTTATTCTAGTTATATGAGCAAATCTCTTCTTTCTCCCTCTCTCTGTGTATCTCCTTTGCCCTCCTCTCTGTCCATCTCTTTCTCCCCTCTCTGTCTGTCTACCTTTTCCACCCCACCACTCTCTACCTCCTCCTGACCCTCTCTCTCTCCATCTGCTACTTCCCACTCTGTCCATCTCCTCCTCACTTTCTGAGTCCATCTCCTCCTGCCCCTTGCCCCTCTGTCTCCTCCTCATTCTCTATACCTCCTCCTCCCTCTCTCTATATAATTTCTTTTCCCCATTTCTCGCTTCATATCCTCCTCCACTCTTTCCCTGTCCATCTCCTCTTTCTTTTCTCTGCCCATTTCCTCTTCCCTGTCTATCTGTCTGTCTGTCTATCTCCTCCTCCACCCTCTCACAATCTCTGCTCCTACCCCCCCCCCCTCCCCTTGCCCACTACACTAAAAAATATCCATGTCACAGAGTACTATTGAATGCTTAGTCAACTTTTCCAGTGTAGTAATGAAAATCCTGGAACTGGTATGCAACAGTTGACAGCAGAAAAAGGTGTCAGTCACCCTCTTGTGCAGTTCATGAACAACTGCTGCATGCACACCATCTTCAGTATATCCAGATCGTAAGGCCACAAGACCACTGTGGCGGATTGCATTTCTGTCAATGGCTCTTGTAAAAGTGTTTACAGCTAAGATTTTATTTACTACAGGGCTGGGTTCATGACAGACAGTCATGTGAATTTTGACAATCAGCATAAAAAATGCCCATACAATTGTAAAGAGCATCATTTCTTGATCAACACATGGGTAGGTATTCTTGGTGATAGAGTAATACTGCCATTACTGTCATACATGTTACCACAGAGTTCAAATGGAATGCATTATCAATGCTTCCTACTTAACATATTGTCTGCCTTGCTCAAGGATGTGACAAGTCAATAAAGAATATACATATGTTTCAAACATGATGGCACACTAGTACATTTTCACAACAATATGAATGAATATCTGACACTGACACTTCAGGACCAGAAGATTGGTCAGGGAATACCCACAACTTGGCACCCTCATTGCACAGACCACAATACTCTCCACCTATGGTTAGGGGACACTTGTAGGAATTGGCTTATGCTACTTCAGTCAATGATCTGTAGACGCTACAGGATCAAATCTTCAGTTAATGAAAGCCTGTATAGTTACTGAGTAAGTATTGAAGGACAGAAAGATGCTTTGCCATAGATGAGCATCACAATGTCATGTTGAACACCTGCAAGCAAGTGTCATGAATGAATGTCACATTGAATCCCTCCTATTAAGAACTGCCAAAATCTTAGAAAGTAAGTGTTGCCAAACCCATGTGTATTGAAATTAGTTTTCTTCTCTGGATGAGTATTACTACCTCTCAAAGTACTTAGTATATATTTAACGCCTCACATACCAGAAAAAAACACCAGTTGCATCTCAAGAAACTGTAACAGGGTTGCTGCCTTTTACTACACAACACTTAAAAGGTAGTGAAATCTAGTTCTCCAAGATGTTCACTAGATGATGCATGCAGAAAAACCAATGTTTCAAGAGTCAACTACAGCTGAATTTCTTCCTGGTCAGCTTGAATAGGATAGAAAACCTGAAGCAGTACTCAACAACAGATGATACTAAAAGCTTTGCTCCCTTGTAAATGTACCACATTTTTACTGAATTCCATATACAAATGTAAATCTTCAATTTGTCCTCTCACCTAATGAAAACCAACACAGAACATTATGTCCATCAAAATAATCTGACCTGTCACTATCCAGGGAAACTATTCAGCTACCATGAAATGCTATGTATTCCCTTGTGCAGTTGTGAATTTACTATACAACCAAATGTAACAAATTGTCAGTAAGACCATATTTATACAAGAACTCATTTGACAGTGTGTTGTTCTTGAACTAATTTGTTGTAAATAATATTACTACATTTTCTGCTGACATTCCTTACCTGTGGCGAGGCTTCTCTTCTTTGCTTACAATTTCTTTCTGAATTTTTTCTTCTCCAAAAGAATGATCTTCCAAACTTTTCATTGTCTCCCCACCATCAGTTCCAACTAATGGTTCTAGTTCTGAGGCCCCTTTAAAACAAAAGACAACATCACTGAGTCACATATCACGCATCTTTGCAACGTGAATAAATAAAAAGGATACACAAATAGAAATAGTTTGTCACATGTTAATCAAGATACAAGGGTACCCATACCCAGAGGAAAGGCAGATTCTTTGCCTACCCCCTCCCCCTGCTCTCAGGAATAGGAAAAAACATAGTGTAGTCAGGTGTTTTTCTTTCAAGAAAATAATTTAAAAGCCAGTATTATGCAGGTTTTTAATGTTTAACAGGGTCAGAACAGGGACTCTTTTTACGGGTACTTACAAGTAACCGTTCATCATTTTCCAAAATATAGAAATACTTCAAACTCCCATCATGACTTGCTGCCCCCCCCCCCCCCCCCCACCGCGGAAAACTATTATATGGGTGCCCTGGTCAATATACATGTACATTAATATGTATTTAATAAATATAATACAAGGAAGAACCAAATAATTCCTAGAAGTTAGTAATAACAACACTTTTATTAAATTTACATTACTTTAAGTTCAGTTTCCTTCAAAATGCTTCCATCCTGTGTTCACAGACTGATTTCAATATTTATATAGCTATTAAAAACATTCCTGGAACTCCTTTATGTATTATTTTGTTTGGATTGTATGCATCATTTTCAACCACTTACACAGAATTCATTAAATGTGGTCTATTTAGTTTCATTTTTAGTCGTACGGAAAGAAAGAAATCAGCTGAATGTATGGGTGAGTAAGATGTCCCAGCAAATCAGTGGTACACTTCACAAGATAATTTTTAATTAATAATGGCTGGCATGCAGGATCATTGTTGTACAATAAAACAAAATTGTGTAATGGGTGGTTTTCTTGGGTGTTCCTTTAGACAACATCTCAGTTAGTAGAGACTGCCCATATTAAGTTTCTTAATAAATGTCTGGATCTTTGTTATGAATTTGCAATGCCTGTGAAATTTTAAGTATTTGGCAATGTTGTCTTCTGTTCAAGTGACTGCTGTTTTGGCTGAAGAAACATCAGGTTTAATTTCATTCATGATAGTTTATGGAAAGTTTTTAGCTTTATCTGATGTAATCAGATTATTTGCTGTTGACAACCCAATACAGGCACAAAATCTCACCAGTATGCTATAAACAGTGTAATACAAGGGACTGAATTGCAATTTCATGTCATCAAACATTTGTCGTCTACCTAGCCTGATGACCACTCAAATGCAATCAACATTTTTGTCAGTGGTGAAAGTGAACAGGTGGCTACATAAAGGTTTGTTTGCAATACTTGTATGGTGATCAAGAAATGTCTCGTGCCTCTCATCCCACTGAAGCAAACGGACATAGCACAATGATATCTGACAACAGAAGAAGACTATCATAATAGTGACTGTGCAGAATGTCTCAAGAAAGCCAAGATCTACTGCAAGAGTAACTATTTAGAACTGACACAGCAGAAAAGAGCATCTGAAGTGAGCAAGACAGCTCACCAAATGGGAAAACAAGGTTATGTGATGTAATTGCTGCCTCTCCACACCATAGACATGAGGGTGACCAGCCTAAATACTACTTCTGTTCTGGTGGATTTCTATTCAGTTGCAGTGGGGCACTTATGTCAGTCAACCCCCCACTTGCCTGGTTACCTGCAAGCTTCCTTGGAGCACCAAGTCCTGTTGAAGGGACTCAGCCACTTTGAGCAGCTGTGCCTGCTACTGAGCCAGAACTGCTGGGGTGCTGTGACTGTCAGAATCCAGCTGACCTTCTGGAGGCCTGACCAGCAAGGCCTATGAGCAGATCATCATCCATAAATATGAGGGTGAGCCACTACTGTCGCTCACCCTCATTCCTGCAGCAGACACTGGTGCTGCCAGCCTCTCTCTCCTAATTGGAGGCCATGGCCTTCCTCTGAAAGACTACTCATGCTCCAAGCAGGGCTGTAGGGTGCCTCTCCTGGGAGTAGATCTTCAATATCAATGAGAACACTCTGAGATCAACTAGCAGATCTGTGGACCACTGCCTCCAGTGCTGGCTGTGTGCTACCGGGGTTGTCATCCACCCATGATGTAGCAGCCTGCTATGTGAGCCATTGCTGCCACTCTGAGAGTGCAAGGCGTGTATGCGTCAGCACCTGCTGCCTGACATGTGCTCCACCAGGGTACCTAAGCTGCCAGCATCCTGGGGAAGAGAAATATGTACTTGTGATTCATAAGTATGAAACTGACAGTAATGTTTTCTTAACACTTTCGAGAATCTGACAGATATCCACTATCGCACCCCACACAGTGCAATCCTGATGACTGTAGGGGCCATCGACCAGCCCTCTATATCTAATGTCACCAAGTGGTTCCTAGTGGTAGAGATGCCTACGCCTAGTACCACACCTGCAGATGTACAGCATTATCAGCCTAAATTGTCTGTTCAGTTACAGATTGCAGTTCACCACTGTGCGGTGCTCTGAGAAACTGTCTTTTGTTGGCCTTTTTTGTGCCCCCTAAGTTGTGGCCATACTAAGTCATAGACACATCCTCAGCACTTTAAAAGTGGCATTTGTTAACCCACAGGAGCCTATGGGCCTACCTCAGTTCAGTGGAAATAATAGGTAAGTTTACCTGAGGTCAATGAGGTGCCCATATTGTTATTTGTCTGGACATGAGCTGCTGTTTGTTCAGGCAGTGTCAACAATATGTAGTATATGCAGAAGGCTTGGCCATGAGACACATCAGTGCAAAGAATGCTGTTAGGCCATGTATGGTACAAGGATTATTATAGTTTGTTTCTTGTTTGTGAATCATGGTTACAGTTTGCATATTTTTCTTGTACAGCAGTAAAGGGAGGTTGTAAAAATGCCAGACACACGTGCAGCGACTTCACACAAGATGGTGGGAGCCATGAAAGGCAGATGGCTGTGTTGTTGAAAACTACAGCTGAATAGAAATGGAGTAATATGGGATTACGAAGGCTTGTAGAAGCATTGCAAGTTGCTAGTGGGCAAGCATGATCCAATTCGGAAAAGGTCAAAGCATTACTGAATACAGCTGGCCCTTGTGTTGATCTTGTAGTGGCTAATTTCTTAGTTCTGTTTTTGGGGAAAATGACCAAGAATGTGTTTGTTTTCATCAATGAAGTGAGGGCTGCCACCAAATAAGGGTCAGACGAAACTTCCGTGAATATGGCTATGCTACAATTAGTGAGTGACACAAAGTAAGGCAGAAACATTTGAGGAGCTGGCTGACGGACTTGTCCAGCATTATCATAAACAACATAGCGCAAGGTCTTTTAGCAAAAAACTCAGGTGCTTGTCACAGAAACATGTTGAATCAGTGGAGTCCTACTCAGACAGGATTAAGAAGACCAGTTCTCAAAATTATGAACTAACATGAAATGCAGAGACTGACAGAGTCATCCTGGATGAGGTAGACAGTAGGGCTCTAGAAATGTTTCTGAGGGGTATTTCTGGTGACATGTCCAGAAGGGTCAGGATGGAAAACCCAAGTAATTTGCCTGCTGCTATTATGATCAACACACAGCTGGAAGAAACTGAAATTGCTACTCAGAGACAGAGAGACTACAATGTTTTTTTCCTCTGAGGTAAAATGTTACAAGTGTGGGAGTATGGATCACATCAGAAAGCAATGCCACCAGCCAGAATGTTGCAAGTGTGGAGAAGTAGGACACAAGGTGTATGACGCCACAGCAAAAACAAAATAAGTAATGTCCAAATAAGCATTCGTTTAATGGGAACTGGAGAGCATCATCCATCAGACAGCATTGCCAGTAGAACAGAAGACTGCAAAAAGTGTATGCGTGAGACAGAGGACTGGTCCATGGCCCCTACAGTCATCAGGATTGTGCTGTGCAGGATTCAGTAGTAAGGAACTGTCAGATGCTCAGAAGTGTTAAGAAAACATTACTGTCAGTAATATAGCTACTAATCACAAGTAAACAGTTATCTTCTGCAGGATGCTGGCAGATTTGGCACACTGGTGGAGCACGTATCAGGCCAGCAGGTGCTGAGATACACACACCTTGCAGTCTCGGAGTCACTACAACAGCTCATATTGCAGGCTGCTATGTCATGGGTGGACGACAACCCTGGTAGTACCACCGACACAGTCAGCACGGGAGACAGTGTTCTGCAGCTCTGCCAGTTGATCTCCGGAGTGTTCTCATTGATGCTGAAGATCAACACCCTCCAGTCCTGCTTGGAGTGTGAGTAGCCTTTCAGAAGAGGGCCACAGCCTCCCATTAGGGGAGAGGGGCTGGCAATATCAGTGTTTGCTGCAGAAATCAGGGTGAGTGGCAGCAATGGCTCACCCTCACGATGATGGATGATGATCTGCTTCTAGGCCCTGCTTGTCAGACCTTGAGAAGATCAGCTGGATGGTGAGTCATAACACCCCATCAGCATTTAGTCAGTAGTAGGTACTGCTGCTCAAAGTGGCTAAGTCCCTCCAACAGGAATTGGTGCTTCATGGAAGTTTGGAACCATCAAAGTGAGTCGAGGGTTGACTGACATAATGCTCCACTCTCAAAAGGAGCACTGAAAGTGAATATAAATCCACCAGGACTGGATTAGTATTTATGCTGGGTGTGCTAATGTCACTGGTATGGTGAGGCAGCAATGACGTGCATCATGGTTTTTCCGTTTGATCATCTCTCTTGATTGCTTCAGGGTTTCTTAATTTCACCTTTCAGATGCTCTTTTTTACTGCATCAGTAACTGAGTAGCTACTCTTGCTGACACATCTGGGCTTGATGACAATCTTCTTGGGTAGCCAGTCAGATAATGCAGTCATCTTGACACAATATTTCAACTTTAATATCAGATAAAACCAGATTCCTTGTCTTACTTACAAGGAAAGCCTTATCCTTATTAATAATATTATGAGATAATCAAATTTCAATACATTGCTTCAGAACACATTCCCAGTAGTGAGAAGCACTTCATTAAGAAAGTGTTCTGCCACTGTGTATTTCTCTGGGTGGGACAAATTAGTATGACGATGGTTTCCTACACATCCGTCCTGAATAATACAGATAGTTTGGCCAATATAATCTGTCCCACAATGACATGGAATTTTATATACTTCGGGCTTACTCAGTCCCAAATCATCCTTTACTGATCAAAGATGGGCTCTAATCTTAACCAATGGCATAATTACCCTTTTAATCTCAGATATTCTAAAAATTCTTGAAATTTTTGAGCATATACTGCTGGCAAAAGGCAAAAATGCAACAGATTTACAAATAACATCTAATGGTTCAGCTGACAGTCCCAACTGAAGAGCATGACATATTAGTTTAGTTTGGTGGGTGGACAACAAAAATTCAACAATTGTCTCACTTTCCTACAATGAGAGTATGTGTATAACCAAGGTAAGAGATGAGGGTTATTTTAACTACAATGGTTAGGCAGTTTTAACTCTCCCCTTGTTATGTGTTTTTTTTTTCCTTTTTTTTCCAACTGAGGTTAATTCATGGCCTACAAATATCTTACTATGTGGAAACAGGCAGTTGGTTATGATTCTATGAGCTACATGCTGTTTTTTATTTTTTTTTAAATATGTCCTTCAGTCCTTACACCTTTGATTCTTGTTGTTGTTGGTGTGGTCTTCAGTCCAGAGACTGATTTGATCCCGCTCTCCATGCTACTCTATCCTGTGCAAGCTTCTTCATCTCCAAGTACCTTCTGCAACCTATACCCTTCTGAATCTGCTTAGTATATTCATCTCTCGGTTTCCCTCTATGATGTTTACCCTCCATGCTTTCCTCCAATACTAAATTGGTGATCCCTTGATGCCTCAGAATGTGTCCAACCAAACAATCCCTTCTTCTAGCCATGTTGTGCCACAAATTCCTCTTCTCCCCAATTCTATTCAGTACCTCCTCATTAGTTATGTGATTTACCCAATTTTTATGCAATTCTAATCTTTTAAAAACACCATAATTTTATGTTACATTAAGGAAATAAGTGGCTTTTAGGATTTTAAAGCTCAAATAGGCAAAAATAAGTATTAATGTCGAAATAGGCTGTTTTAGGTGCTATAAAAGTAACAGTTTCAAGTTTACATAGTCATGAAATGCATAAGCCCAAAGTTTATTTGCAACTAGGAACTCAGGAAAAGAATAGGTTTTAACCTGAAGGTCCATGGTCTACTCATCAGTCTGGGACCCTTATCAGGTAGGATTAATGGCAGAGTGTTAGTGTGTATGGAAGCATAAGGCACATCAGATGTGAGTGGGGCTAGTCATTTACTTAAATCTGTAACACTTTTAATACATATTTAGAAGCAATATTAGTTTTCTATGCAAGTAACAGTTTATACACTTACTTCATTTTTTCCTATCCTTCAGTCACTAGACATAATATATGATTTACTACTGTTTTTCAACACTTTTAAAAGCAGATGAAAGAAAGGAAGGAAGAAATATTATGGTTTTATTTCCCATCACTGGTGAGATAATTAAGAGACAGAGCACAAACTCGGATTGTGAAAGAGTGGGGAAGGATACCTGCTATGGCTGAACCTGACAAGTAACATTTAGAAAGCTTGGTACAACCATTAACTCTTCTTCAGTAAAAACAAATAAAAAGTAAACTACAGCATTGTTTTAAACAGTTTCTTTATTTAAAAAAATAAATATTATTTTCAGGGAATAGGGCACAAGGCTAGCTTATATTGCAACTTTACACTGAGCATACAGTAATGAAAGGAAATATCTGACAGTAAGCTTGTAATTGGTCTGGTCTTTCATGTTGCTAATAATGCTCATGAGCCTCCAGCTCCACATTAAACCTGATGCTGATGCTTTATTAAACCTGATGGTACTGCTTAGTCCAGTAAACTCCTAAAATGTACAGTCCCACATGATCAGCTCTTCTTCAATGTCTAGGGGGAGACTGAACACCCACTGCACTAGAAACCTATCATGGTGAGCTCCTGTGACCAGATGCTCCACTGAAAACCAGTCCATTCAGTTGGAAGTTGATTTGAGAAACCACCAATGATGCATCCCACAATGAAGTTTAAACTTGTGTTTATTCTTATAATAGACATACCCCAGTTACAATAGCACTGCACTGGTAAACCTCACTGGAAGAACTATAGTGATTCCTAACTTACTGTCAATTGCAATTCATTGTCCCATGAAAATTTCTATGAGCAACAGCCTGTGAACAGTTTCTATCACTCTCAAATGGCACTCTCAAACTTTCCAACAACAAGAGAGCACCACAACATCTCTGTTCCTGAAGACTCATTCTGAAAAACTACTGACTTATTGTTAAAAACTGCTCACTGCAAAAATGCCCTCTCCCTAGAGCACAGCTCACTGCTCTTATTTGTCTGAGTTGCTCTACCTTTTCCAATGGCTTGTCATGCTAGCACTGCAAAATTACACTTTTATAAGTGTACTTTTAGTATTATAAGTTATATGATCATCCAATGTTTTATTACGAGTTGTATTTAATGTAGGGAGGTCGTCATTTTTGACTGACCTTACTACTGGTTAAATCTACTTACCATTTCAGCAATACTTTATGTTAAGCCTTATTCATATGTCACAAGTCATATTCTAACACTACTCAAGTATTATTACATCTATGATGTATATTTTTGCCTGTACAATATTGTGGCATAAATGCTGTGCATTGACATCTCACACATGGTTGTTGGTGTTAGCATTCACTTGCAATCGAGTTAATTAAATCCGATTCATGTGTCACTCTTCAATTGAAAGTGGTGCTGAAACCATGATATAGTTGACACTAGATTGTGTTGCTTACATATTCTTGATAACATTCTTGATTATCATCTGATTTACTACTGGTGTCCTTATCATGTTTTGTTATACAATATAATTACATTGTGAACAATAATATAAAATTAAATTAAATTTATTGTGGCATGCAGAGTTTCTGAAGTTCAGATGAGTCCTTAGTCTCACTGCACTTGTCACACTGATATGGAGCAATCAGTGTGCTAATTTCATTTGTAGACTGTAGTTCATATCTTGTTGCAAACAGAAGTAGTTTTGTAATACTTGACTTTCTCTGTTTTCTAAGGACATGGGTCATATTAGCAACTGTCTCTGGGACTTCCCAATCTCTTAACCATCACTCTAGGCTCCTAAAATGCTTTCCCACACCAGTGGCTATTGTGCTAGACAGGACGTACCTCATTCACACCAACCAGTAGCTCCCTACCTGTGGAAGCTTTCAGCTAGCACTGAAGTGTAATGTCATAAGCTGTAAACTGCAGACAATAAATATAGGTATTTCCAGATAAATTGGTATTGGTCAAACTGGCCAGATCACATGTAATTTCAGAACACCAACTGCAAATTAACAGACAAAATAAGAAAAATATACTTAATATACTTGGAAATAGCCAAAAAATTCTTGCACATGGCTGCAATCATGGCATGGTTCTGGAAGGTTTCTCACACAATATCAACATTATAGGCTTTTTAAGGAGAGAATTTAATAAGAAGAACCATGTAGTCATTATGTAGGGTGCTAGTACTCATTTATACAACAATTACAATTACAAAATTGAGAACAATACTGTAAACACTACTCGACTCTTACATACAAAAAGGAATATTGTGTCATTTTACAATTAATTTAATTAACAATAGATGGAATACTCTGTGGAATATACCATGAGGTTTGTGAAAATTGCAACACCCAGAAAGAGTAACCGAATAAATCCAAATCTGGAGGATATCTAGAGCAGTGTGTGTGGCATCAATAAGCGATTTAGGAAAAAATGACTTTCTGTCAGTGGAGTGACTGATGAATTATACACCTTTATTTTTACTTTAGACATATTCACATTTATAATATAGTAATAGTCATCACTAGCCTTGGCCATTCATTAGCTATCTTCAGTTTCTATACATCACAGGTGGTAGTTGTGAATGTTTTGTATGCCAAATGACACATATGACACATACAATCTGAAGATGGCTAATGTATGGGCAAAACCAATATTGACTCTCATCATATCACATATGTAATAGTGTCTAAAATAAACAGAAGTGTATACATGATTTATGTTACAGAAATATGGCATACACCTAGGCTCCGAAGCTTGCCCTGAAAGATAAGTGTCTGACAAAGTTAGTAAGTGATTAACTGTGAAATCACATGGAAATGAGAAAACAGTTATCAGTCTGTGACGATCAGTGTCAGTTCAAATGAGATTGTCATAGTATAACAGTATTGTTTATTGTAGTGTTTTCAGACAAGCCACTTCAAGCTATTCTATACTAATGACCCCATATGCATTAGATGCTGTGGTAACCACAGTCTTACAGCTTCCGTGGATGAGTGCTGGAGTGCTGTCGTGGATGAATGTTAAGTGTGATTGTTGGCGCATCCATTCCAGCAACCTTTACATAAGGGAAGTTTCAGATCCCAATGTACTGCCCCTACTTGAGGCAATTTTACATACTGCATTTCAAGTGGCAACATGAGGAATGGGAAAGCCTACTTCAGGAATGAAAGGTATCACTGGTTCCTTGAATTACACATGTGTCTAAAATGTAATCAATCAAAAATTCCTGGGATACTGTTGGTCAGAAACTTACCAGCAATTAACAAAGGACTTCAGCCAAGTAAAAAGTAAGCAAAGACATATAGGTATAAAATCACAAATAGACTCAGCTGCTAAAATAACATCCTGTGTTACCCTGATGTAACCATCAAGTATCAGCCCAGTGTAAATAAGGAGGAAAAAAAAATTATGGTTATTGGATACAAAGTGACCTAAAGTGGACAGACATATTGAATACATCAATTCAAAACTGAGTACAGGTTGTTATCCTTTAAGAGTCCCTAAAGTATGTATAAGTGACCAGTCAGTAATTAGTGATTGCTATGCATATTTTAATATGCATCTGAAATATAGTCTCATAGTCTGGGGAATTTCCCAAGCAACTCTGAGAGCCTTCAGAATCAAAACCCATTAGGGTCAGTATAAGGAGCAGAGATAGACATTCATGTAAAGAATTGTTTAAAATATTTAAAGTGCTGCTGTTGCCATGCATGTATATCATAAACACACTAATGTACAGGGTGATTATAATTAAAGTTAAACTTTCAAACTGCTGTAGAAATGACACCATTTGTCAGATGACATCAAATTGCAACAGAATATTATTGGAGAAGGGGGGAAACGTATGGCAGAAGAAAAATAAATAGTTACAAAATGTAGCAATAACTCCGCCATAGCCGGTCCCAAGCCCGGTTGAAAAAGGAGGAGGGGGAGGAGTAACACCTCATTAAAAAACCTTGGTTCACCTGGCCCGGGTGATAGTACCTCGTGAGGGCCCTTTGCCAGGGACACGGTGAAGACCTCAACGGCAGTGAAGGCAGAGATGAAGATCATCGGTATGGTGGAACTGGCAACCTTGCTTTTTGGGATACTATAAAAGCTATCGTCCAAGGTTATTTGGACAAAGGGCACGATGGTTCCACAGGTTAGTGGCGGTAACCCTACAGCGTCTGTTCCACATGTTAGTGGCAGCTGATCTATAAAACTCAGAAGTGGAACTCTGAGCTTAACCAGACTGAATCTCAATTTCAGTCACAAACCCAGTCCAATTAAATCAACATGGATACAGCACCTTCAAAGACAAATTACCCCAGTGGGTCAAATCCCACGGTTGAAAAACCGCAAGTGGTCTATTCGGATTCTGGGGAGACCACAGAAGTGTGCATGGAGGTAAATCGGAGTACCTCAAAACCCCGTAATAAGAAAATCAAACCAAAATCTAGAATCTGGCTAATGACATTTAATGTAAATTCTCTCTTAAAAATGGGAAAACTAAAAAACATCCTGGACAAATCCAGAGAACGTAAAATCAAAATTATTGCATTTCAGGAATCAAGATATACAGATGAAAATCCTTTTGATTCAGAAGGATACAGGATATACAAAGGAAAACCTGGAAAACGAGCCATGGAAAATTGTCCACAATTTGGAACTGGATTTATAGTAGATACATCAATACTTGATTCAGGCGCAACTTTCAAATCTTACTCGGGTTGACTCTCCACGATGACAATAAAATCAGCTAATAAGATATACACACTAATCAACGGACATGCACCAACTAACATCACTAACAAAAACAAAATAGAAGAAGTAGAAGAATTCTGGAACCAATTAGATAATGTTCTCCAAAAAATGCCAAATAACCATGTCAAAATCCTTATGGGCGATTTCAATGCACAAACCGGTAAAGAAAAGAAATATCGATATTGGGTAGGTAAATGGTCAGGGCATACACAGACCAACCGGAATGGCATGCGACTCATTGAAATCTGCAAAAACCATGACCTATTTTTCAAATCAACATTTTTCAAGGAAAGAGCCTCGAAAACAAAAACTTGGATCTCACCTAATCCAATACTAGGTGAATATCAGTTGGATCATGTAATGATCTCCTGCGTGAATACAGTAGAAATCATGAAACATAAAGTCCTTAATGGACTAGACCTAGATTCCAACCATTACCCAACAAAATTCTCCCTAGATGTCATTCCAGAAAAAAGAAAATTCACTAAGAAATCTCCACACCGTAAATATGATGTACAAAAGATAAATGGCAATGAACAATTTACAAAAGAAACGCAATATTTAAAACCACAAAATTGGCAACAACTGCAAGCAGGACTTTTAAATGCAGCTGAAACTGTAGCACCGCAAACAAGAACACCTAAACACCCATGGTGGACAGATGAGTGTGACCAACTGATAAATCTCAGACAACAGGCGTGGCAAAATTGGTTGTGCAACAAAAATCAAAAGACCCTAGAAGATCTCAAAGATACCAGGAAAACAGTCACAAAAGCAATATGAACAGTCCGTAAACAACACGAAGACAAAAAATTGCAAGACATAGAAAATGATTTCAAGAAAAACAATTCCCGAAATTTCTACAGAGTATTCAAACAAAAATTAACAAAGTACTCTCCTCCATCACTCCAGTTCAAAAATGACCATGGGGAAATTGCTCATACCAACACCGAAAACTGTGAAATTCTTGCAAAATACTTTTCTAAATTACTGAATTGTGAAAAGCCTGCAGAAAAATTTGAATTCCATCGTACACAACGAAACCCAGACTCAAAGCCACCAAGTTTACAAGAGATTAAAGAGATAATTCAGTCACTGAAAAATAACAAAGCATCAGGAGAAGACCAAATCATCGCAGAATTATGGAAAAATGCAGGAGAAAATCTTATTGCAAAACTCAAAGAAATTACACATGAAATCTGGAAAACTAAAAAAATCCCCACAGATTGGAAGACTGCAATCATACATCCTCTGTACAAAAAAGGAAGTAAAACAGGCCCCAACAACTATCGTGGAATCTCTTTATTGTCAATAACATACAAAATTCTGTCTAAAGCCCTACTAAACCGCGCAGAACCTCAGCTGGGTTCAAAACTAGCCGAATACCAAGGTGGGTTCAGAAAAGGTTGATCTTGCGTAGAACAGATCCTTAACTTGAAAAACTCAATGAAATATTTACATAGTACTTCAAACAAAAGTTATGTCATCACGTTTGTCATCTTTAAAAAAGCATATGACAGTATAGACCGAGAATCCCTTTTTGAAGTATTAGCAGAATTTGGACTAGATCAAAAGACAATAAACATCATAAAAGAAACACTCACGGAGACCAAATCCAAAGTAAAATTTATGGGAGAATTGAGCACAGAATTTGAAATAGACACAGGAGTACGACAAGGGGATGTACTGTCCCCAGTGCTCTTCAATTGTGCTCTTGAAAAAGTTGTTAGAGAATGGAAAAAAGCAGGTGCACCAGCACACAGACTGGGACCAAGACATAAGGGCACAGAATTACACTGTTTAGCATTTGCTGATTACATGGCACTGATCGCACAAGACATTACTGATGCACAGAAACAGCTAGAATTATTACAAGAACAGGCAGCTAAAATAGGATTACAAATTTCATTTGAAAAAACAAAATTTATGACTGACGTCAAAGATGCACCTTCTGATCTCAAAATTGGTAATAACTACATCTCTCGAGTAAAAGAATTTAAATATTTAGGTGAATGGATTGCAGAAAATTGTAATGAAAAGAAATCTGTCAGATCAAGAGTCCAGAAAATGGAGACGGCGTTTCAGTTAACAAAAAACATTTGCAACAAAAAGAGTCTCTCGTGGAACTGCAAAATACGACACTACACAACAGTAATTAGACCTGAAGCTCTCTACGCATCTGAGACACTAAACCTTCAACACAGAACACTAAAAGAGGAATTAGAAGTGAAAGAACGTAAGATAATGAGGAAAATCCTAGGACCAAGAACTAAAGATGGGGTACATTATCCAAAACCCAATGCAGAAATATATAAAAATATCTCCAAAATAACAGACACAATGCGCATGAGAAGAATCCAATTCATGGGGCACTTAGAAAGAATGGACTCAAACAGTTTAACGCACAAAATCCATACATTTTTAAAGAACAAAACTACAAGACCGAACTGGTACAAACAGACGGAAAAAGACCTGAGAGAATTAGGGTCTCCAAATCTACATGATAGAAATAAAATCAGAAAAATCACAAACACACGGGGTTTTGAGGAAGAAGAGAGAAAAACTAACTGACATACATGGTCTACGCAACAAAAGCTAGCCCATTCGTTGTTTATGAAGGAATACCGGGCGAAAAGGAAGGCCAACAAATGTTGATTACACGTGGTCCTAAGTGATCCATCCGCGAAGAAGAAGAAGAAAGATGGCACTGTAAGCATCATAATTTAATAGTGGTCAACTACAGGTGACAAATGAATCATACAACAATGTGTAAGATGTACGTTTGACACTAAACAGACTGTACAACTCAGTGTGCATGGGCGTACAGGTGTGATACTGTTAGTTACATAAGCCCATCCACTATGGCAAGGTTATAGCACATCAGATAGGAAAAATTGGAGGCCAAAAATCACATAAAAAGCATCATTCGCATCAGTTTTTAGTTTTCCTGAAGCTATAACCCACATAAAAAGTATCAATTAAAATCAAATCGGATTATTAAATTCTGTGCGACTGGCACAAAACATGTTCAATATGCTGTCCACCATTTTCTGCAACAAGTTGAAATCAACGAACAGCATGTTCCACAACTGATCAAAGTGTTTCCGGGTCACGTTCAGAATGTGTTGCCCAATGCGTGTCTTCAATGCAGCTGAGTTTGCAAGCAGAACACTGAACACATCTTTCAGATAGCCCCACAGCCAGAAGTCACACAGATTAAGATCAGGTGATTGGGACAGCCAGGCTCTAGGGAAATGGTGGGTGATAATTCTAGCATTTCCGAAATGGCACTTCAGCAGCTGCTTACCTGGATTTGTAATATGCAGAGGTGTGCCATCTTGCATAAAAATGATCCCATCAACAAATCCACACTGTTGGAGACATGTAATGATGTGGTTGTGCAAAAGACACTGATAGTGCTTACCAGTGATGGTACAGGTAACAGGACCGGAAGCACCTGTCTCTTTGAAAAAATATGGCCCTATGATAAATGATGCCGTAAACCCACACCACACAGTGACCTTTTCAGGATGAAGTGGTACTGGTTGATTTTTGTGTGGGTTTTCCATTGCACATATTCGACAATTCTGTGTGTTGACATATCCTGTCAGATGGAAGTGGGCTTTGTCTGTCCACAAAATCTTCCACAGCCAATCATTGTCCACTTCCATGCGAGCAAGAAATTCTAAAGCAAAGGTCTCTCTTTCTGGCAGACCAATAGGAAACAACTCAGGCACTTCGGTAATTTTGAATGGATAGTAAAGAAGGATGTTTTGTAGGATTTTATGCATCGTGCTCATGGGTATGTCCAATGTTCGGCAATTCCCCATGCACTACACGTTTGCACACCAGCACACCTTGCATTGCTGTGGCCACTGTTTCCACTGATGACAAATCAATTCATTTCCTCCCTCTATCAGGTTGCACACTAAAAGAACCTGTCTTTTCAAATTTCCGAATCATTTTCTCCACACCCACGGCAGTCATCGGACTAACGCCTTTTTTCGAACCCTTCATTGTCTAGAACTTCTGCAGAATGATGTGTGCACAGTCATCATTCTTGCAATACAGCTTTACAAGCAGAGCACGATCCTACATTGAGGTGGTCATGGTGAACATTGCAGACGCAAAAAGAGGAAAAGCCGTGTACCCAGCATGTCTATACCAACTTCAATGGGTCATGCGCATGACAGGTGTTTTCATTTATGTATTCTGACACATACAGCACCATCTATTGATCAATTTTCACACTTTTTCTTTTCTTCTGCCATTTATTCCCACTTCTCTGATGATATTCCATTGCAATTTGATGTCGTTCTGACCAGTGATATTATTTCTACAGTGTTTTGAAAGTTTAACTTTAATTATAATCACCCTGTATAATAAAAAATGTAACTGGCAATGATAGTAGTCTAAGAAAAAATTGTGAGATACATAATCACAATACTCGATTGAAAGGAGAATATCCACAGTACCACTGCTGCTATTCAGCTGTTCAGTACATGAATTTCAGTGTGTAAGGAGTATTCAAATGAAAATATATGAAATGTCATAAGAAACAAATTGGTTGAAATTTGCACATGCCACTTTCGGATAATGCTGTAAGACTTCTAGGGATGTGAATTTAGTATGTGGCATGGACTTGTGCCCATGACAGAGGAGAGAAACAGGTAGTTGTGTGTCATATCCATTTGACATGGCAAGGTACATTCACACTGCAAAATTTGACAATTGAGTAGTAGTGAGGCATTATCAGATTTTGGACTATGAAAGGGGTTAAACTGACCAATATTCACTGCCAGATGGCAGCTGTATATGGGGGAGACTCTGTGTCTGACAAGTCAGTGAGAAAATGAAGTACCCGTTTTTGTGAAGGCTAGGAGTGTTTGAGTAATGACCCGAGACTAGGCCAAGCAAACATGGTAATCCCAGTCAAACTCATTGAGAAAATGAACAACCTGGTGAGATGTAATCAATGTGTAACAGTGCAAATGTTGGCAGTGATACTGGGGGCCACTGTTGGAACAGTGTAGACAACTGTGCAAGACAGCTTTGGTTACCGGAAGGTGTGCATGTAATGCCTTCGGAAGAAGCTCAGTGAACCACAAAAGTAACTGCATATGGGGCTACCATTGCAACATGTGTTCTAGTATGATGAAGATCCTACTTTTCTGGAGGCGATCATTGTTGGTGGAAATAACTGGTGCCATCACTTCAAGCCTGAGATAAAGCAGGAGAGCATGCTATGGAAGCATATGTCATCACTGTCTTTTTCAATATCTAAGGTCCGATAATCATTGAGTTCCTCAAGCATGGAAAAACCATTAACTGTGACATGTACTGTGAGACATTCTATAGCTACACAAGTCCATCAGGAGCAAATGGCCTAGGCTACCTATGGAGGGAGTGATTCTGTTGCATGATAACACATATGCATACATCTCTAAGGTCACACAAGGTGTAATGGCCAAGTTCAAGTGCGAACAGACTGAGCAATCACCCTACAGCCTGGACATGTCACCCTATGTTTGGTCCACTATAAAACATCTCAAAGGGAAGCACTTTGACTTGGATGATGAACTGAAGAATACAGTAGAGGACTGGCTGTTGTCACAGACACAGGGATTCTGGCAACACAGAATCCTTCAACTAGTTAAATAGTGGGACAGTTGTGTTCAGGCCTCTGGTGATTACGTTTGAACAAAGACTCCAATTATACCCACAATGTTGTTTCATACCTTTTCTTTTGAACATCCCTCATACATATTTTTGTAATATGTAGGCCTACATCTTATTTTGATTATGTTTTTACATAAATAATAGATTTAAGCCAATTTTCATATCCTCCTGTATACTGTACTGCATATGATAAAAAAAGAGCTAAACTAACAAACATAAATAAATAAAACACTGTTGACTCTTTGTTGACTTGCATGTAAACAACAAGCAAGAGTTTGAATGACATTGCAATAGTACCACCTCAACTGTGGTGTAACTATTACAATGATCAACAAATTTATGGCTGTCTCACCCTACGTGTAGAAAATTATGTGAGAGCTCGTCTCGGAACACATGGTATCTAATCTGTAACTTAAAATTCATTTTGTGATATGTTACTCCTATACATAGTTCCCAGGTTAATAAAAATCTCTGCACAAAAATTCTGAATCAGATTTGTCACTAACATCAGTTTTAATAAAGTTTCCTGATTATGTCAACCAGGATTTCTCATACAACACAGTTTGGGGAAGGGCAGAAGATCATTAAAAACTAGTTATCAATGTACTCAGGCATCCACCAAGAATAAATTCCCATACAGCATTGGGAAGGCAACTAGTGCAGTTATTTTGGAATCCAGAGAATAATGAAGTTCATCACATGTGAGTAAATAAGTGAAGCAAAATGAAAGATAAGTGATAAAATAACAACAGATTCCATTTCATACCACAACTGAAACATCACATAATAACTGCTAATTCATATGCATAAGTATCGACAGAAATTGATGGTGTGTAGGTCATGTGCATTTGTCACTGTGCTGGACAGCATCCAAAGTGGTTGAAAGTTAACCCAATCTTAATAGCATGGTCAGTTACCTAAAAGCACATTACTTGACTAAGACACTGAAGATCACCAAAAGTTCACTTCAAAGTAATCTGACTGCTGAACACATGACTGCAGAAAACTGATCAACTGACTCTACTAATGACCACAGACGAAGTGAACACAGCCTGCTCTACGAGATGTTACAAAGCCTTAGTTTCATCAACAGATCAAAATTGTTGTGGTGAACTCATCAAGAATGCTACCAACCCAACCCATGCTGCGGCAGGGCACCGTTGCAGTCAGTTAACTGTGGAAGCACCCTGGACCCTATTTTTAAGGTTACCAACACTGCCATCTGACTTTTGGTTACACTAACCAAAAATGTTCAGAGCCTTATCACTATTGAACTATGAAGGGAAAAGGTTTGTTTGTGATCGTGTTAGTGAAATAATTAAAGACAGACTTGTAAGGGATAGAACAATCTATCAGCTTCCTGAACATCCTTCCAACAACAGCGAGGAAAACAAAATAAACAAGAAAGAAGAACAAAAATACAACACTGCTGACATTCCTAATTTAAACTAGAGGTATGTGATGCTGTAAATATGATTCCCAATTACCAAATTGTGAATACGCTCAAACTAAAAATTTATCACCATACTGTGCAATCCCTGCGTAATAAGATCGATGAAATTAACGTACTATTAACACATGAACTTAATGATATCTCAGTGTTATGCATCTCTGAGCACTGGCTTAACCCAGAATTAATCCAGAATACGAAAATAAACAAATTTGTCTTGGCTGCTTACTACTGCAGGAAAAACAGCAAGCAGGGTGAGGTAGCAATCTACACAAAGGATAATGTAGATTTTATTACACTACCTGACTTAACTAGGGCAAATGTCGAAAAGGATTATGAAATTGCAGCTGTAAAAAATACTCAGTACAACCTGGTTATTGCTACAGTTTACCGATCACCATCCGGGAATTTTGAACTTTTCTTAAACAAAATGGAGTCATTGCTAAATCAAGTAAATAAAATGGATTGTGAATTGATAATCTGTGGTGACTTCAATATTAACTTCCTCACAAATAGTGGAAATAGGGAGACCATTTTGAATCTTGCAACGTCCTACAACTTAAAAGCTGAAGTAAAAGCTGCTACCCGAGTATCAGAAACTTGCCAAACAGCTCTTGACCAGTTTCTAGTCAAGAAGAGTTTACACAACACCTCACTAAAAATTTTCAATGGAGGTTTTAGTGATCATCTTGCTCAAATATTAAGCATAAAAGTACAAGGCAGTATTATTAACAACATGCCTTTCAGAACAGCATATCGAAGTTATAATCAGCATAATGTAAACCACTTCAACAACTTATTACAGAAAGAAAAATGGCTAGGAGTGTACAAAATGAACGATATAAATGAAAAATTCAACAGTTTCATTGATACATTAACCCATTTCTTTGAACTTGCATTCCCACTGAAAACATTAACCATACAGGGGAACTCTAGAACAAACAGTTGGATCACAAAGGGAATAAGGGTTTCAAGCCAGAAGAAAAGACTACTTCATGAAATATGTAACTCGAAAAATTCCTCACCTGCAGTACGCGCATACTATAAAAAATATTCCAAAATATTAAGAAAAGTAATAAAAGCAGCAAAAATAATGCATAATGATGAAATCATTTATAATTCAGCTAATAAATCAAAGGCTATGTGGAGTGTTATAAAAAAATAATGTGGAGAATACAGACAACCTTGCAAAAATATAACACTATCACATAAAAATAAAAAAGTAACAAACCCCTTAGAAGCAGCCAACACATGTAACAACTTTTTCACAGGTGTTGCTGATAATATGTTACAATCAAACTTTAAGAGCACCCAGGCAAATGAGTATAAAATAAGTGCATGTAGAGGATCAAGGTACATCAGTTCTGTTTCACAAGATGAAGTAGCTAAAGCAATAAAAGGACTAAAAAATTCCAAATCGGCAGGTATTGATGGTATACCTGCAACAATATTAAAGAAGAGCGCATCAAACCTAAATGAAGTACTCACACACTTATGCAACTGCTCACTTCAGGCAGGCACTTTCCCCGTGTGTTGAAAACATCAAAAGTTATTCCTGTATATAAAAAAGGGGATAAAGACAATGTAAATAACTACAGACCCATCACAATTTGCTCCTGCATCTCTAAAGTTCTGGAAAAAGTTATGTATGAGAAACTTACGAAATTTATAAATAAAAACAGCATCCTATGTAATGAACAACATGGATTCAGATACAAGAGGTCAACGACAACTGCTGTCTATGAGTGCATCAATTCCATCCTAAACCTGATGGACAAAAAACAGGAAACAATAGGAGTCTTTATTGACTTGTCAAAAGCTTTTGACATGGTGGACCATAAAATTCTGCTATCAAAGCTAGAAAGATATGGTATTCGAGGTCTGTCCAACAAGTGGATCAGTTCCTTCCTGACTAATCGTATGCAGGCAGTGTGTATCAAGCACACAAATATTGAACTAAAAACTGTATCTAATCACTTATCTGACTATAAACAAATTAAATGTGGTGTACCCCAAGGATCAGTTTTGGGACCCCTCCTGTTTCTTCTGTACATAAATGATCTAAGCTTAAATTTTGATGCACACCAAACAATCATATTTGCAGATGACACCACGATTCTACTAAAAGGAGATGACAATGAACAGTTACAGCAGACAGTAAACACGGTCACGAAACAACTTAGCTGCTGGGCACAGAGTAATCAGCTTGTAATAAACAGTAAGAAAACCATTGCTCTAAAATTCCACAGTGTTCCTAACAAGGACATGTTTATCCCATCAGTCTCTATCAATGACGAACCAGTTGGTAACAATACTGAAACCAAATTTTTAGGACTTTGGCTGCAGAGTAACATCAGATGGAATAAGCATATTGAATATCTCAATGCAGAACTGAGCAAAACATGTTACCTTCTTTGTTCATTAAAATCATGCTGTAGTGAGAAAACAATATTGAATGCATATCATGCATACTTTCATTCTCGTCTTAGATATGGGGTCACCTTCTGGGGAAACTCTAAAACAGCTAATAGCACTTTTAAACTACAAAAAAGGGCCATTAGAATCTTGTTTGGGTGCAAGCCTAGAGACTCTTGTAAACCCCTGCTTAAGAAATCTGGTATTCCTCCAGTACCATGTGTATACATTATGGAAACCCTTTTGTTCTTTAAATTAAATGTAATAGGCAAGGACCGGAGACTGCAAAATAACTGTGATATACATGAGCACTTTACCAGACAAAACAGAAACTTACATATGATTCAAATCAGCACAGCACTGTGCCAAAAAGGTACTTTTCACATGGGAGTTAAGCTTTATAACAAACTTCCTGAAAACATAAAAGCTATCACTGAGGTCAATACATTTGGAAAATCTCTTAAGTCATATTTACAGCATCACAGCTTTTACTCCATTGAACAATATTTAAATTTATGAAATGTGTTATATAAATACTTACGTGTAAAGTGTATTATTGTAACCACTCCAATGTCTTATGCATAAGCTGCTATGTAGACAACAGGACCAATAAAAAATACAATACAATACTATATTTACATACCTTCCCTTTGTAATAATGACATTGTTTGCAACTACCTTCCATTTCCATACTTAATGGTCAATTTGATCTGAAACCTTGTCAGGCCATAGCTATCTTCTTCCATGTTTTGTCTGATTAAGTTTCTTCCCTCTCTTTTAAGCACAAAATGCTTAAATTTTATCAAAAAGTTTAAGAATTGTTAATTGATCAAGTTATGCTAATTTCATGTTTGCCATCAAACTTGCCATGTTACTCATATGCAAATTCAAGATGCTGCTTTTTGACTGTGATATCCTAAGGGTGTACTATGACATGTAAGCTCAGTGAAGAAGAGATTTGTCAACCTCTTGAAGGAGCACACTGATCACATTGGAGTGGTGCAGGTGGTGTAGAACTGGTACCAGTTGTTTATTTGACCCTCCAGTATTGCCATAAGTCATGGCAGTGGTGTGTATGTGTCAGTCAGTTCTATGGAATTAGCACACAGTAAGAACGATTGATGTGGAGAAGTGACATAAAGGTAGAATGGAACTATTGTGCTTGGACATGCTTATGATCACACTGACAGTGAAGTTGCCTCATTTGTTAGGGTTTCAGTAGGAACTGCCCTGCCCAATGTGTAGATAAATAACTGTGTGCCATTCACTGCCATGTAAACTGAAACGAGAACAGTGATCGTAAAAAGATTATAACTGATTGGGACCAGAGAGGAGATTTAGGCATTATCAATGACAACTGGTTCAAACCTGACAAGAATTACTGGTTTCTGTGAATGCAGATCCATGTCAACCAGTTTATAAGTGAGTATTTTGAAGGGAACTGCATTAATAGCCATATGGAGTCAGGCAATTCACAAAAAGCCATTGGTAACAGCAGCACATAAAGCTAAAAATCTTCAATGGACCAAACAACACAGAAACTGGACAGTAGTGGACTGGAGGCATGTATTGTGGTCCAGTAAGTCACAATTATGCTCTTTTCAAGTGATGCAAGGTATTAAGTGCACTAACAGCCAAATGAGGTGTTTAACCCACAGTATGTGGAAGGTGTAGTTCAGGTCACTTGTGGTTCTGTCATCTTTTGGGGGCATGTTTCATACCATTCAGCTTACCATTCAGCTTACTGTGAACATGAACTATGGTGTTTACTTCAGTGTCTCAGTAACAGGCGTTGCCATTTCTTCTACATCTTTATGATGAGTGTGCTGTGAACACTTCTATCTCCCAAGGGTGACGAACAACCTCATTCATAAAGCAGCATATATACCTTCCTAGTTTGACAAACACACAGGCACCCTATGACACCTTGTCTGATTGAGCAAAATCACCTAATCTTAATCGTATATGGGAATATTTGGAACAGTTGGTGAAATGTACCAGTCTACATCCTTGCAATTTGGTAGCTCTTCTTCTTTAAACCTATTCTGACCTCAGTTTCATCTTTTAACTGGCCATCTTACATCCCTATTTCTTTTGGGTTTATATTGTAAGGCTCTATAAAAGACCTGGCCAAATAGCACTCTGCGAGTGTGGGCACTCTGGGCACACTCCTGGCTAGCGCTCTGAATGCAGTGGTGAGTGGGGTTGAGGAGCGACGAGGAACAGAAAAAGGCTGCTAGAGCAATTCAGTGTGCTAGTCATACTTTTCCAACAATACCAGTGGCGTTAAATCAGATTTACACTCTGCATTAAGAATAGCATGGCATCTATGCACTTGTCTGAAAAGAAAGAAAAAAAAAATGTGGAGAAACCACGTCATTCAATGCTTGAATGTGAACTGCTTTACTTTTATTGGAACATCATTACAAATCCAGCCACAAAGATGATATGATGCACTTGCCTTCTGATGAATGATAGTGAATGCTGGTGGAACTTAAGATGGTCACATTAGGGGAAAACATGAGTTAAGGGTAAATAAAGCAGTGACAGAATCATTTATGATGTGCATCACATACTGTTTGATTTCATTAAGTCTTTTACTGCAAGAGAGGAATCATTTGGTAACAGAAATGTCAAACAAGATTGATGTTATGAAACAGAAATTAATCTTATGGAAAAATCATCTTCAGGTTCATGACCTGAAACATTTTCTGGAACTGAAGGCAGGTATTTGTAGATAAGACATGACTGATTTTGTTTCAATAACTGAAACATTTCACCATGCATTCTCAAAGAGTTTCTGAGACTTTGCATATTGAAGACTGATTCCAATTTATTTGACAAACAGTTCTCAATTTTGGCTGTTGATATATCTCCTCATTGTCTCTGACTGGACCTGATTGATGTACAGCATAGCACCTGGCTCAACGACCTGTTTGTCCAGTCCAGGAATTTACAAGACTTATAAAATCTTAAACCAAGTACAAAATATTTGACTGCACAGACCAGTTGCTAAAGTTATTTCAGTGTTTGGTTTAACATTTTTTATAATATAAATTTGAGAAAGTCCCAACAACTCTCAGGTTTAACAGATTTTAATCTGTGTAACACCTTGTATTACATATCTAGTTTCCTGCATACACAGTCTTCAGTAAATAGCCATCTCACACAACACCTGCTCGGAGCAGTACAATGGTGGGGGAAGCCGGACTGCTGAGCAGACTCGGCTGCACTCGCAGAGTGCGAGCACACCCTGGGAGCACAAATCTTGGCCAGGACTGCTATATAAGATGTAATCATCAATGAGAGGCTTTTGCTGAATATGGAATACCTGAAGAAAGATGTGGACTGTCTTTTGAGCAAAACTGACACCATTATCACAGCTAGATGAGGTGTTAAAGAATATTAGTGTGACATCTCCTGCAGTTGAATAAATTTTTATCCGGTGTGCTTCACTTTCTTGATGTCACAAATTTCAAAATCATCATGTACCAATGCAGGGCTAGGAAAATTGTGGCTGAAGACAGAGTGATTAACATACACTATCTGATCAAAAGTATCTGGACACCTATTAGTGGACCATTTGAATTCTGCTGGGGACACTTTCAAAGAGGTATCTGAATGTGAAGGAATGGCAGCCCATTCTTGCTCAAGAGCTGAAACTGAGAAGGGTAGTTTATTTATTTATTTATTTACTTGTCAAGTTCCGTAGGACCAAATTGAGGAGCAAATCTCCAAGGTCATGGAACATGTCAGTACATGAAATTACAACATAAATGTAATAACAGATAAAAAAATGTTCATGAACCTTAAAAAAGTCAGTCCATAAGTTTAAGTAAACACTATTAGCTTAATTTTTCAAGGAATTCCTAGACAGAATAGAAGGAGTGACCCATGAGGAAATTCTTCAGTTTCAATTTGAAAGCGCATGGATTACTGCTAAGATTTTTGAATTAGAGTGGCAGCTTATTGAAAATGGATGCAGCAGTATACTGCACACCTTTTTGCACAAGAGTTAAGGAAGTCCGATCCAAATGCACGTTTGATTTCTGCCGAGTATTAACCGAGTGAAAGCTGCTTATTCTAGGGAATAAACTAATATTGATAACAAGAAATGACAAAATGGAATATACGTATTGAGAGACCAATGTCAAAATACCCAGATTTGTGAACAGAGGTCGACAAGAGGTTCATGAACTCACATCACTTATTGCCCGAACTGCCCACTTCTGAGCCAAAAAATATCATTTTAGAATGGGAAAAGTTACCCCAAAATATAATACCATACAACAATAGCAAATGAAAATAAGCGAAGTAGACTAATTTTCATGTCAAACGATCACTCACTTCTGATACCATTCAAATAGTAAAAATGGCAGTATTATGTCTTTGAACAAGATCCTGAAAGTGGGCTTTCCACAACAGCTTACTATCTATATGAACACCTAGAAATATTAACTGTTCAGTTTCACTTATCATATGGCCATTCTGTGAAATTAAAACGTCAGGTTTTGTTGAATTGTGTGTTAGAAACTGTAAAAACTGAGTCTTACTGTGATATAGCGTTAGTTTATTGTTTGCAAGCCATGAACTGAGGTCATGTACTGCACTATTTGAAACCCAGCCAATGTTGCACACAACATACTTTAATACCAAGCTAGTGTCATCAGCTAACAGAAATATTTTAGAGTTACCCGTAATACTAGAGGGCACATCACTTATATAAATAAGGAAGAGGAGTGGCCCCAACACTGATCCCTGGGGCACTCCCCACTTGACAGTACCCCACTCAGACCCCACATCACAGCCATTATCAACATTGTGAAACCTTTTGCTGCCTGTTGCTAAAGTAAGAGGTGAACCAATTGTGAGCTACTCCCCGTATTCCATAATGGTCCAACTTCTGGAGCAATATTTTGTGATCAACACAATCAAATGCCTTAGTTAAATCAAAAAAATATGCCAAGCATTCGAAACCTTTTGTTTAACCCATCCAGTACCTCACAGAGAAAAGAGAATACATATATCATTTTCAGTTGTTAAACGACTTCTAAAGCCAAACTGTACATTTCATAGCAAATTGTGTGATATAAAATGATCAATTATCCTCACATACATAGCCATTTCAATAACTTTTGCAAACTCTGTTGCCATAGAAATAGGTCTAAAATTATCTACATTATACCTTTCTCCCTTTTTGTAAAGTGGCTTTACTATTGAGTACTTTAATCGCTCAGGAAACTGACCATTCCTAAAGGAAAAATTACAAATATGGCTAAATAAAGGGGTAACATGTGTGACTCAATCTCCCTCTTGTCTGTATCACAGAGGAGCATTTCAGACATCAATCTCGGAAAGGCATTTGCCGAGAAAGTTGTATGATTTCCTGTAGAGACTAAATTTTTATTTAATTCACCAGCAATGCTCAGATAATCATTGTTAAATACTGTACATATATCTGATTTATCAGTAACAGAAATATTTTTACTGCGAACTGACTTTATATCGTTGACCTTGTGCTGCTGACCACACACTTCCTTCACAACTTACCATATTGTTTTAATTTTATCCTGTGAATTAGCTATTCTATTTGCATACCACATCCTCTTTGCCTTCCTAATCTCATTTTTAAGCACCTTACAATACTGTTTCTAATGGGCTACTGTAGCTTGATTGTGACTACATCTAACATTTTGATATAATTCCCGCTTTGTTCTACATGATATCCTTATCCCACTAGTCAGCCACCCGGGCTGCCCATTATTGCTAGTACCCTGTTTAGAATGTTCTAATGGAAAGTAACTCTCAAAGGGTATGAGAAATGTGTTAAGGAAAGCATTGTATTTATCATCTATGTTATCAGCACTATAGACATTCTGCCACTCTTGTTCCTTGACAAGGTATAAAAAACTCTCTATTGCTGTTGGATTAACTTTCCTACATAGTTTGTAATTAAATATGACATTGGTTTGAGTACGAAAGCCGTTAAGTGTTTTAGTGTTAGTGATGTCATATGCTGGGGACTGGAGCGCCTGGAGCGAAGTAACGTCACTCACTCATCCCAAAGGGATTCCATTGGGTTCAGCACGTGACTCAGGGCATGCCAGTCCATCTCAAGAATGTTATTGTCCTCAAATCATTCCCTCACAGATGTTGCTTTATTAAAGGGTACAATAACATGCTGATACAAACAATCATCATCTCTGAGATGTTACTCTGCTGTATGCAGTACATAATGCTGTACAACGTTTCCAAATCCTTCCACATTTGGTGTTTTCACAAGTGCAAAAGGGGAAGTATACCCGAAACACAAAAAACATCCCCATTCCATAACACCACCTCATTGTTGGCACTAGATATGATGGCAGGTCCAACCCAAATGCTTCCATCAAATTTCCACAGGGTATAAGGTGATTCATCACTCCAAATCACTTGTTTCCAGTCATTCACTGTTCAGTGATGTCACTTTTAACAGGACCTCGAGCACTGCTTAACACTGACTAAGTAAATGAGTTGTGTGAGGTGCTGCTTGGGCATTGTATGCCGAACTTTTTGACTCCCTACACACAGTCATTATGCTATCTGAACTGCTGGTAGCACTTTGGAAGTCATGACCGATTCCTTCTGTTGATTTCATGTGATTTTTTACTACCACCCTCTGCAATTGCTTGATGGCTTCTGTCCATCAGCACGTGAGGCCTACCTCGCCTTGGTTTAGCTGTGGTTATTCCTTCACATTTCCGCTTCACAGTCACATCAGCAAGAGTGAACTTGGGCAGCTTTAGAAGGGTTGAAATGTCACCAATGGATCTTTTACTCAGGTGACATCCAATGACTAGTCCATGTTCAAGTCACTGAGTTCTCCTGCCCCAGCCAGTCCACTGTTAGTGATTCTCTATTGACAACACAATACTCCCCATTTCTTTTGTACTGGAGGATCTGCCTCTTGTGACATCTAGTGATTACATAGGGGTGTCCAAACACTTTTGTCCAGATAGTGTAGATGTGACTGAAATAGTGTCACCAAACAGGTAACACCACAAGAGATATAACCACTGGTCTAACTAATTACCGAAAAATGTAATGCAACTAAGATGTAATTTGTTCAGTACCAACATATATGCAGTGCAACAAGTAGCCATTGGTGTTAGTGCAGAAGAAACATGAAATTACAGACAAACGACAGGTTTAGACAGTGCATATCACTCATATGAAAAATAAAGATATTGAGGATTCAAACAAAAATTAATATAGCTTTAGGATAGAGAAATTATACAATATTAGGATAGAGAAATTATACAAAATAACCATAAACATATTTTTGTATTAGAAAGTAATCTGATAACTGCAGAATCGGATGTACAAGCCTCAGGCCAAAGATCATATATAATGTTATGCTGTTAAAATAGAACTTAAAATGTAAACATTAAAAGCAGGAAGAAGGGTGACACACACACACACACACACACACACACACACACACACAGACACACACACACACACACACGTATATACTGGGAGTGGGGTATAACTGCCTCCCCTCCCCCAAGCTATGAAGTTTCCTCCTCTCACACACACACTTTCCTGACACCCTTATGTTTGCAAACGGACTTCAGGGATAAAATGCGTGGCAAACTTATGTTGTGCATCAACTGAAAAATAAATAGCATAATGAGTGTGTTTCAACATGACCAGCCCTGATATAATTGTACATAACCTTGTTACTTCTGTGTGTAATGTACACCTTAGCTGCTGATTATCTGCATGCATGCATGTCTAAAGCGGCATCATTGTACAGTAGACAGATAATATTCCCCCTTCTAACACAGATATTTTCCCAATCAGATAACTGCTTTCACAGGCAGTATTACTTACACACAATTAAGAAAAAATATTTACAGGAATCAGTAACAATGAATAAATATGAGATATGTAAGTCATGAGTGATTAAAATGTTTCCCAGTTGTAAAATGACATACTTTTCAACAATTATATTAAAGTTATTCATAAAAGTAAATTTTTCAACAATTATATTAAAGTTACTCATATAAGTAAATCACAGTTTTACTGTCAGTGCCACTCATAATAAACAAACAAATAATGTGTACTTACCTTCATCACCACGATCAAAGTCTGCACTTCGTTTCTTGTGGACAGGTGCAGGTCCAGTAGAACGTATGGCACCCATAGAGAGAGATTTTCTAGGTGGACCACTAGCTGCATTGCCAGGAACAGTTGACATAATGTCTGTCTTGGTGCGACCCCCACGGGGCCACGCAAACTGTAGCCGGTATTCAGTGCTAATGCGACTCAGAGCACTGCTTAAAGGGTTGCCAGTTGTCGTAGTAGGAGGCAAACTTGAAGTCATCTGTGCACATAAAAGGAAAGGCAAATGTTAGTGTTCCTTGCTTCAACATCAGTATGAATCATGTCATGCTTTCAATAAGATGTAAAAAACAATCATACTTTTAAAAAATTATACAGCAATTGCTGGTGAAATGTGGGTTTTATAATTCCACATGCATGAAATTATTTCTTTCTGTGTTGCTAAATGTAGCTTCATGCATGAAGAGGTGCCCAATAAGTGACAAATATTCTCTGTATATGTTACATTAAATTTTTTTGTAAAATATCATAATAAGACCAGCTTTTTGTATAGACAGATTTTTGTGTCTTAAACAAAATTCTGATAACCTCTAGTTCATTGTATATCTATTGACTATATTAGAAAAAAAGATTTTTTACAATTCTCTCCTCAAATACCTACAAGTGAAAAAATGCATCTATTAATGACAATAAATATTGTTTCACCAGGCAATAATTATTTTTGGTTTAGTAATATTTAACTTTTTGTTGTCTTAATGGATTCAACATTATTTCTGCAAATAATGTGTAGTATGAAAGTAATACAGTACATATATAGTTTTCAGTGGCATGGCATGAATGGTCAGAAAGAAGGATATACACTATGAGATCAAAAGTATCCGGACAACCCCCAAAACACACATTTTTTATGTTAGGTGCATAGTGCTGCCACCTACTGCAAGGTGCTCTGCGGAACTCACAGACTTCGAATGTGGTCAGGTGATAGGGTGTCACTTGTGTCATACATGTGTATGCGAGATTTCTACACTCCCAAATATCCATAGGTCCACTGTTTCCGATGTGAAGTGTAAACGTGAAGGGACACGTACAGTACAAAAGTGTACAGGCTGACCTCATCTGTTGACTGACAGAGACCACTCACAGTTGAAGAGGGTTGTAATGTGTAATAGGCAGACATCTATCCCAACCGTCACACAGGCATTCCAAACTGCATAAGGACCACTGCAAGTACTATGACAGTTAGGTGGGAGGTGAGAAACCTTGGATTTCATGGTCGAGCAGCTGCTCATAAGCCACATATCTTCCCAGTAAATGCCAAATGACACCTCACTTGGTGTAAGGAGTGTAAACATTAGACAATTTGAACAATGGAAAAATGTGTGGAGTGATGAATCACAGTACACAATATGGCGATATGATGGCAGGGTGTGGGTATGGTGAATGCCCAGTGAATGTCATCTGCCAGTGTGTGTAGTGCCAACAGTAAAATTCAGAGGCAGTGGTGTTGTGGTGTGGTTGTGTTTTTCATGGAGGGGGCTTGCACCCCTTGTTGTTTTGCATGGCACTATCACAGCACAGGCCTACACTGATGGTTCAACACAATCAAACACCTGTTCATAAAACACAGACTGTGACGGTGTGGTTACAAGACAATAACATCCCTGTAATGGACTGGCCTGCACAGAGTCCTGACTGAATCCTATAGAACACCTTTGGGACTTTTGGAATGTGAACTTCGTGTCAGGACTCACCGACCAACATCGATACCTCTCCTCAGTGCAGAACTCCCTGAAGAATAGGCTGCCATTCCCCAAGAAACCTTCCAGCACGTGATTGAACATATGCCTGCGAGAGTGGAAGCTGTCATCAATGCTAAGGGAAGGCCAACACAATCTGTATTCCAGGATTATCGATGTTGGGCACCACAAACTTGTAAGTCATTTTCAGCCAGGTGTCTGGCTACTTTTGATCACATAGTGTAGTTAAATTATATGAAATATTTAAACAAAGAAGTTTTATCATCTTTGAACAGCCATTTCCTTGCACTATCCTGCATAATGCCGTATAAATGGCCTGTTTAAGTTATTCCCATGGCACATTTATGTATGGTTTATATTTAGTGACAATTTACATTCTATCTTATTCCTTGGTTCATCTGATTTTAAAAATGGTATGTGCAAGAAAAAATTTAGTTATTTTCTCAAGTGGTAATAAATATATTACGTAAGTGAATCACAGAAAAACTTATTGTGTCCTATTTTACGAGTATTAGGTTTTTTTGTCTTCATTTTCAGAGTTATTTTGGAAAATAGTGAGTACAGACTGTGAAGATGTGACTCAATATTGTTGGTTGATTGCTACAATTGCAGAACTACAGTAAAGAAAATGATGATCCATATCTTTTAAGGAAAAGATGCAATTTCCATGGCAAATTGTATACCATACTTCATATTTCTAAAAATGAAATCATATAATTGAAAAGAATGGTATGGTTTCCTTGATATAGCAGAAAGAGAAATCTTAAAAGACAATTATAGGCTTCATTTTAAAAATACGGCAGAGGAAACAAAATGAAATTCATGTGATGAATAATCATTGCTTAATGTTGTTATAATGATCTCCACCTCTCTGTTTAAATGGTATTTCCAAGACATTTTCAGTCAGTTCTGTACAATTGTTGCAGTAATTTGATATTGTTTAAAAACTGTAAGTATGTCGTCTCCAGTTTGCAAACTATTTCAACTGCTTATAAGTATTGTTCAGAAATTCATTTCTTCTCTTAATCCCATCAGAGTTTATGTTTACAATAACCATCAGACCTTTACTGCCTTATATTGAACCATAAAATGTATTCAGTATACTTTCTTTAGTGCCATTGTTGTGAATAACTTATCCCTTGTCCTGTTACATTTGTCAGCTATTTGTACATTTTCCTTTCCTACTTATTCATATTGTTTTCAACAAATGGATCACCAGTTCAAAAATTTCAGCATTATGTTCATTCCTGAATGGCTCTATCAATCATATTACTGTATTTATATGGTACAGTAAGTATAACTTATTTGTTATTTATTTGATTCATGAAGTTTAATTGCATTCTGAGTTTACATTATAATGAACATAGATGACGTAAAGTTATGGATTGAATATTTCATTCAAAACATGCTCATTAGAGATAGATATGAGGCATTTCATATGAAAGCTGTAATAGTAATATATTTAATTCATATTCAGGTCAGTGCAAACCATTTGTGATAAGTTTAAGGTGTGTGACAGAGTAGGTTTCATATCTGAACACCAACCTTTCATGAAGAGCCCTCTTTTGACTTGCCAGTCTAGGAATATCTCATGACTCACTTCCAACTTAAACCTCCCTCCCTCTCCCCCTCCCCCTTATTCTCTTTCAAATACCTTAAAAATAATTCCACATGACCCTGAGGATCTATCACATCTGGGTTAAAAAATACAGAGCACAGGTTATGTAACATACTGCACACACATAGGAAAAGAAATCCACTACTGTACAACTACATTATTGATGATAAGTTTCTGGAAACAGTATCTACCATAAAATATTTAGAAGAGTGACCTTAAGTGGAATGACCACATAAAACAAATAGCAGGGAAAACAGATGCTGGACTTAGATCCGTAGGAAAAATTTTCTGGAAATATTACTCATCCATGAAAGAACTGGCTTACAAGGCATTTGTTCTTTAATATCGGTCATCAATATGGGACATTTACCAGTTATGACTGATAGAAGAGATAGAGAAGATCCAATGAGGAGCAGTGCGTTTTGTCAAGGGATCGTTTTGTTGATGCAAGAGTGTTGCAGAGATGCTCACCAAACTCCAGTGGAAGATGATAGAAGAGAGGCATTGCATGTCACAGAGTGTTTTACTATTGAAATTTCTAGAGAACACTTTCCGGAAAGAGTTGGACAACATATTACTCCCTCCCACAAATATCTCACGAAATGACCATTATAAGAAATTCTGAGAGATTAAAAGTAATACAGAAGCTTATCGACAATCAATCTTCCCACATGCGGCTCACAAGTGAAGCAAGGAAGAGGGGACCATTTAGTGGTAGCCAAAGTATACTCCACCACTGACCATCAGGTGGCTTGTGGAGTAATGGTGTAGATGTAGACTGCAGGCTTTCTCAGTGTATTCCAATGATAAAATCTTCTCGGGTAATAAGCTGAGTGGTGCCATAACCTTGTCACAATGTTTCAGTTAGTTTCACAACCAGCACCTTCAGGCGAGGTGTAGGGATGCCATGTTCTGCATGTCTATGTAGCCACTGGACCACTGATCACCTCTGCAGGTGGGCCAGTCATGTGCCTCTGGAAATGAGTGCTGTATTGGTGGTGGGGGAGGGGAAAACTGCATGGCCCTGGTGCAGGCATTGGCTCCTGGTGCCTGTCCATTCTGTTCGTGGACATCACCTTCATGGTGGAGCTCTGCTGTAATATTTTTGCAGTTGTGGAATACCACACTACACTGTCAAGGAACACATTTGATGATGAATGCTTGGAACTGCATGAAACCACACTAAATAACACTCTATCATAAAAAAAATAAAAATAACAATGGTCTGAGCCATTTCCACATAAAACGTTGCATTCTGCCATAAGTGTCATTTTAATAGAGAGAAACAAAGTTACAAGATCCCAATACCATAGGAGGGAAATTATACATAATTCAATAACATCAGTGTATCATTACATTTTCTGTCAACAGTTCCAAAAACCCAATGCTTAAAGTAATTTGATAGTGCAAAACACACTTATCCTACACACCTGATAGTGCTTATATTAGTCCTCATAATACAGATGTGGGATCTTGATGAAGTGATTAAAACAAAGTGTAAGAAAGCAATGTGTACACCTCACTAAAGCCACACATTTTAACATTCAAAATCACTTCCACATTCAGGCAATCCAGTATCAACAGCCACATTAATTACATTTTCAAATGATGATATAGGTATATTAACCTGTCTTTCACCAAGCATGTTGCAACATAGGCATACACTTTGGTGCAGAAAATTCATTGTAAATCACAGAGCGAAGTTTGATGGTGAAATAATGATCATGTATCTTCACTTGTGGTTTGGCACATTGTAGTCTTATAAAATCAGCAGTCCTTCTGATATACAGATTATACTGCTGAAAGAAGTAAACATCATAGGACTGGGAATATTTTTTTGTTTTTGGTGGCAATCTCTTCAGCATAAGGTCTTTGTTTGAAAACCTTGCATCTGACCAGAAATCACACAGCAATAGGCTCTTTTTCACTTGTTACATGTTTGTCAAGGGCTCAGTTTAGAAAAATTTTCATGTGTTCTTTAGTCATTTTTCCACTTTTACTTGCCTTCACATGAATGTTTCATGGGCAGGATCTTTTGAGTTTCTTTGAAATATTTGAGTGGAAAGTGCCTTGCACCTCTTGAAAACATATGTACAACTTGCCTGCTAGTCTGTCTGTCACTGATAAAGCCACATTAATTGTGTATTTGTGGGCAGTGGCCTTGCCGCAGTGTATACACCGGTTCCCGTGAGATCACCAAAGTTAAGCGCTGTCGGGTGTGGTCGGCACTTGGATGGGTGACCATCCAGGCCGCCATGCACTGTTGCCATTTTTTGGGGTGCACTCAGCCTCATGATGCCAATTGAGGAGCGGCTTCGGTCAAGAATACCATCATAACGACCGGGAGAATGGTGTGCTGACCCCACACCCGTCCTATCCGCATCCTCCAATGAGGATGACATGGCGGTCGGATGGTCCCGGTAGGCCACTCGTGGCCTGAAGATGGAGTGGGTAGATCTACAGATGTACAGACTGCAACACAATAGCTGTAGTTGTCTCTCCTCTGTGAGGCAGTGTTGATGATGAAGACATTTCATACTGGAACTGACTCTGGTCATTGTTCCAAACACTTCCCTTCTCCACATCCTACTCTGTCATAAAAATGTTCAGTTACTCTACAAACTATTGTGCCTTCTGACATATACTATTATCATCTTCCATGTCCTTACATGTGACAAATGTAGTATTAGGCCTGGTAGAGATGCCATATTCAGCCTTAAGATTGTCAGTAAAAGGAATTGAATCTTTGAAATTGTCCAAGCCAATCAATTTAGGTGATTCTAGTGACCACATTTGCATATGCCATTAGCGAATGGTAGATCTATATGACCTCGCTCTATCAAATTGCGATATTACATGCTCTTTTATAGTTTGTAATTGCATCAGTCTGTGTTATTTGAAATGAGCTCCTGCTCACCTTTTGCTAGACATATAATTTAAAATTAATGCAATTTGATTTACTTTTAATACACTTTTAGTACCTTATTAGTTTGCTGCAGGAATTGAAGCCACAACTGTAATAGTCATCAATATCTTATAATGCACTGGGTCTCAACTGTTTGAGTGAAGACACCTCATACTCATTTTGACTGGACTATTCCTGTTGCTCTGGAGATTAGTGTCATTTACTGCTTGAACAGCCATCTTTAGGTCCAGGTTTTTCCTGCCCTTCAAACTCATTGTATCTGTCAAGTGTAACATCATGTATGTCTGTCTCATCATTTCTGAATTATTATGTTATATAATATATCCATGAGCTCACTATTCTTCAACCTGCTTTCATTTCCATATTCAGCAAATTGCAATCTTGTCCCTAATATCTGCACCACATTCATTGGATTAATTCTCTTCATTATATCACTGTACACAATTTACACAGTAACTCACATGTGAACACTCCAAAAGACACATTTGTACAGCAAATATACCATTCACGCAACTCGAGTTCCAAGCATTTGAGGTCAAAGGTGTCCCTCGTAAGTTGAAATCCACTATCCACCTTAATTATCTTGTTGTGCAGACATGTTTCAACCACCTATTTGACTGTTAACTCACATAACCCATTAGTGGTGCATATCTTCTTCATTTGTTGAATACTGAAGGTGTGTTCCTTATTAATGCCATGCTCTACCACTGCAAACTTGTCTGACTGCCCTAGTCAAACGTTTCTTTTGTGTTCTGTATTGTGCAATGAGATACAGTCTTTCTGATATATTTCATCTGATATTTGCAGTCAATACTGTGTTTACCCCTTGGCTATAAGCCTTGCTGGTCTTTGGTTGAGTCAAGCATGTCCTTAATTTCTCCAGGTGGAAAATGGCCTTTATTTGGTACTCCTCCATTATTCTCATGATCTTGGCTGTTAGCGGCCCCACATATGGCAAGAAACCCACATGTTTGGCTTCAAATTCTTCTGATTTGTCCTCCCTCCTCTTGTAAGTCTGTAAAGAGGTTCTTATTTGCATCTTGTTGTAATTGATTATGTGGAAATTTATCTGCAGATGCTGTAACTCATTCAGCAAGCTCTTCCTGTTGCAGACGGATCTAGTTCTATGTACCAAGGTGGTGAATACTGAGCTGGAGTACAGTGGATGGTGGTAACTCTGAGGTCCATATGCATCTTCTTGCTGTAGACTGAGTGTTCTAATATGCCGTCCAGATTTCTCTTGATCAAAATGTCCAAGAAGGGTAATCTTCTGTTCTCTTCCTTCTCCATGGTGAACTTGATGCAGTTGTGTATGTTACTGAGGTGATGGAGGGAATCTTGTAGTTTTTCTCTCCCATGTGGCCACACCACAAAGGTGTACATGTAGAATGCCTTTGGTTTTAGGCAGGTATTATTAAGTGCTACTTCTTTGAAGTGTTCCATATATAGATTAAAAATACCTGGAGCTAAGGGGGAACCAATGGCAACCCCACAACATTTGTAATAGATGGTGGTAAGTACATGTTGAAAGAGTTTGACTGTGTCCTCATCAAAGTGTTCCTCAAGTAGAGCTAAGGATACTTCCACTGGCACCTGGGTGAAAAGTGACATGACAACAAAGCTGATCATCTTCCAGGGTCTCAATGCTAAGACCATCATCTACTTGACTCAGAGAGAACTGGATGGACCAAAATTTTCCATGCTGTCGAAAGGTCTAAATTTTGCTCCAGATCAAAGAATGTTACCAAAAGGTGGAATTATCAGCAGCATGGAGCAAGCCATAAGTAGACACGCTTCAGAGGCTGCTCAAGAAGTGAGAAGGGAGACATGCAGGGTCCTTGAGAAGGCAGTAATGCCGAAGAACATTTCAGCAATAAAACACAGGGCACTACTGGACCTATGAGATGATAAGCATATAGTGGTCCCAGCAGTGGATAATGGCAATGTGACAGTGCTGCTGAAGTCAGAAGATTGTTACTTTACTGCAACATGTGGCAGCCCACGTAAAACCAAAGGCATTCTACAAATACATCTTTGTGATGTGGTCACATGGGAGAGAATACCTACAGGAGTTCAGCCATCATCTCAATGGCATACACAACAGCATCCAGGTTACCACGGAGGTAGAAGAGAACAGAAGCCTACCCTTCTTGGACATTTTGATCAAGAGAAATATGGACGGCATGTTGGGACATTCAGTCTAGAAGGAAGAAGATGCATATGGATCTATACCTTATGCTCACCATCCAGTGCAACCCAACTTGGTTCTAACCATCTTAGTACATACAGCCAGGTCCATCTGCAACAGGAAGAGCTTGCTGGATGACTTACAGCATCTGTAGGAAATGTTCCACAAAAATTGTTACAATGAGATGCAAATAATATGCACCTTCTAGACTCATAAGAGGAGGGAAGACAAACCCCAAGAATAAGAAGCCAAACCCGTGGTGCTCCTGGAGTACATGGGGTTACTGACAGTTGGAAGGTCATGAGAATAATGGAAAAGCACCAAATAGAGGTCTTTTTCCAAGAAACCTAGAAAATTAAGGACATGTTTTGCTAAACCAAAGTCCAGCTAGGACTGCAGACGCCGGGTGTTTACAGTATTGAGTGTGAATGTGGGATGCAGTATATTGGACAGACACAGCGCTACATCTCCCTGTGGGACACATCAGAAACATTTCACTAGGGAAGATGGACAAGTCCACAGTGGCAGAGTAAAGCATCAGTGAGGACCACACTGTCAATTTTGAACAAATTAAGAAATTATGCAGTGCCAATGGGTTCTGGGACTCAGTTGTCAAAGAGAGGGTAGAAATGTGATTGCACAACAATCTAATAAAATGGAATAGCGGATTTCAACTCACAGCAGTTTGGGATGCCACAAATGGGAGAATGAAGCAGGAATGCTCTGCTCTGAAGGTGACAGTGCACATGGACAGCATGGGCAGACACTGGGACTTGATGCCTACACCAGGGATACGCTGCATTCACCGACAGCCACACTGCATTCCCCTACCACCAGTGTAACACCCTCTTCCAGAGGTGCATGACTGACCCTCGAACAGAAGTGGTCAGTGGTCCAGTGGCTATATAGATATGCAGAACATGCGGTCCTGACATTTTGCCTGGAGATGGTTAGTATGAAACTCATTGAAACCTAGCAACAAAACAACACTACTGCTCTTCTGATTACCTGAGAAGATTTTATCATAGCAGAGATTAATTAAACTTTAATCTTAGTGGTTATTACTAGTTTTTGGAAGGGTGCTCAATGTGAAATTCAGGTGTTCTTCATTTTTTTCCTTGGTAAAATTAATATAACATACTGCACATATTCATGAAAGTAGCCCTAAAGATTTTGAGAATGTATATGACCATGTACTACACAAACACCTATGGGAATGTTTGAGATGCAAAGAAGTGCCAGGAGATTGTGATTGTATTCTGATCCAGAGAAGAAGATCAAAATTATTTAAAATTGAACCTGGAGTCCAACAAGGAAATTGTTTGTCACTATTTCTCTGAAGCTGCTTGTCACAATTTCTCTTCAATGTCCACCTCTGTAGCTGAGTGGTCAATATGGCTGACTGCCAAGTGGGGGAACATGAGTTTCAATCATGGTTGGCCAGGGATTTTTCCTTGGTGGGATGATTGGTATAGGTGCACTCAGCCTTGTGATGTCAAGTAACGAGATACTTGACCAACTCGTAGTGTCTCCGGGGTCAAGAAACCCCAAAACAACCAGGAGAATGGGGTGCTGAGCACATGCCTCTCTATACCATATCTGATGGTGCCATTGACAGAGGATGACATGGTTGTCAGATAGGCCAAATGGGCCTGTCTAGGGCCAGAATGCAGAACGTTATCTTACCTTACCTTAACTTATTTTTGTTCATCAATAAATGGATAAAGCACTAAAAACAGTAAAGAGAAAGGACCATAAAACAAATATCTTTGTTTTTGGTGATGATCTCATAATATGGATTTAGTAACTCTATTAGGGGACATGTAGATGGATGATACAGATGATCACCATGGCTGGGTGCTTACTTCCTCAGCAGCTAGTAGTCACAAAGACAGAAGCCTGTAGCCATCATCTCTATTGCAATTTTTGTGCGGGTCCACAGTCTCAACATGTTTAGAGAATGAAAACATGGTGCAAGTAGGCTGTATTGCAAATGCACTCATTCTTTGATATTTCAACTGCTGTGTGGGCTTTCCTTCTATATATAGAAATGTAGATTAGAGATGGCAACCTCAGATTTCTATCTTCATGATACTCACTATCAGCGAAATAAACATCCAGCCACAGAGAGTGGAGAACATAACCACCTATTAGAAAACAACCAAACTGGCACAACAACAATAATATATTGGATTCTCTCTCTGTTTCGATGTCTACTTTCAGTATTTACCAAACAAAAATAACCCACCAATGGCAGCCTGAAGAGTTTTACCATGCAACTCCAAATCTCTGGAAAAATACAGGAAAGTATCCTTTTACAAGTGAACATGACACTGTCTTTCAGCAGTGCTCAGTCACCCAGGGAAACTGCTGGAATCCTGACGAAGGATCTAAATTTTGAGCATTCAAGAAATTTAAGGAAGAATATGATGTGACCCAATTACTCAGAAGATTTTACCATTAATGACAATGTCCACAGAAGGCTACACACTTACATAAGTTCTGTCTCCTTTATTTGCCTGTTGACTGCTCAGTGCCTCAACTGTATGGTGACCGATTACATTTATTCACACTGTTTTATGTATTCAACTCAGTAATATCCAGTATCATATTAATTTACAATCTCTGAGGTATGATATTAACTTTGTCAGCAATGATTTTTCATGCAACATTTATTCCATTCCATTCCATTCTGGCTGGCTGGTACAACTACTGATTTCGATTACTTCAAATTGAAAAATAGTTTAGGTTGCAAAATTATTTTAATTTCAATAACACATTTTATCTTTTGGGACACCATCAGATTGTCTACAAAACAAGAAAACAATCTTTTAAGAACAATTAGACGGAGGGGCATGGTCCTATCTTGCACGATTATGCAAATAAATAACTAATACACATATTTAAACTTACAAAGAAGTAACTGGATGTAAAACCATGCAACATAGAGTCTCAAAGTCCTAATTAAAAGAAAGAAATTACAACCATAAACCACACTACGTATGAAGGAGATGGGAAAATTCCAAAAAAGTTTCAAAAAATTATATATTACCTTAAGCATGCTAGTAGACACTGTTGTGGCAGCAAAGCACAGGACCGTGCTTACAAATGTATAAATGCAGTATTGGTGTGTATGGTGCAATAGGTCCATTTAGTGCCCATGAATATATGCCTGCGACAGACTAGAAAGCACACACTGTGCTAGTGTGGCAAAAGGTTACGAGATAGTGTGGAAAACTATGCAGATGTGCAAACGTAAGAAGTCATACAAATTACGTAAAAAACCAAATATATATTAAGATGCCCATACATGAGAGAGGGGGAAAAAAGGTAAAGTGATGGTAGCATGGTACGTAATGAGTCAAGTATGTTGTCAAGGCCCAATAATGTGTAGCAAATTGGCTAAAATTTAAAGTGCATGTTCAGTGCATGCATCCAATGACCAACAAATCCAAACATCAGGACACCAGAATCAGGAGTCACAAAAAGCAAGACCTATCCTCAGACACTTAAAATCAAGAAATACAAAAATGTAAAGATGTAAAAAATAAAATATGTCACATACAACAAAATAAATCCTTTAAAAACCCATAACAATCCTCCCCCAACTTCTCTCATACAAAAATGGTAATATCAAAATAATCCTGTTCTGTGAGATGATCTAAAACAGAAACCAGAAAGTATCATTGCAAGAAAATTGTAAAAGTTGGTTACACTGAATTGTAATACACCTTATTGTTACTAATCAATTGATCATTCAGAATATTATTTGGGCATTACTGGGCTTTTATGACATACTGGACTCACTATGTATTGTACCTCTTGTATCATATCACTTTCTTTGCTCATTTGTGGGCATCCTAATATATAGGCATATTTGGATTTATGTAATTTGTATGACCTATCATGTTTACACATACTCATTGTAATCCATTCATTTTACATTGTTTTATATTCATGCACACACTTTATGACTAGTTTTGCACAATATTCGGTTACCTTTTGCCAGACTGGAGCAGTGTGAGCTTTCTAGCCTGTCACAGTCATATGTGCATGAGTATTAAATGGATTTACTGTGCCATTCACAGATAATACTGCATTTACACTTTTGTAAGTGTGGTTACATGCGGTGTTGCTATGGTGGTGACTGCTGATGTGCTTAAGAAACATAGTTTCTTGAAACTTTTTTGAAGTTTTCCCATATCTTTCATATATAAGATGGTTTATTGTTGTAATTTCTTTATTTAATTGGGTCCATGTCTGATCATTTATTACTCTATGACAGATGGGTTTTATATCCAGTTACTTCTGCATAAGTTTTAATATATGTTTTAGTTATTTACATGCGTAATTGTACAAGATAGGAATATGCCCCTCCCTATATTTGTTCTTAATGAATGTTTTATTGTTTTGTAGATAATCTGACGATACCGCAAAAGTGCCAAACACATTACTGAAATTAAAATAACTTATCAACTCAGACTGTTTTTCAACTTGAAATGATTTTCCATTCATATAGCTGAGATTAACACAGACAAATATATATGGAGTGGTCAGAAATGGTCTGTAAAGATGTAGAGGCTGTTCTGAGGTAGGTTGCACTAAGAAATAATTGTTAAGAGAAAAATTCAATATGTTGTACCATTTACAAGTTAATTAGCATTGAAGTTAGCCAATCACACCATTGTGTGTACAAATTAAAGTGGCCCACCAGATACAATTAGTTTCAATTGTCCTCACAGTATAGATGACAGTGCACGAGATGCTCAGCCTTTGAATTTGGTTCGATCCTTACTGCCATCCCACATCCAAATTTTGTAACACTCTCTTGTTTGGTTTTAAGAAACAAAATGAAGAACACACTGGGTGAAGCCATCTTGGCAGGCTACTTGAATCTACGCGCACAATGGCCTCATTGGCTATCTTCAATGTTAATCAACTTAGAATTATATATATATATATATATATATATATATATATATATATATATATATATATATATATAGAGAGAGAGAGAGAGAGAGAGAGAGAGAGAGAGAGAGAAACATTCCACATGGGAATATATATACACTCCTGGAAATTGAAATAAGAACACCGTGAATTCATTGTCCCAGGAAGGGGAAACTTTATTGACACATTCCTGGGGTCAGATACATCACATGATCACACTGACAGAACCACAGGCACATAGACACAGGCAACAGAGCATGCACAATGTCGGCACTAGTACAGTGTATATCCACCTTTCGCAGCAATGCAGGCTGCTATTCTCCCATGGAGACGATCGTAGAGATGCTGGATGTAGTCCTGTGGAACGGCTTGCCATGCCATTTCCACCAGGCGCCTCAGTTGGACCAGCGTTCGTGCTGGACGTGCAGACCGCGTGAGACGACGCTTCATCCAGTCCCAAACATGCTCAATGGGGGACAGATCCGGAGATCTTGCTGGCCAGGGTAGTTGACTTACACCTTCTAGAGCACGTTGGGTGGCACGGGATACATGCGGACGTGCATTGTCCTGTTGGAACAGCACGTTCCGTTGCCAGTCTAGGAATGGTAGAACGATGGGTTCGATGACGGTTTGGATGTACCGTGCACTATTCAGTGTCCCCTCGACGATAACCAGTGGTGTACGGCCAGTGTAGGAGATCGCTCCACACACCATGATGCCGGGTGTTGGCCCTGTGTGCCTCGGTCGTATGCAGTCCTGATTGTGGCGCTCACCTGCACGGCGCCAAACACGCATACGACCATCATTGGCACCAAGGCAGAAGCGACTCTCATCGCTGAAGACGACATGTCTCCATTCGTCCCTCCATTCACGCCTGTCGCGACACCACTGGAGGCGGGCTGCACGATGTTGGGGCGTGAGCGGAAGACGGCCTAACGGTGTGCGGGACCGTAGCCCAGCTTCATGGAGACGGTGGCGAATGGTCCTCGCCGATACCCCAGGAGCAACAGTGTCCCTAATTTGCTGGGAAGTGGCGGTGCGGTCCCCTACGGCACTGCGTAGGATCCTACGGTCTTGGCGTGCATCCGTGCGTCGCTGCGGTCCGGTCCCAGGTCGACGGGCACGTGCACCTTCCGCCGACCACTGGCGACAACATCGATGTAGTGTGGAGACCTCACGTCCCACGTGTTGAGCAATTCGGCGGTACGTCCACCCAGCCTCCCGCATGCCCACTATACGCCCTCGCTCAAAGTTCGTCAACTGCACATACGGTTCACGTCCACGCTGTCGCGGCATGCTACCAGTGTTAAAGACTGCGATGGAGCTCCGTATGCCACGGCAAACTGGCTGACACTGACGGCGGCGGTGCACAAATGCTGCGCAGCTAGCGCCATTCGACGGCCAACACCGCGGTTCCTGGTGTGTCCGCTGTGCCGTGCGTGTGATCATTGCTTGTACAGCCCTCCCGCAGTGTCCGGAGCAAGTATGGTGGGTCTGACACACCAGTGTCAATGTGTTCTTTTTTCCATTTCCAGGAGAAACAGTCCAAATGGGAAAAATATATTAAAAAAACAAAGATGCTATGAGTTACCAAATGAGAAAGCGCTGGTAGATAGACACAATAAAACACACACAAATTTCAAGCTTTCGCAACCCACAGTTGCTTCATCAGGAAAGAGGGAAGGAGAGGGAAAGACGAAAGAATGTGGGTTTTAAGGGAGATTGTAAGGAGTCATCCAATCCCGGGAGTGGAAAGACTTACCTTAGGGGGAAAAAGGGACAGGTATACACATCGCACACACACACATATCGATCCGCAAATATACAGACACAAGCAGACATATGTAAAGGCCTTTGGTTCCATCAGATTCACCTGGTCCTACTCCAAATCCCATGCCACTTTCCTCGATGTTGACCACCATCTGTCCAATGGCCAGCTTCACACATCCGTCCACATCGAACCCACCAAAAAGCAACAGTACCTCCATTATGACAGCTGCCACCCATTCCAAATCAAACGGTTTCTTACCTACTGCTTAGGTCTTCGTGGCAAACGAATCTGCTCCAGTCCTGAATCCCTGAACCATTACACCAACAACCTGAAAACAGCTTTCGCATCCTGCAACTACCCTCCCGACCTGGTACAGAAGCAAATAACCAGAGCCACTTCCTCATCCCCTCAAACCAAGAACCTCCAACAGAAAAACCCCAAAACTTCCCCACTTGTGACAGCATACTTTCCGGGACTGGATCAGACTCTGAATGTGGCTCTCCAGCAGGGATACGACTTCCTCAAATCCTGCCCTGAAATGAGATCCATCCTTCATGAAATCCTCCACACTCCACCAATAGTGTCTTTCTTCCATCCACCTAACTTTTGTAACCTCTTGGCTCATCCTTATGAAATCCCCAAACCACCTTCCCTACCCTCTGGTTCCTACCCTTGTAACTACCCCCAGTGTAAAACCTGTCCCATGCACCCTCCCATCACCACCTACTCCAGTCCTGTAACCCGGAAGGTGTACACGATCAAAGGCAGAGCCACGTGTGAAAGCACCCACGTGATTTACCAACTGACCTGCCTACACTGTGAAGCATTATACATCTACATTTATACTACGCAAGCCACCCAACGGTGTGTGGCGGAGGGCACTTTACGCGCCACTGTCATTACCTCCCTTTCCTGTTCCAGTCGCGTATGTTTCGCGGGAAGAATGACTGTCTGAAAGCCTCCGTGCGCGCTCTAATCTCTCTAATTTTACATTCGTGATCTCCTCGGGAGGTAGAAGTAGGGGGAAGCAATATATTCGATACCTCATCCAGAAACGCACCCTCTCGAAACCTGGCGAGCAAGCTACTCCGCGAAGCAGAGCGCCTCTCTTGTAGAGTCTGCCACTTGAGTTTATTAAACATCTCCGTAACGCTATCACGGTTACCAAATAACCCTGTGACAAAATGCGCCGCTCTTCTTTGGATATTCTCTATCTCCTCCGTCAACCCGATCTGGTACGGATCCCACACTGATGAGCAATACTCAAGTATGGGTCGAACGAGTGTTTTGTAAGCCACCTCCTTTGTTGATGGACTACATTTTCTAAGCACTCTCCCAATGAATCTCAACCTGGTACCCGCCTCACCAACAATTAATTTTATATGATCATTCCACTTCAAATCGTTCCGCACGCATACTCCCAGATACTTTACAGAAGTAACTGCTACCAGTGTTTGTTCCGCTATCATATAATCATACAATAAAGGATCCTTCATTCTATGTATTCGCAATACATTACACTTGTCTATGTTAAGGGACAGTTGCCACTCCTTGCACCAAGTGCCTATCCGCTGCAGATCTTCCTGCATTTCACTACAATTTTCTAATGCTGCAACTTCTCTGTATACTACAACATCATCCGCGGAAAAGCCTCGTGGAACTTCCGACACTATCTACTAGGTCATTTATATATATTGTGAAAAGCAATGGTCCCATAACACTCCCCTGTGGCTCGCCAGAGGTTACTTTAACGTCTGTAGATGTCTCTTCATTGAGAACAACATGGTGTGTTCTGTTTGCTAAAAACTCTTCAATCCAGCCACACAGCTGGTCTGATATTCCGTAGGCTCTTACTTTGTTTATCAGGCGACAGTGCGGAATGTGGGAATGACCAGCAACAAACTGTCCATTCACATGAATGGACACAGGCAGACAGTGTTTGTTGGTAATGAGGATCACCCTGTGGCTAAACATGCCTTGGTGCATGGCCAGCACATCTTGGCACAGTGTTACACTGGCCGGGTTATCTGGATACTTCCAACTGACACCAACCTATCAGAACTCGAGATGGGAACTTGCCCTTCAATATATCCTCTCTTCCCGTTACCCACCAGGCCTCAACCTCCACTAATTTCAAGTTGCCGCCCCTCGTACATCACTTGTCACTCAACAACATCTTTGCCTCTGTACTTCCACCTCGACTGACATCTCCGCCCAAACTCTTTGCCTTTACATATGTCTGCTTGTGTCTGTATATGTGCAGATGAATATGTGTGTGTGTGCGCAAGTGTATACCTGTCCCTTTTTCCCCCTAAGGTAAGTCTTTCCATTCCCGAGATTGGAATGACTCCTTACAATCTCCCTTAAAACCCACATCCTTTCGTCTTTCCCTCTCCTTCCCTCTTACCTGATAAAGCAATCGCGGGTTGCGAAAGCTTGAAAGTTGTGTGTGTGTTTTTTATTGTGTCTATCTAACAGCACACTATATATATATATATATATATATATATATATATATATATATATATATATATATGTGTGTGTGTGTGTCTGGGTGGGTGGGTGGGTGGGTGGGTGTGCGCGCCTATGTCCTTACATGATGTTAGCTGGACAAACAGTACCAACATGCATTGCAGCATATGGACTGTGTTGTGGTGGGGGTAGTGTCGGGTGGACATGGTAGGGGGAGAGAGGCATGAGGCCGGGAAAGGAATTGGGTTGGGTGACTAGCCACTTGGAGTGAGGCAGGCTGTTTGCTGGCTAGGAAATCAGGAAGGAGGGGTTGCAATTATATATAAAGAAACATGACACGTAAAATACATATCCTGATGCCAGTTGTCTGAGCATGATGAGAGAATGTCAACAGCTTTAGTGAAGTAATTAGTTTGTGAAGCCCATAGTATAAAGGAAAATACTCTTACACTGTATCAACATCTTTCTTACTTATGAGCAAGTGCTTCTGACTTTTTTATGTGAAAATTCTTAAATGTTTTTAAGAAAAGAAAACACTATTAACATTCTACATCTTTATTCTTCATATCTACATATTTATTTCTCTACACAGTCACGCTGGTGACAAACACATTTCTCCCAACGGTTCAGTTTGTTGATACTGTCACTGTACAATGTTTGACTTTGTTGACAGAAATGCAATGACACCTCTGCCTGCACCATTTCATCACTATCAAAGTGAAGTCCTCGAAGGTGTTCTGTAAATTTTGGAAAAAGATGAAAATCGTATGGGGTCAAGTCGGGGCTATATGGAGGATGAGCGATGACAGTGTACTCAATGTGTCAGATTGCTAAAGATGTTTCAGTGCTCATTTGTGATCTGGGATTGTCATGCTGAAGGAGAAGATGCTCCATGTTTGGAAGAACTATTCGAATTTGAAACTCAATTACAGCTTGCTGTACTCCAACATAGTTATCACTTTACACCCTGCCATATTGCATCCTACAATTTAAAGAGCTCTAGTGGCACAGGGCTGCAAATATGTAAACATGAAGAATAGATGTATAGAATGTTAATAATGTTTGTTTTATTTTAAAATTGTTAAGAGTTTTCACGTAAAAAATCAGCAGTATTTACATTAAATGCAAAATGTAAACTGAATCTGTCAGCAAACAGAATCATAAGTTGAACAACAGCCAGGATTCCTTGAAACAGTACAACATTTAGTGCAGACTGGCCCATATGATACATAATATATTTAAAAAATTATGAAAAAAAAATTCACAGTGCCTTGACAAAACACAAAATGGCACAACAGAAAGATTTGGAGTCATTATTGTCCAAACATGAACAATTACCAGATAAACAATTCAGGAATATAAAGTGCTTGTATCAAGTGCTGTCACAGAAAAGATTGGGAATGTCATAATTCCTTAAACTCATGCTCCGGAATTAAGGTCTCCTCCACATATTAGGGGTTGTCACATATTAATTATCAGCTTGATAAAATAAAGTTATGTAATTAATGTTTTATTTGTTGTAGGTACATGTCTGGAGTCCTGGTAGACACTAAAATTCTCTCGGCACTATAGAAGAAAAAGGGGGAAAATGGTGGAGCCCACTGATAAACATAAGTTTTGTACAGTAATTTTTCTGCATTTGAAGGGGAACAACGCTGCAAAAATTCATGTTGAGTTGGTGGAAGTGTACGACAACAATACACCAACACATTTGACAGTGATTAGGTAACACAGATGCTTCCAGTAGTGTCAAAGAAGTCTGATTTTTAAGAATAGAGTGGCAAACCACCTCACACTGAAGAACCACAAATCACAACAGAAGTGGAGCACCTGGTGCTCAAAGATCAAACTGGCATGTCCCAACTGAAGTGAAAGTGAAGAAAAGGTAAATTAAAAACAAATTATCTGTGTCAGTCACTTTTATTTCCTTCCACAATGTATTTCAAGGGCTTACATACGCAAAATTTTATTTTGCTGGATTTAGCCATTTGTATGTTTTGAACTTCATTTCAAAGATGTCACAGCAAAAACAACCCTAAGAGGTATTATTAATACACATTTTTCATTATTAAATGTCACAAAAATATGAAACAATGACACAAACAGTTCAGAGATTGTACATGTGTAGAAGTACAGTACCTCATAAGCCAAAGAGAATTACCTGATTATATTGCGAAGCAAAGATAGAGATAACATGCATAGAAGTGTTTAAATCATTGCAACATTTCCACTTAAACATATCATTATTACAAAAAAAACTTATAAACATACATTTCAGAGTACTTATTTGTTAATGAATCGGTCTGGTGATTTATCTCTTATGTCATAAACAGTTGCAATTTCCAAATCACAGTACAACTTCAATGACACAAGGTTAAAGAACAGTGAAAAAAGTAAAAATAACTCATTTCTGAACATCTTGCATGACATTTTGAACATGACAAGGGTTTATTGTCCAAGTGTGTATCACAACTGGTGACACCCTCAGGCCTGCAGATCTGAGGGAGCAACAGAAATATTTTATCTATATTAGGCCATGAATTTCTTATCTGAACGAGTGCTGGGTGTGTCACTATGACCCTGAGACAATGCAAGCATTGGAAACATGCGAGTTCATCATCTCCACTAAAGGCAAAGACCCAGACATCATTGAGCAAGGTGATACTGAGTGTTTCTTCACATTTTCATAATGTGGTGCTAATAAAATATGCTCATAATGGGACAAATCTTCACAGGAGCATACTAGCAAAATCTCCTGGTGAGGTTACAGTACACTAGCAAGACAAAACTTTGCAGGAAGCTATCAAAGGGGGTATTTTTACTCCACAACAACACCCTGCTTGCTTTCCAAAGGGTACAGTGACACAAGCTGCTCCTATCACCTACCAAATTTTGCATAACCACCCCACCCCCTTCTATTCTCCTGACACATCACCTTGTGACTTCTTACTCTTAACTTGGATTAAGAGACCATTGTATGGCAGACATTTTCAGTATGATGACAAGGCTATTTTTTGTAGTTATTATACTTTCAAAGGCCTTTTAAGCTTCAGTACCTGGAACCTCTTAAGCACTTTCTTACTTCTGAGCGCAAAATCATTTTCCACCACTCCAAGTATGTAAAGTGTTTGCTTGTTATTGACAACAGTTATCTTTTACAATCTGTCAAATTATGTTGTGCTACACCCAGATGTTATGCTGTGATGTTGATGTGATGCATAGCCCGAACCAATGTCGACTGTAATGTTGCACGATGTCATCCCAACGTTATGTCAATGCGAGTCCATTCCAATTTGTTATTATACAATGCAGAATGTTGATACACATTTCACTGCTGTTTTGCAGTCTTGTGTTGCATTAGTTTGTTCCTATTCATTTTGTCCTGATATAGTAGACTTACACAGATGTCTGCATACCTATATTTCTTGTGTTATGGACTGAACTAAACTACTAACAATGATAATTTAGCAGGTTCATTCAATGCTGTGCAAAGTACTTATGTGAATTCTTTGACAGTGTATAGTCAATATCAACAAAGATGCTAGAAAGTGGTTCAGTACTGCTCATTTCAGGAAGTAATGGACAGGAAGAGAAGAAAATTAGATGGAGTGGAAAATACATAGAAATATTTTTTTTGTTAAATCAAAGTGATGCTCACAGTTAGTGTTTCAGATGACAAGATCATTTGCACCATTAAAAGTGATAACTGTTGCCAAGTTAGGTAACTCAAGCAGAGAGACAATAGCAACCTATCTATACAATACTGATCAAAACATGTAATTCCGTAATGAACCAGAGACAGCACTTTTCATTTCCAGTTGGATATTGAAGTAAATGACAATCAGATCTTTTATAATGGTAATGAAAATTATAAAATGTAATGTAAAACTGAAAACAAACAACTGAAGCAGAATGAGGAACGTGGTTTACAGTAATTTGAATGAGTATATAAAGATAAACAAAAAATTTGATCAAAGTAGACTGACTGAAGTGAATCAGTCAAACAAAATTGCATAACTACATTATCTGGTTAATTTTTCAGGTCAAGGATCAATTTCCCATTCATCTTACAAGCTGCTTGGAGTTACATGATAACTTCACTAGAGAAAACTATAAAATTATGGAAGAGAATTGTTTTTCAGTATGTTCCATCAGGAAGTGAAATATCAGTACTGATAACAGACACATACAAAAATACAAGACACTATTCTAGCTTTTGAAACTTTTCTTCCTTGGGCTTGAGAGAGGGAAATGTTGGGGGAGGTTAAAAAGTAAGGGCTTCTTGCTGATGTGCCTATTGGAAGTACTGATATTTGGCCTCTCAATCATAAGTACTGACCACATTTTATTGTATCATAATTTTATAGACCTACAGGAATCAACAATCAGATTCCACAACAGATACAAATGATAGTATTTTGTCATATAATTGTGCATATGACTCTGCATATAAAGAGTGGGTGGGCATAAAAATTATGTGACCTAGAGGTTCTACATATTTATTTATTTATTTATTTTATTTATTTAAATGTAATCAAATATGTGCCCGAGTGTATGTGTTAGTTTCAAATACATTGATGACTCTTGTGTGCCATCTGCTTTGAGTTTGATAAGTATGATAAGGAACAGTAGTTGACAAATCACGTACCACTTCAAAAGTTCAAATTATGTCAATGTATTATTTATACATTCACAAAAGTGTGTCAGTTTCAAATCAGCTAGTTAGAGGGTGTATGTTTCAGTTTTTATAGTGATGTTTGATGCTGACAATAATATAAGACACTTTCTTGACATGCTGTTTAATGCTGCTAGTTTACAGTAGTTTCCATAAAAAGTGATGAAGGTGTACATAACAACAAATGTCAACATCTGTCAATTTGGTTTCAAACTTTGCATTGATCAACATTAAAAATTAACTGGATGTTGTGCTCATGCAGAACAAGATTGTTAAAAGTAACTGTATGATAATCAAAAAAATTTGAGTCCTTACAGCCTTTGCAGAGAGTGGCTTTGAAGTTTTTACTCTTATGTCCGCATGCTTCCATGCAGAGACAGACTACACATCAGTTTTGTGGTTTCATGCAAGGGGAAAAACTGAATGATTCTGTTAAAATCTGAATTATCTCCACCTCAGCATAAACTTTTATTTAGAAGTAGTACAGGATGGCCAGCTCTCTTTCGTGAACATGCCATGGGAACTAAAAGTAGATGGAACCTTTGGAAATGTTGTATTCAAAAAGGTTTCCAATCAACCATCCAAGACCAGCACTACATTTTTCAAATACAATTTGGAAGTTTTCTGCAATCTCTGACAGTGCAGTAGAGTATACATCAGCTATAAAGGAAGCCTCATTGAAAGAAAATGCTGAAAGTACAGGGTACCACATAAAAAACTCTACCAGCCTGCAGGATAGCAACAATAGATCTTTGTGAGTCATGGTAAAGCAAAAGTACCAGGACTACCTGCCTTCTTTCCTACAATTATAGTTTGAAAGAAATCATTTTACACAACTAGTTAGTAATTTTCTATCTTAGAAGAGCATGAGACCTCGAATTTTCAGTAATGAATATGCAATGCTTATCTATGGCAGAGCTCAAACTGCACCACTACAGAGCTGACTAGTTGTGTCATCACATTAATTGTCAACTAGGTAATTCAGACTGGCATATTCAAGTACGCTCTGTGAGAGAATGCCAAATGGTGATCATGCTCAATAAACCACTGCTACCTTGCTGAAAGAGAGGATTATTTAATGCCTAACTGCTTCAGTGTCAGCGATTCTATGGTAGATGTTAACTTGCCTCACCACCTTCCAACATCACTGACAGGTACTTGGTAAAACTACATATGTTATCCTTGCATCCATTACACGTCCTTCTATTAAGACACAATTATCATTGCAACTGTTTGCAGTTGTGTTATGAGAGGACACGCTGGATTTTAAATTATTAGAGTGATATTGTGTTTAGTAATGAATTTGAGACCTCATTCACTAATATTTTTCTGATGTATCTACTAATACAGGATGTTTTCAGACTATCTTTAGGAAATGTATTTTTGACAATCTTGCATTCAGAACAGTCCTTTTTGCTTAAGATCATATATGCCAGCAGAGCATCTGCACATTACAATCTTTAAAATTTTCAGTAAAATTTGTTAGATACACAAATTAATGCAAAAATATTTACTTATCTGTGTATCAGAATTTCTGCATGCTGAATGAAGTAACATATATTGATTTTTGTATTTGCTTCAAACTATGTAATGTGGAACTAATATTATTACATACCAAGAATTCTACAAGTTGTTAGGAACTTTGTGAAATTATAGAGTGAATTTAGTACTCACCTTTTCAGCTGGTTACCAACTAACTCTAACAGCAAATGCAAAAGAAGATAAGTCAAAAACAAAAAGTAGGAATAGACATCACATGATATGCAAATACTAAATCAAAAAATGAAGATGAGAAACGTAGAGGTGATAAAAGTTACTCAAACTTAAATATGGACAACACACCATGAGTGCAAATTTGTAATATAACAGTACATGGTGCCTTAACAAGTAATAGTTTCCAAATTTTTAGCAAGGAAGTTAAAATTCACTTGAATTATTTTATCAGAAATAACAAACATGGCCCACTTTGGGTAACTCCATAAAAATGAGAAACATTGCAGTAGTGTGTCCATGACTTTTCTGAGCATACTCAAAAGATATCTCCAAAAGACATTATGTGAAATGTTGGTGACTATTTACTTGTATGTATATGTACTTCAAATATTATACAGGCTACACATTTAATAACAGATAATCTAGTGGAATGTACTAGCTATTGTAAATATAAATTATGTAAACAATGGCATTCAACTTTCAGTGGCAACAATCTTGCAAAACATGGATGTCTCTGTAAATGAATTGTGCTGATTGGCAGTACAACAGAAAAGCTGGTAAAATTAAACTACACACAATTCACCTCTAATTACTTTATATACATAGAACAGGTATATTTCTAGTAAGAGACTATTTAATAAAAAATAAACAGATAAAGTAAAATATACTATGTCAAACTCCTATGTACAAAGATTAAAATTTAAACTTACATTATGCAAAAGATTTTATTTTGCTTAACACATGAGTACACCTGTTGATAATCCAAATTTAAAATATATTAACTATGAGCTAATAAACAAGAGGGAATAAAATTAGATGAAATGTAAAATAATCATTTAAATCAAATATGCTGTTTCGTGGATGCAAATACTCCTGAAAATGAAGTAATGATAAATTCTACTAGATTTTTATTGACAGGTTAATGGTAAGTTAAATTTAAAATACAGATGTGAATCTACAACTATTCTAATCAAAAGACATCCAGTGCTACCAGTACCTGTAATTATTGAATTATCTTAAATCATGAAGGAAAGCCACATAATAAAAATTAAGTATTTACCATCAAACTGAAAAATTGTGAGTATTTTCCTCAACAGATTCTTTGTTTACTAAAAATATTTTTATCAATATATATTTATGCAATGCATCTCTCACCTGTATTTTTGCAAAAAGTGTTTTCCAAATGGTAAGTGAAGATTTGTAGCATGTGGTACACCTTGGATAACATTTTTAATAGAAAATAAATGTTTTAGTACTTTATAACACCCAACTTTATAAGTGCCTGGGCCACAGAATACTGGAAGTAAAATTTAAATCAGGCTACTAAAATAGTCAAGTAATGCAGTTTCATTGTTTTATTCACACACTGTATCTATATCAAGAAGGAAAACTCTCAGGGATTGTGAACAAGTGCAAAAAAATACTGGTACAAAGTTGTGGCACCATTTGTGCATGATTTGCAGCACAGATGAGACAAAAGTGAAAGTAGAAAGAGTCTTCGAGTGTCTGAGCTCCGTGCTGAGCTCTTTATAGAACTGGCAACTGTGCAGACATCAAGTAACTATAAGCAAAGTTAGTAATGTGAATACTTGAACTTTATATACAGTATACCACATAAGATGTCACACAACATATATTGACTTCCAAAGATATAAAAATTAGCATGAATTTCCTTTGTAGGATTGATGAAAAATAACAGCTTCAGGACAACAGAAGAGTACCCCATGAAATGCAAAACAGTCACTAGTCATCTGTTCAGTGGTACCTATACTGCTCCAAGGATGGCATCTGCCCACAGCACATATTGAAAGTTCTCCTCAATAAGTACATACCCCAATTTTGACATTTCAGAGTTGCAAATGCTTCACTAGTTTGACTGATTTATGAGAGACAGTGGATTTTCTAACCAAGATGCCATTATTCTGTTAAGTTGGTGCATAAGTTTGTATTAGTTTTGTTTTGCATGTTGGTATTCCAGTTGCTGTGGGTTTATTTATCAATAGTCATTTTTTACTAGTGGTTGACTGTTGCTATCTGAATTTACATATTGTCAGTTTGCTATTTGTAGATAGTGAGTGGAGCTGTGGATGCTAGAAAATGGAGTGCCAAGTGGAGAAATTGGAACATTTCCGATGTATATTTCTGTTTGTGTTAAATGGAGGGGTGATAGCAGTGGATGCAGCCAGAAACATTTGTGCCATGTATGGGGATAAAGCCATTGAACAGAGTATGGCAAGAAAATTGTTTCCTTGTTTTAGTGAGGATTGTCTTGACATTAGTGACTCTCCATATTCAGGATTTGATGAAGATTGTACAAATGCATCAATCCACAATGATCCACAACAGTGTACTCAAGAACTGGCAAAGGTGATGAACTGTGATCATTCCACCATCACACAACATTTGCATGCAATAGGGAAGGTTAAAAAATTGAGAGTATGCTCTTAGCCAAAATTTTAAAAAAAATCTGTGGGTGGCCATATGTGCACCTCTGCTTGCTTGTTATCAAATGGTTCATGAACAATACTGACCATTCCTATCCTGTATCATTACTGGTGACAAGAAATGGTGTCTTTATGTTAACATAAGGAAAAGAAAGGAATGGTTGAGTCCAAATAAAGGAGCATCTTCCCATACAAAGACCTGTGTGCATTCACAAAAGATAATGTTATGCATCTGGTGGATCACTGACCACATGATGTACTAGGAACTGCTTCCCTGAAGTGTAACCATCACTGCTGACATTCAATGACAACAACTGAGATGTCTTGTACACGCAATCCAAGATCCATTGACCAAGGAGACCGTATGAAGTGATCCCACTCCATAATAACACCAACTCGCATTCTGCTAGACTGACAGAAAACACTATACAGGAGCTGGGTTGGAAAGTCATTCTGCATCCCCCTTGTTCATCTGATCTTGTGCACTCAGCATTTCACTTTTTCTGCTCTCTATTGAACAGCCTTGAAGGAACTTTCTTCCTGGATGAAAATGCACTCCAAATATGGCTAGATGAGTTCTCCATATGAAAACTACATGATTTCTACAGCCGTGGAACTGAAAAGTTACCCCAGCACTGGCAGACTGTTGTAAACAGTGAAGGAGAATATATTATGGATTACTAAAGTCTCTGTTATGTGTATCTATTGTGTTTATTAAACTTATGGAAAAACATTACAAACTTATGCACCTGCTCAATACATCTCTGTCTACATCTACATAATATCCTGCAAAGCAACACACAATTCCTGGTGTAAGGTGCCTTGTACCACTACTGGTGATTGCCTTTCCTATTTCATGAAAAAATAGAGTGATGGTAAAACAGTTGCATATATGCCTTCAAAGGAGCCCTAATTTCTGTTATCTTGTCTTCACAGTCCTTATGAGAAAAGTGCTTTGGCAACAGTAGAATTGTACTGTAGTCAACTTCAAATGCCAATTCTCTAAACTTTCTCAATAGTGTTTCATGAAAAGAATGTTGTCTTCGCAACAGGGATTCCCATTTGAGTTCATGAAGCATCTCCATAATAGTCATGCATTGACTGAACCTCCTGGTAACACTCTAGTGGCATGCCTCTGAATTGGTTTGATGTCTTCCTTTAACCCAACCCAGTGGGGATCTAAAACACTCAAGCAGTAATATGATCTCATAGATTCCCTCAGCTTCACTTGTGGAGTCCAGGCTGTGAGTACATATTACAACAAAACTAGCAGCACCTGAAGAAGATAGCTGGGTCAGTCACTGAAATATTGTGCATAAAATGGAAACAACAACTTGTCAGAACATTCAAGCAGTACTCACAAATGGGTTGCACTAGTGTTCTATATGTGAACTCCTTTATTGGTGAACTACACTTTCCTAGGATTCTGTCAATAAAACAGAGTTGATTATTCATGTTCCTTGCTACTGATCTTACATGCTTACTCCATTTCATATCACAGTACTATGCCTATATATATAATACACCGTGACTGTGTCAAGTAGCACACCACTAATACTGTATTCAAACATCACTTGGTTGTTTTACCCATAAATCTAGGTTAACTTACATTTTTCTACATTTACAGTAAGCTGCTAAATAGAAAATCTGTCAAAGTCATTCTGTATCCTCCTACTGTGACTCAACAATGACATTTTCCTACACTGCAGCATTATTAGAAAACAGTCACAGATTACTACTCACCCTACCTGTCAGTTACATGTATAGGGGAAAAGAGCATTATTATCGTACTTTCCTGACACACTCTTGATAGTACCCTCGTCTCTGGTGAACACGCACTGTCCAAGACAACATACTGGGTTCTATTATTTAAGAAGTCCTTGAGCAACTCACATGTCTGGGAACCCATTCCATATGCTGAGACCTTTGTTAAGAGTCTGTAGTGAGGCACTGTGTCAAATGCTTTCTGGAAATCCAGGAATACGGAATCTGCCTCTCACCCTCCATCCATGGTTTGCAGGATATTGTGCAAGAAAGGGGCAAGCTGAATGTTGTATGAGTGATACCTTCTTAATCTGTGCTGATTTTTGGACAGAAACTTTTCTGACTCAAGGAAAGTTATTATATCTGAACTTGGTATATGCTCAAAAATTCTGCAGAAAATTGATGTTACAGATATTGTTCTGTAATTTTGCAGGTCTGTTATTTTACCCTTCTCTTGTACAGGAGTCACCTGCATTTCTCCCTTAGCTTGGGGTCTTCTGTTGGGCAAGAAATTAACAATATATACAAGCTAAGTAAGGGGTCAATGCCAAATATATGTAACTGAATCACTACTCTACACCAGAGATGACTATTTTTATGAATGGTATTTTATGTATGTGTTTTTATGGTATGATGAAAGACATTCTTGTATACTTCAGCCACTGACCTTTACATAGACACATGAATTTCTATTAACTTTAGCCTGCTGACATTTCTGTGTTCCTTTTTTAAATCAAGAGTGCAACAATTTCTGCTTCCTCGGGATTTTTAAAACTTTGTTATTAAACTGCAGTGGGTCTTTTCCATCCTTAATCTAATTACTCAGCACATGATTCTCGACAGTGTGATTTACTGTCAGTTTAAGCTTTGCCCATAATTCCTCTATGTACATCGTATCGAAACTAAGTGATGCCCACTTGTTGTCTAAGTGGGATGCTAACAACTGCTTATCTGCTCTTACCAGCATTAAAAACCCTCCTAGCATTCTTGATGGATTTATTAACTTTAGAAACCATTATCACTATAATTACATCACAATCACTAATCCATGTCTCTGTACTGACACTGTCAGTAAGGTCAGGCCTGTGTGTAACTACAAGGTCTAAAATATTTCCACTGTGTGTGGCTTTTAAGACTAGCTGCTCAAGACAGTTCTCAAAAAATGTGTTCAAAATTACTTCACAAGACTGTCTGCCTGTACTATCCACAATGAATCCACAGACATCCCATCTATACTTGGCGGGTTAAAGTTGCCTCCAACTAATATTACATGATAGGCATACTACTGCATTACTTTCTTCAACTGATTCAACAACTGTTACAGCAGAACTGGGTGGCCTGTTCACCCATAATCATCTTGTAGGTATCTCTTTAAGGAGTTAGGCATTCTGACTAATGCTTCACAGTATATTTATTTCCTCATGACATTTGTTGTCAATAATCCATTACTGTTCAAAAGGAACAATGAGGTACATAATTACAATACTGGTAGGAAAAATGACATTTGTTATTCCACATTAGGGTTGTCTTTAGCACAAAAAGGGGTGGACAGTGCTGCAGCAAATATTTTTGATCACTTACCCAGTGACACAATATGACTGACTGACAGCAAAATTAAACTTGACAACAAACAGAGAAAGTTTCTTCTTGACAACTTCTGTTCTGTAGAAGAATTTTAATAAAAGAAAATTAAAAAAAAAATGGAAATGTTCAGAATGTAAACCATATGTGCAAATTAATTTGTGATGTGAATGTAAAATGACCCATTCCACATAATTATGATCTATTGTGTAAAATGATCCATAAAGCATGTAACTAACTAAATAACTATCTATCCTGTAGAAACATCCAATGATTAACTTTAGTTCACCTAGGCTTGGTATTCTTGTCCAGATAACATCTCAGTCAGACTCAATTTTGAACTCAACAGACACAATATTTTTGTCAAATGCAATGAACACTTTTCCTCCTATGGCATATACATGTCTTTTCGATACATGTTCCATGCCTTGTTAAATATTTCAGTGCTTTCTACTTCAGGTCTGATCCAGCTCTTTGTTCCAAGTACCATTTGAACACAACAGTTTCCCTGAAGGGCAGTAAATTCAGGATCTTCGCTACAAGTGCTTTACTATTTTATTGTTAAAATTTTGTATTAGCAATGCCTTTACTTTGTAGGGGATCTGATTTTGCTCTCAGTGTATTCACTGATGAGCTCTCATCAGAGAACCTCAAACTGTCACCTAGCTTTAGAAAACAGAAAAAAAGAGAAAGAAAAAGAAGAAGAACAACCATGTGCACTGTACAAGACTCTGCTACCTGAGTGACTGATTCCTCTGTGTAGTGCACACCTGACCTATTAAGAGCAGTCCTACAATTCCCCGTCACACAATGCACATCCATAAATCTGCAGTCATGACCATCCCAGAATCGATGGAGGCTGTGATTGAGACCCAAACCAAATGATCTCAAGCAATTCTGGGTATAATACTGCAAACTGTAAGCTCTGCTTGCACCCCATTGGTGAGGCCAGTCATCTTCACCACTTCTGGCAGTTGCCTGTATGAGTTGAGGATGACCTAAGGACCCAAGTGGCAGGTGTAATTGATGCCAACATGAGCTATAACTTGAAGATGACTGCATTCTGCACCCTTGATACCTGTATGCAAGGCCTCCCCCACATCTCAGATGAGACCGCCCAGTAGGCATACTGACTACACACAGGACTTATGCTACTAGCAAAGAGTTAGGATCCTGGTTTGCACCTTCATGGAATTTTTGTATGCAAACAATTTTCAGCAAAGCATGTGTTTTTTATGAGTAAAATGTATTTCAGCCTCTCTTAGCAATGTGCCAAATACTCATGAGAAAATCAATCAAAAATTTTATTTTATTTAATTCATCTTACGTTGTGTGTGGCAATGAGAACAGAAATTATACATCAATCATGTATGGGGAACACATCATAAACATGTGTACACGTATTCACCTCTCTGAAACTCCTTTTATCTAGTATCTGAAATCACCATTACCAATGAATATCTGGAATATCTGCCCCTTCCAGCAGACATATCAAATCTGTTTTCCCTGAGGCCCAGGGCACTCCAGGTTTCTGCTGCACAAAGGCCTCTTAAACAAGTGTTTGAGCGTAGCACTTCCAAATGGATGGGTGGTGGGGAGGGGGTGGGAAGAGGGGGGGGGGGCTAATGTGGTGTATGCAATGAGTGCAGTGATAAATGACTGAGATAGCTCGAATTAGTAATGAGGTACATTATATGTATGTCGTATCTTTTAAATGATCATCATTTCTTTGTCCTACTTGTGCTGTGAGGCTTTCTGTATATGTTCACCTCTTCTATGTAATTAGACTGAACTGCATTTATGCTCTGAAAACATAACTGCAACTTTGAAAGTTGAGCTGCAATGCTCATGCACTGGTCAATGCCTGTATTATGCTTACATGCTAGTCAGTGCCTGTATTATTGGTTGCATTATCGTAATTACTCATGCTACTGTTGATAAATTGCGAATCCACAAAACAGCTCACAGATCTTTTCTAACAGCCAACAATCAAATTCATAAATAATGTACAGTAGACACAGTTCAGGAACATAAAAGATAGATCAACAAAAAAAGAAGTTTTTTATATCACTTCGTAGATAGGTTTGTGGGATAGCTGCAGTATCAGTTGTAGTCAAATACATGAAATGGTTGAAGATCAAAAGCTTTTTACAAAAAAAAAAAAAAAAAAAAGTACTTGATTGAAGTAACGCTCTATACACACATATTTAGGGAGTGCATGAGTTGAAAATTTCTACAGATGTGCACTATGATAAAAATGGTACCTTACAACAGTGAAAAAAAATTCCTTAGTTTATTTTTTAGTCAAGGAGGCCATAAAACAATTCTCTCTATTTTCAATATACCAGCTACAGCTTTCATCAGAAAACTGAGTTGAACACTAAAACATGTGCTGAAGCTGTAAACAGGTCAAAGTCTGAAGGACTATTAACCCTTGAACGAGTGTACCGGGTTTTATAACATGAATGGGAGTGTGGGGTATTTTGTACACATGTAAATAACAGCTGTCTTTATGTTACGAAGGTAAACATGTATGAGCAAAATCACAGTTCAATCTTAGTTTAATTAAATATCAATAAAATAAATTTATATTATACCAGATAAATCATTGTTTAACTAAACAGTAACAAAATAAACATTCATTATATCACTGTGTTGCCATGTACAACAGTTAGCCCATAGTAACGATCCACTCAAAGCATTAAACAGTGCAGGTGGATCAGGTCACAGCCAACAACTTGCTCAATTAATAATTATCTAGCAGACAACTACCTCATTGTGGGATTGTGCTGATAGCTCATAATCTGGATCATTTTCTTGCACAGATCATAAATTTTTTCTCGCCTAGCTCACTGTTTATTTTATATTATTGCTGCTCACTTGGTTGTATGACAGCTCAACTTAGCACTGTGTTAGCTGTAGCAATTATGAAAGAATGGCTATGGGCTCATAATTGTGAAACAAAAATGGAACAGTACAAGACAATGTCATTTGTGGTTGGTGTACATTATACATAGGAGCGCCCACTTGAGAGTTAAACATGAAAAAATGTAGAGATGTCCTGTTTAGGTAGTTTTACACACACAGAAAAAGAATTGAGCTTGATTAACTTATACTATGACCTTCAAAAATAGAAAAATAAAACACTGCTTAATTACATGAGGGAAGTAATGACTGATAAAATAATTGCATATTTAAAAACTTCTGACATAGATATAAAGTTGGGTGTCTATTGTTTTGTGCTATTGGGACTTTGAGACCTTTGAATAAGGAAATGGTTATGTAGAACAGGCCTTTATATCACTCAAAATACATGACATATGAATATCTGAAGAGGAAGGAAGTCAGCAAACAGTCATGATTCAATCTGTACTTTATATTGCAGATCCAGATTTCAACGACAGCATAGCTATCATCAGTGTGTATGAAGTGAGTCATATAGACTCAACAGGCTTGTAAATGCACATGTTATTACACGATCTCAGCATGTACATAGTTTAATTCAAACTGAGTATGTTGTTTACAGACTTATAGGTCATTTACAGCTTCCACTTTTCTGGGGAAATGTGAGCACCATATCCATAATTCAATGAGTTTTATTAGTAGCTTAAAAATTCTGAAATTTAACAGTTCTTAATATAACTCACTAAAGTGACTATTGCTGATTTTTTTCACTAATTGGCAGCAAATCTCATGAAGGCATAACAGCATGACTTAAGCAATTGTCTCCACTAGCTTATTATTTGATAAACAATATTTTTACAGATTGATACTGTCATACTCTCAGCCTCGGTCCTAACATTTATGGTGAATTCTGATGAAAAATCACTCAATTCTGTAGTTTTAAATCAACTGTGTTTCAGAGATACATCAACGATACATTTACAGCATGGCTCTTGAGGTGAGGATAAACTTGTCGGGGTCTTGGGGCATCTTAAAGTAATTAATAAAAATATGACATTTACCATAAAAAGGGATAAAAAGCTTGTCTCACCATTTTTTAATGTATTAGTTTGATGTAAGAAGAATGGGTTTTTAGGATATTGCCTGTACCACAAGACCACATATACTGATTTATGCTTGCATGCATACAGTTGTGACAATACTTTGCAAACTGTGAGTGTACTTAAAACTTCAGTTCGCATGGCTCATGTGTTGCCTCATGTTGACAGTCTGCAGGGTGAACTAGTACACTTGGGGGCATATTTTTTAGGAAAAACAGATATACACAACAACAGCTTAAGAGACCTCTGCAAGCCAAACCAACCAAAGAAAGAGGAAGAAGAAAGACTTGTGAAGCTATGGCCTTTCACCAATAAGTAAGACATGATTCTTAAAAAATTGCATGAATCATGAAGAACCATAGAGCGATTGTCATCTCCTGCTCACAGACCAAGATGGCAGCTCTCCTGGAGCCTGCAAAGGATGATCTGCTTTTACAAACTGTGAGAATCTATGAAATTCATTGTCAATGTGTTAAAAGTTACATAGGACAAATTAAATGCACTGCACAAGAATGGTACATTGAACACCAAGAGCACACCCACCTTCTACAGCATAACTGATCTATGGTGGCTGAACACTATATTCCCACTGGCTATCCCATGGAATACAGAAATATTAAGATACTGGCCACAGTTTCACTTTGCTGGGATTCAGTGATGAAGAAATGTATGGAAGTACAACTGGCAGACAACTTGCTCAACTGAACAAGGGCGTCTGTCTCAAGAATTAATGGAAATTTCTTATTTCAAACCTGCATTCTGAAAAGGAGAGCTTCTGTAAAGTTTGGAAGGTAGGAGACGAGATACTGGCAGAAGTAAAGCTGTGAGTACCGGGTGTGAGTCGTGCTTCGGTAGCTCAGATGGTAGAGCACTTGCCCGCGAAAGGCAAAGGTCCCAAGTTCGAGTCTCGGTCGGGCACACAGTTTTAATCTGCCAGGAAGTTTCAAGTCACCAATTTGCCTTTAAAATGGTTCACACCCAAAATATCAAAAGAGGGAGTATCGCTGTTCTGTATGCATGTCTGAATAATTATGGAATATTCTTTTCACCGGAAAAAATCTTGATAAACAGTTCATCTTAGTTATTTATCTCCAGATGCCACATAGAAAATTATGAGTCTTACCTAAGTTGCTGATTCGAAGCCACAATCATTTTCACTGATCCATGAGTTTCACTGCCTGTTTCTAAAGAGCAGGTGTCTCTGATCTCCTACACAAATTATTGCCTTTTCATTTTTGATACAAAGGGCAACTGTACCGCCCTTCCACTCTATTCAATAGTGCTATTCATTTTTTCATGATGGTTTTCCAGCCTGTCATTTTAAATCAATATCTAGAAATTCTGTTAACATTTCATAGCCATTAGATCCAGTTCCTCTGACATTTTCAGGATAATGTCTTTGACCATAAATTTTTAAATCTATTGCACAAAAACCATTTAACTCATAAATCACACCATTTTATTTTATTTTTTATTTTTTTTTAAATTATTTTGGAAGTTGTAGGCTCTGTCTACACTTAGATATTTCTGCAAATAAATTTATCATTAAGGGGTGTTCTAATACTATAGTCCACTTTGTTGTATAATTTATGAACATAGTTAATATCATGTGCCTTTGTGTACTGTCTGTGATGGAATTAAATATAAAGTTCCATTACTGCATTTAGACAAACACTGTGTCATTGTAAAGAATGAAATGATAATGGAGGCTACACAAATTTTATTCAGAAGACAGTGATAACTTTGAGGGCTCCTTGCTTGGATCTGACATGATGCAATTAATGATTTTTTTCCCTCTTTTCTCCAAATCGCCTGCTAAAAGAAAGCCATCATAGGTTCACTCCCACAATCAACAGTAGAAGGTGATAAAATGTAAATAAAGCATAAGGGCATATAAAAACAGAATGAGTTTAAGATATTTTAACATTAAATATTTTGAAACACAGTATCCAAATAAAAGTTAGAAACATTATGGGTATTTACAAAGACATTTAAATTAAACATGTATAATCATATTCCTGAAAAGAGAGAAGACATTAAGGCATTCATTCATAAAGCAGATAACAATACGTAGACATGTAAAAGTGTATTTTTCACAAGGAAATATATTTCTAAAGTACATCAAATATTTTTTGTTCAAAATAATAATGAAATTTATAAAATGTTATAGGTTCAGATTGCACACACTGTTTAACAGTGTGATGGCAGTCTATAAGATGTACTGAAACAAATTCATCATGGTGAATACACTTTAATGAAGGGGAAACTGCAGTAAAACTGGTTTGCAGATTGTGTTCACAATGTAAATATGTGATTATTTGTCTTTTATAGCAATGACTAACCTTAATCTGAGCAGTTGACTGAAATTAAAAAAAAAATGAATAAATGAAAAACATAATATGTTTCTCATGTTAAACAAAATAAACCATTGGCAAGATGCAGCACCATGCTAATTACATTTTAAAAGCCTAAGAGAAAAATATGGAAAATATGGGATCCATGCAATCAGCAGGCACAGCCAATACAAGTTTAACATACTTCTACAGCTTAAAAGCTAGAGAAGAGCAGCAAGCAATACAAAGTCCCACATACGAATTATTATAACATACTGACACTGGAGAACCATTCATAAGGTTCTTTTCCTTTGCGTGAAAACTTTTTCAACCAGTGACCTCCAAATGAATAATATTCATTAAGATAAAATGGTTTTGTTAATTCTGTTAACTTAAGAAATTAAGTCTTTAGCAGTCTAATGTGGCTTAATAATCTGTTTAATCCAACTGCCTATAAGCTGAGCAATCATCTCCTTCATTCAAGTTTTTTTAAAAGTATCTTGCTTTGTATGTTCAAAAATTCTACTATGATTTCTTTTAGATCACAATATGAACTGATTTAAATTCTCTACCAGACACAATATTGCAAGAGGTGGTATCCTGAAACTTTTTAAAATGTCAGGATGATACCTATATAGGACAATGACATGAGGAAAGAACAGGAAAAGGTTACAAAATCTTAATGAGATAATAGCAACCAAACCAATTATAACTATGGCAGAGATCACACAAAATGAACTTACATTCATCAAAAGAACAGGAAAAATGTAAGTAGTGATGGAAATTCCTTATTGTGAAACTTGTTATGCCAGGAAAAGGTACTATAATTAGTGTTGTTGCAATATCTTCAAAACATTTGCACAATATGTTTTCAATCCTCTGCCTTTCATTTACACCACAGAGCATCTTCCAGAAAATGAGCTTCAGTGAACATCTGTCTAAAACTTCACAAAAGAGAATCCAGTAATGTTGGCATAAACTTGTAATGTGCTTGTAAGGCTTTGGAAGATAAAATAAAAATTTTCTTTCTCATTTAGCCAGCACCTTTAACTGACATGACAGTACTTATTAAGAACATTCCTCCCTTAATTTTGGACTGTACCTGCATTCTTCCAATAAGGCACCGAATATTATGCAAGGTGTGTAAGTCTTCAAATATCTTGGCATCAATCAAAGATTTATCACCTCATTTAAGCTGATATTAGGCATATTGAGTTCAGTATATAAAATTCTAAAAGTAACACGGAGGAGGGGAAAAATATATAGGAATATCCATCTGTATCATGAAAAGAGTAAGATACTGATATGATGTGCAATTTGTTAACAGAGACCAGAGCAGTGTACAGTGTGAAAAATGCTCAAAGCATTGATACCAGTAAAGAGATCCTGGAAAGGAAAATGCCTTATGACTCACCAACATGCATGACTGTAAATGTGGCACTAAGAAACAGTCCCACAGAGAACAACAGCCTGTTAATAGACTACAGGCAAATAAGTTCAGTACAAGTTTTCATCTCTGGAGGACACATTCAGTAACATGATTAACTGAAATTGATGGCATGGTAAGTCACTGGTATGATATGACAAAATGAGAGGCCACTGATGCTATCAAAGTTTTCAAAATGGAATTCAGCAACTGTGCACTTATTTTCCCACAAGACAGAGTGTTTGAAAAATGTACAGTAAGGTCATTTGTGTAATCAAAGCTGATCACTATTCCTAGATAGCATAAGTAACAGAAAGTAGCTTTACTGAAAACAGAATTAACAAATACAATATTACCCCAAAGGTGCTTCTATTTACACAAGTTCATAGAGTGTATGTCACCATGACATCATAGCATCTGAAGGCATATACGAGGACACAGAAGGTAGAGTCCTGATTTGTTTCTAATGAGCTACAAATGTATCTAAAGCATAAAAATTGATGCATTTTTTCCACACAAAAATCCAAAGTTATTGTGGCAAACTAGTGATTTCAAAAGGGGTCAGCACTGGAAACCCTGGACTTTGACACCAGTCAGAGCAATTGTAAGAGGTAGACACAACAGAAAAATTGTTCATCTGTTTTGTCTGTGATATACTAGCTCCATTGGTGATAAATTTAATATTATATTGAAAGAAAACCCCAATCTTAAGCAATCATTTTGTAGTTGACATTCTGCTAGGTGAAACATTTTCTCAAATATCAAAATACACAACTGACTTAAATCAAGACCTTCTTTACATAAAGGGTGAAATTCTAAAGGCAGAAAGGCAGACTCAGAGTACAACATGACACTTTCCGGAATACAGCTGGAAAGATCCGCAGTAATTATGTCCCAAATGCATGCAATGGGTTCTGAAAACTGCAAGTTTACCCCACAAGCTGATAAACCTGTAATTCACCTTACAAATGCTGAGTCTCTTCTGGTCATATCCCCTATACCCGTGTCCCACTTTGTGACTGTTCCAAACTAAAACCATGACTCATAAGTTGACTTGTAATCACCTAAGGCTTTTATTCATATCATCAAATGTAATGCCATCTGTGACAACATTTATCTGATTGGTCATATCACACTAAATTGATTTCCTGTTTTGTACAGTGGGATTACTATCACAAAATGGAGTAGGCAGAAAACTGAATAATAATTTTTTTAATCATTAACTTGTAAATCATTTGAGATAATTCTTATTTATTGTTGCATCTCAGTTTTGATCACTCTGGATTATATTCACATCTAAAACAAAGTAAAACTAAATATGTACCACCTAATAGCTTAGAACAAGTAGAAAAGGAAAGAATTGTGAATAAATGTAGAATTTACCTAAGTGGTTCCGTCAGCAACCCACCTTTTCTACTCAGAACCACATATCAGAGTACTGTGTTTCGCAACTGGGGTCACTGTTTTAAATAGGCATATCCACATCTACATCTACATACATACTCCACAAGTTACTGTATGGTGCATGGCAGAGGGTACCCTGTACCACTATTAGTCATTTCCTTTCCTCATCTGCTCGCAAATACAGCAATGGAAAACGACTATCTATATGCCTCCATATGACTCCTAATTTCTCATACCTTATCTTTGTGGTCCTTATGTGTGGTGTATGTTGGCAGCAGTAGAATTATTCAGCAGTCAGCCTCAAATGCCAGATCTCTAAATTCTCTCAATGGTGTTCCTTGAAAAGCATGTCGCCTTCCCTACAAGGATTCCCATTTCAGTTCCCGAAGCATCTCCGTAACAGTTATGTGTAGTTTGAACCTACAGGTAACAAATCTAACAGCCTGCCTCTGAATTGCTTTTCATGTCCTCCTTCAATCCAACCTGGTACAGATCCCAAACACTGAGCAGTATTCGAGAATAGGTTGGACTAGCGTACATATGCAGTCTCCTTTAGAGATGAACCATACCGTACTTTCGAAAAATTTTCCCAACACAACTGTAGGCAGTCCTTGCAGCACGCTGGCATGTAGACTGGCTACTGTACATACTGGAAAAGTGCGTGCAGTACAGTACCACCAAGCAGAAGCAAATGCAATTAACCATAACTGTCACACCATCTTCCCTATAGTTTTAGTTGCTGAACCTAATTCCACTTTTATAAATAATTGTTTTATACTTTTTACTGTTTCATTTCTTCAATGTTTTTAAAATTTTATAATATTTCATGACACTTCATGCAGGTCTAGGTTCTGTATATAAGTCCACTTCTGTAATTTTATGATCCTTATGTCTTTTGCTATGTATACATCCATCATTCTAAGCCTATACTTTTAACACTTTAATGAAAAAAAATTATACACTTGTTATTTTTATGCTGTCAGAGTAAGACCTTATGACTTTATACTTTCAGTTTCAAACTTAGAATATCTTAAAATGCTAATTGAGCTTTAGCTACTTTATTTCCACTTCTACAGACTACTATTTTATCCCCCTTTTACGGTTGTACACATTCATTCCGGTATTTTACCACAAGGTTTTTAAAATAATTTACTTTTTGCAATTTTAGTATAAGACCCTCTCTTGTTAAGCCCATAGTATCCTTGTCACTATCAATTGCTCATCTCCTGCCCCGCCTGCCTTGCCTTTGTTGCCTGCTTTCAACCCCCCTCAATCCAATTTATAATTTCACTATTTTATGCCATTTGAATTTCACATACCCATTGTTCTACACTATTGTTGTTTCAATGAGAATTTGAGAATTTTACACAATTATGTTTTCTACGATTTTAGCTTGACCCCTCTTGTTAAACTCAAGACATTCCCACCACTCTCATGCTGCATCCTTTCCCCTCCCCCAACCAGCCTCACTCCATTTTCCCTCCCACTGTCTCCCCTACCTCCAACATATGCCTATTTAAAACATTGACTGCAGTTGCAAAACACTGTATTCTGATGTGTGATTCTGAGTAGAAAAGACAGGTTGCTGATGCAACTACTTAGGTAAATTCTATAGTTATGTACAATTCTTTTCTTTCCTGCTTATTGTAAAATATTACATGGTATGTATGTTTTCCTTTGTTTTAGATCTGAAGATAATCTGCATGTGATCAAAACATGTAATCTAATTAAAAAATATGCACCTGAGATGGAACAATAAATGAGAATTATCCTAAATATCAGTACAATTGCTGTATCTCTCAAGATGAGTATGTAAGCTGTAGTGAAAATTGTAAATCAGATGGTGATAAATCCTTAATTCATTTTAGTTTTATGTCTCTTGATACTAGGTTTACTATGAACTTGCTTTTACTTAATTATTTTTTATGTTTTCTTCTTCTCTCTTTGCCTTTATAATCTCTAAAAGAACAGCCTCTTCTTATAGAGACTGTAATTCAATACACAGTCTTTTACATGTTTGTCAGTTAATTTAAAACATTCATTGTACATACATATTGTGTTTTATCTTTACATCTGTGACATCAACATTATATGGAACAAAAGTAATTTTGTTCTTCAGTTATATTGTGGCAGCATACAAGCTGTCTGACAGTATTTAGTTGAGGCATTATCTTACTGAAATTCTGATTTGTCTGTAACTTCATAACCAGTGACACTATTAAGTGAAATAATATCTAGTCATCTCTTCCTCTGTACAATGAATGTCAGCAGTTATCATATGAGAACTTCTGTTATTAAAAGTGAATAACACCAAATGAATGAAATATGGTTTCAGGTTTTCACCAATTGTGTAAGTGGGAAAGCTTCCAACTATGGAACTCCACAAACACCTTATCTGAGTTTGCATTAATTTATTGATAATTATAAAGCTTGAAAATGCCAACAAAATAACCTAAATATGCTAATGGAATTCCTTATACAATCTAAATAATTTAGCCTTGAAAGCTAGCAAAGTAAGGTATTCAGGACATGCAGCTGGGCATATATGTGATCACATGGAACAGATTACCTGCATTGTATGTCAAAAGGAAGAAGTCTGACAGAGATCCATAAGAGTGGGCTACCTAATTTCCAAGTTATTTTAACCAACATGAAAAATGAATTTTGAAAAAGTGTGTTTGTGTCATTAGCTGCACAATTTTATGTTTATTCTCTACTGTTTTTGGCTCTTACACTAATCTTCAAGGAGAAAAACACTATACATCAGTGGATAGATCATACATTTCCCATCATATATGAGCCACACAAATATAAAACACATCCAATTATCTTAATAGGCTGCCTTAACTCAGTCCATATAAACATGCTGTGCCATGGCATAATTACAGTCTGACAGCATGTTTATATGGACTGTATTAATACTGACTATTATGAAAGTTCAGACAATGGAAATTCCAAATAGAAATATCAATAATGTGGGAAGAGATAGATTGCTGCTACTTACAGTAAAGAAGACACGTCAAGTTGCAGACAAGTACAATTGAAAGACATGTAGCTTTCAGCCTCAGCCTTCAACAGTAAAGAAAACACACACACACACACACACACACACAAACACACACACACACACACACAGGCAAGCAAACCTCACACATATATGACTGCCACCCCAGCACCTTGGGCTGGGCCAAGATGCTGGAGTTGGTGGTCGTATGTTAATGAGATGTGCTTGCTTGTGTGTGTGTGTGTGTGTGTGTGTGTGTGTGTGTGTGTGTGTGTGTGTGTGTGTGTGTGTGTGTGTGATTCTCTCTTTACTGACTAAGGCTGTGGCCGAAAGCTACATCTGAGTGACTTCTAATCGTGCCTGTCTGTAACTTGACGTGTCTTCTTTACATTAAGTAGCAATCTGTGTTTTCCTGCATTGTTGTTATGACAGTTAGATATGTTTTACATTTGTATGTCTCATATGTGATGAAAATGTGTGGTTGATGCATTGATGTACAATGTTTTTCTCCTTAAAATGATGGTAACAATTGAAACCAGTAGAGAATCATCAATGAAAAGCCCCATAAATATTGAAGGAGATGTACTTGCCCACTTACAAGTTTGCAATGGAAAAACAGTGGGCTCTTCAAATCACTCATATTGGCAAAAATATCATCTTCAGTAACTGAAACGCTGATTCTCTGAGCAAGACTAACAGACTTCTGTGACTTTATGCAGTTGGGGATAGGGCTAATCATTACAAATCTTAACAACTGAATAAAAAATTAATCAATGGCGCCATGACAGCTGAGGAAAGGTGATTACACGACTTTATAAATCATTATGTACGCATACTGGATTACATTCCAATCCTTTCAACTACATCTTGAAAAGTGGGGAGTACACCATCCTGTTGATATTTTATTATATTTGGCTATTAAGCCTTGTAAGCATCTTAAGTGTTTTCCAACAACCGTATGTTATGTAACACTAGGTTTCATCACAACAATCCTTCCATCCTCAGTACTGGAAATGAAACACCACATTTAGTATACAGTCATCTAGTTGAAACTAACTGAAATAATAATTTCATTTATTTATTTCAACCACATCTTATATTGCAGATTGCATCTGGACAAACTGTAAGGAAAATCCGAATGCATCACTTTGCCAAATTGTTAACATGTAAAAGATCTACAGCATAAGGATTATTCAGTGAGTTGAAATCTCAATGAATTAGCACCAATAGCACTTTGAATAAAATACATTGGTTTTCCAGTCATAGAAACATCAATTTCAGCCCTTTTTATCGTGAGTGAAACAATTGTTTTAAAACAAATATTTTACATTTTTTGAAGAGGATGTAAGTAAATTTGAAACTTTAAGAGTACCAACTGGACATGATTAGAATACACAGAAAAGTTGTGGCTGGTAGTACTAAAGTCTTTATGGTTACACAGATCCAAGATTCTAAATGTTTTCCACTCACACTAGATTTAATTTCAGATTTAGTCATGGGAAGCTACAATCTTTTGTCAGACATTTACATGACTACTGACTTTCTACACTGCAGATGAGTGAACATGAAAACTAAGGAGCAGTTACTTTGTTATGTGCATTTATAAGTTACTCCAGTTGTGGCAAGACTTAAAAAGCTTATCTCAGCTTCCATTCTGCTGTGTGAATCATCATCTAACTTGTGGTTCATAGTTACTAACGTCTCTTTAAATAATGCTGTAGCAGGAGCTATTTAGGTGGTGTAGCACCTTGATGTGCTTCTGATGAAACACGAAAAAACCACTAAAATGAATACAGTCAAAAATAACTAAGTTGTGGATCCAGAATTTATCCAGTAAAACAACACCATGACAGTCCACATGTGGCATATGGGTCTGACAGAATGCTGTAGACATCTTGAAGTACAGGTTTAGCCATATTTGTAGTTTCTGGTGTATTATTGATAATCACCAGTATAGATTTCTGATGTTAACCCTTTTGTTATCAGAATTAAAAAGGTCACATTAATTCAAATGTTTAGGAAAAGCTGTAACTGAACACATTGATGAGTAACATTTTAATATTTTTATTCAACTGAGAAGATATCCATAACTGTAAAGCTATGTTTTTGCAGGGAAGCCAATTTGGCAATGTACGTAAGTGGCAAGAAAACATTAACTGTGAATCAAACCATGTAACCAGATATTTTGTAATGGAATGGTTTTCTTGAAATGGGGACAGTAACCCTGATTTAAGTTTATGTAGTGACAGGTATTTCCAAAGGACAATCAACCTCAATTCAAGTTGTCAAAAAATAAATATATGATTTTTATATTACAATGTGACTAAAGTGGCTAAATTCATGAATTAAAAAATGTAATATATCAACATTTACTTGCTTCTTTACAGAACTCTTAATGTGTTTCATTTTCTGCTTTGAAAGGGTTTATATTGTTCCACCAGTAGAGTACACCAGCTTTAATTGCACTATTGAAAAAGAATAAATTTTTAAGAGACAGTGGTTTTCAGTGATAAGTGCTAAAATATAGGCTACAAGTGTAAGCTGTCTCATGCATGTTACTTTCATTTTTATGGCAAGTTTCTTGTGCCAAGATATCTAACTGAATAGTAAATGATGAAAAGCTCAAAAATAAGGTCATAGGTAATGAGCAAAAAGTTAATACATAATGGAAAATTATCTTCTTTACTGTGATAATGTCATATATTCATTTTGAAAGAGTGACCTACATCACATTAATCAGGTCAGGGATGAACCTTAAAGTCTCACTTTCAGATATTGTTAAGAGCTGTTTGCTGAATTGTTCAAAGTGTACAACTGATAGTATTAAATGTCTTGTCATAACGTAAACTGATATCAGTGTACAAGCCATGTTATTTTTTTGAACTGGACAGATGGATTTTTATATTAAAAATGAATAAATTGAATATTCATTTCATTCTGACAACTGTAATGTCATATATTAGGCACAGTGAAACAAGATTTACAAAACAAACACAGGAGTACCAAAAAGTCCTCACACAAAACCCATACACTTAATTTTGTGGCTTCCACAGTAGGGGGTATCAGCTGTTGAACTTGTCACAGTGGAAAATAAATAGCATTTATTCTCTTTTCATTTATGTTTAAAAACAGCTGTGTTATTGATTTCCACTTTAATTACTGTCAGCTGCAAAGCCACATGGCTGCATCTTCAGGCACATAATGCAGGAACTGATGTATTGCAGCTATGCTCATAAATATATCATATGGAAATTGATAGGTAGGTGGATACCTGATATACTTTCAACTGTACAGTACGTCACTTTCCACATTATGTGCATGAATCTGAAGCATTGCAATTTCGAAATGGACTGCAGTTAAAGTAAAAAGCAAAAATTATAGCTGTTTGAAAATAGAAATAGAAAGGAAATAAATAGCATCTTTTTTAACCATGGAAAAAGTATGCCTATGTTACAGTTCTGTTCAGTAAATAATATGGATCTGGCTGCTTGGACTGTTGCACCCATAAAAGCTGTACACGTGGAATGGTAAAATGTGGGCAGCAGTTCATCTTGTGTTTTTGTTCAGTGTAATAATTGTCACGGTTAACATTGTGCATGCCTACATTGAAGAAACATTTTTTTACATAAACAAACATATGTACAACAATATACTGAAAAAAGTATATGTTTTGTCTTTTTGAAAATTGTTACATTAAGCATCCAATTTGATTCAAATTTTATGATTATCAGCTCTTATGCACATGACCTACAGTTGCCAGGAAATAATGAGTAGTTTACTTATTTATTTTTACTATGAATATCCATCAGTCACAGCCCATACACCATATATGTTTTACATCAGCATGAAATTTCTTAAGAATGAGTCTTTGGACCCAATGAGTGGGTTCAAGCAACCACCCAGTAATCAGATCTCTGAAAATTAGTCAACAGAAGCTTTACAGGTTGTTTCACATAAAAAGTGTTTCAACTTATCCATGGCCAGTGTCACAAGAAATTTAACTGTTACCTCATGTTAATCTGCTCTCTGAGAGATTTTCCTCCCATGACTTGTAATGGTAACATGACAAATAGTTATAGCCAGATTAACTTGGAAAGTATGTACTAAACAGTGTACTGAGCTGTCAGTTTGACAGTAGTGTGGCTACATAAAATCTTAACAAACATATTAGAAAAAAAGATAGATTGCTTCTCATGATAAAGTAGACACATTGAGTTGCAGACAGGCACAACAAAAAGAAAAAACTGTTACACATTTAGCTTTTGGACAAAACCTTCTTCAGAAATGACAACACACAATTCGTACAAGCAAGCACACCTCATGCACACATAACCACCACCTCCAGCAACTCAGCTCGGAATCCATTCTGGTCCAACCTGCCAGAGATGTTGGTCATGTGTGCATGATGTGTGCTAGCTTGTGTCTGTTTTGTCTTGTGAAAAAGTCTTTGGCCAAAGGCTAAATGTGTAACAGTATTTTCTGTTCATTGTGCCTGTCTGCAACTCAACGTGTCATCTTCATGGTGAGTAGCAAACTATCCTTAGCCTAATATCATTCATATTCCAACCTGGAGTTCCCATTGTTCAATACCGTATTATGTGTGTTAAATAGCAGACCAAAGAAAGTAAGAGAATACAATCAGTTCAGAAATTTTAAATTGGATTTTGTATTGAGCTGCACTTCTGATGAAATTCCTTTCTGATATAAAACTAATAAAATTATTTCCTATATCCGACCACTGTATTATTCTACTACAGTATTGAAGGTAGTGACAAAGTGTCTAAAAGTGTGTGTGTGTGTGTTTGTGTGTGTGTGTGTGTGTGTGTGTGTGTGTGTGTGATCTCATCAGAGCTGCATCATGCACTTTCTTAGAAGACCAAGGTGGACAATATACTGCAATAAAGACAGGAATGAGCCATTTGAGAAATAACTCTACAAAAAATGTGCTTGTCACCGCAATAAAATGATGAATTATGGATCTTCAGCTTTAATTACACCGGGCAAAACCCATCACCACTAGCAAGATGTAATATTGAATGAAGCTCCTATACAGGATTTCATTTAAGTAATAGTGGAATTGCCTCCTTCGTGGCAGCTTTGTTGCAGTATTATCACAACCTTGCATTTATTGTAGCTAACCCCTACATTTCAGTACATATTTGAATTTAGCTGAGCGTATCATGTCACATCAAACTGGGTAAAATACTGTTGCAAATGGCAGTTTCATGAGCATGCAATACAGCAGTGGATGTTTTGCAGGAAAAGATCTAAGCATTCCGAAAAGTGTATCTCCATATTTTGTTGGTTTCTTTTCTTTTTTAAAATTTTCATGCTGGGTCAGGGTAAAGGAGGGATGATATGGAGCAGGGGTGGGTGTGCCCTTCTCAGGGCTTCCCGTCGCCTACCATGTCCTGGTCTTCTTCAGGATCGCAGGGGTCGGAGTCGGAGCGGTCCACTGGAGCGAACTTCATGTATTGTAAGCGGTACTCGGATTGCGGGGGGCCCTCCGACTTGCTCCTGCGAGCGGGCCTCGCCCGGCCACCTCCTCGCTCCTCCGACTGCAACACCAATCATCCACTTGTTCCCGATTCCACTCACACTCATAGTACTTCCAGTGTACCACACATGGAAATACACACTTCGACAATGGTAGCCCTGCAAAATATATTTTACTGCCCCACAAATTCCACAGAGAATTTCACTCTACTCAAGTTCTCTTGTTGATCTTTTAATCTATATTGGCATGGAAATGCATTAGGCCATGTAGATATGATCAGTTCCTTGTAAGACTTGATGGTGATTACTCTTCATATTTCAGCATTATTGCTAGCCCTGAACTTGAGAAAATATTGGATGTCCAATGTGAACAAGTCTTAAAGAGTTTTTCTGTATTCTCCATTGTCGCAACTGATTATCCTTGCAAGAACACTCCCCTGTTTTGAGGTTTTCCAGCAACTTCAGGCAGAGAGATGCAGATCTCAAGCTTCTTCTTTGAATTTCTTCATTACTTGGAAGTCATTTATGGCAAAAATGTACTATTGTGAGTCATTTTTATTGGAAAACATTGTTGACTGTGAAGTTAATTCAAATTCTTTTTTGTATTGGATGACATCTGTGGGTTTGTTATGGGGAAAAACTACTAGAGTACACCTACATGCAAAGCACAGTTATGTTACTTCAAAGGAAAATGTTTGCTATCCCTGCCAGCTCTGTCTTCTTTGTTAGTTACACATCAGTAAAAATGTTGTCCCCCATGTCCCCCCCCCCTCCCCTCTCCATTTGTAGGGCAACGCCAGCTCAAATAGAGTCAGTTCTTGTAAAGTAGGTTGCTCTTATGGTTGATTGATACCTTACTTACTCTATGCCTGTGATACTCTCAATGAGATTTTTTTGTTCATAATACCAGTCATGTTTAATCTCAGTTTTAACTGATTAAACTGTAAAGTTTCTAATCTTGAGATACATTTTAGGAACCATTATTATCCTCTCTCATTCCCCTTGATATTATTTAAAAAAGTTATAGTAAATGGAAATTGGTGGTACTTTAAACAATAAGAACTTTGCTCCACATTTTAAATTCCTAAAGCTTACAGTGACACAGATATTAGAGTTATATTAGAAGAACTGTAATTGTGTCTCTGAAGTTGTGGAATGTGGAACAAACAAATGTAATGTTTCTATATTTTATTTTATGGATAATTTACCTGACCAAATAAATAATATATAGTCCATACATAGCTACTTCCCTAGTTTTTTCTTTCTCATTGATTTCATCACTGGGTAGTAATATAGTAGGATGATACATATTCATTGAGCATCGTCCTGAAATATTAGATGACCGCCTTGTAAGATATAACTATTAGGCTATAACATCTGAAGTGAATAATTCATTTTAATTCCTCAAAGCAGATTTGTCTGGCGTCAGGTGTAACGTACAACAATGAAACTTAACAATATGAGGCATCTTTCAAGCATCTGTGAGTGTCGCAAATACTACTGAAAGCATATGCACTTGAAGGATTGAGTGAATTTTTTAGTGTATTAACATGCCACAACAGCTAACAGCAGCAAGTTGTAGAAGAATCCACTAGCTCAGTAAAGTTTTCAGGCAGTACCTGGTCTGATTAGGGAATCAGGAAAGGTATGCACAGAATGCAGTACAATCTACAACAGAAAGCTGGGGCTGTGACTCACCTGATTAGTAGACAAAAGATGGAAATGCAAAAATATGTAGGGGCCTACAGACAGACAGTGGGTGCATATGGACAAGGATATACACACATTGACACTGTTGCAAGGTGGAAGAAGGTTTACTGCTATGATTTCTCCATCTGAATTGTGACTTCATGAGTTCCATAAATATATTTTGAGGTCCTGAGTTGGATCATATTAAGATGAAATAATCATGTAAATTTAGTTGCGGGGGAGGCAGATACTGTAAGAATCCTAACAAAATGTACTTCATACATTTGCAAAAAATGTCATCTGACAGTTCCTGAGTACTATTTGTCGAATTTGGACTCTTAACTGCATTAACAGAAGAGAGACAGAAGATGCATCACAAGTTTGCTCAGTTAGCGTGAAAGCCTCACAGATATGCTCAAAAATACCCATTGAGAGACATCACAAGGAATATGGTGTACAGCATAGAAAGGACTGCTCTTAAAATTCTGTGAGCATGTGTTTCAAGATGAGGTGAGAATCATACTATTTCTTCCCACACTAATATCTCATAATTACAGTACCTTCTGTGGAAGTGTAGCAACATTTGCTCTTCCCCAACACCGTCCATCAATGAAATACTGTGGGAGAAAAGGGTACACAATATATCCTCTGCTGCACACCCAATTGTGATTTGCAGAATAATGTCATGTCATATGGCAGACAGAGAAAGTAAATAACACCTGCATTCACATGGAATTTCTGGCAGAAGCAAATGAGTAATTGTAGAATATCCATGGTGAGTATGTATGGTCAGTGAATCTATGAGCATTATGAATCTGGATGCAAGCTGATAAAGAAAAAGAAACTAAATGACACCATGCGGTGAAAAAGCCTGTTCTGAGTTCCCCATTACAATTCTGAGTAAAAATCAGGCTGATTCCTTCAATAAAGACATGTGCTATTTGTTTCCAAACTAACCTGCCACCTCTGAAGGCCTAATGACAGTTGGATCAGGAAAGGCATAGGAGAGGGCAAAGAAAGACAGAAATACACTCCTGGAAATTGAAATAAGAACACCGTGAATTCATTGTCCCAGGAAGGGGAAACTTTATTGACACATTCCTGGGGTCAGATACATCACATGATCACACTGACAGAACCACAGGCACATAGACACAGGCAACAGAGCATGCACAATGTCGGCACTAGTACAGCGTATATCCACCTTTCGCAGCAATGCAGGCTGCTATTCTCCCATGGAGACGATCGTAGAGATGCTGGATGTAGTCCTGTGGAACGGCTTGCCATGCCATTTCCACCTGGCGCCTCAGTTGGACCAGCGTTCGTGCTGGACGTGCAGACCGCGTGAGACGACGCTTCATCCAGTCCCAAACATGCTCAATGGGGGACAGATCCGGAGATCTTGCTGGCCAGGGTAGTTGACTTACACCTTCTAGAGCACGTTGGGTGGCACGGGATACATGCGGACGTGCATTGTCCTGTTGGAACAGCAAGTTCCCTTGCCGGTCTAGGAATGGTAGAACGATGGGTTCGATGACGGTTTGGATGTACCGTGCACTATTCAGTGTCCCCTCGACGATCACCAGTGGTGTACAGCCAGTGTAGGAGATCGCTCCCCACACCATGATGCCGGGTGTTGGCCCTGTGTGCCTCGGTCGTATGCAGTCCTGATTGTGGCGCTCACCTGCACGGCGCCAAACATGCATACGACCATCATTGGCACCAAGGCAGAAGCGACTCTCATCGCTGAAGACGACACGTCTCCATTCGTCCCTCCATTCACGCCTGTCGCGACACCACTGGAGGCGGGCTGCACGATGTTGGGGCGTGAGCGGAAGACGGCCTAACGGTGTGCGGGACCGTAGCCCAGCTTCATGGAGACAGTTGCGAATGGTCCTCGCCGATACCCCAGGAGCAACAGTGTCCCTAATTTGCTGGGAAGTGGCGGTGCGGTCCCCTACGGCACTGCGTAGGATCCTACGGTCTTGGCGTGCATCCGTGCGTCGCTGCGGTCCGGTCCCAGGTCGACGGGCACGTGCACCTTCCGCCGACCACTGGCGACAACATCGATGTACTGTGGAGACCTCACGCCCCACGTGTTGAGCAATTCGGCGGTACGTCCACCCGGCCTCCCGCATGCCCACTATACGCCCTCGCTCAAAGTCCGTCAACTGCACATACGGTTCACGTCCACGCTGTCGCGGCATGCTACCAGTGTTAAAGACTGCGATGGAGCTCCGTATGCCACGGCAAACTGGCGGACACTGACGGCGGCGGTGCACAAATGCTGCGCAGCTAGCGCCATTCGACGGCCAACACCGCGGTTCCTGGTGTGTCCGCTGTGCCGTGCGTGTGATCATTGCTTGTACAGCCCTCTCGCAGTGTCCGGAGCAAGTATGGTGGGTCTGACACACCGGTGTCAATGTGTTCTTTTTTCCATTTCCAGGAGTGTAGAAGTCTCATAGGTAAGAAATGGGTGTTTCTCATAAAAAGAATATTCAGTATCACTGAAATGATTTTCTGCATAGAGCAAGAGGCCCCAACATTCCAACCGCTGAATTGTATCCAGTTGGTGCCATAAGACCAGTACCTCTTCTTTCCTATGCTGTTATCATACTTAGATAGTGCTCTGTCTTAACAGATGTTACTGTTAGCAGTTTTTTCTTTCTTTTTTTCCAATATATTCCACTCATTTCAAGGGGTAGGAGTAGTGAGCAGGTGGCCACTTTCCAGCCTTTGATATAAAAAATTAAAGAGATGAATGATACTGACTGACATAAAAAATATAACCTATGGCACGATGAAATGTAGATGAAAAACATTATGCAACATTATTTTCGGTATTGGCAAAATTTTTGTTGTTCCTGGAATAGTTTTTTGAGCTGCTTTCAGATCTATTATTAATTTTTTCTGTTACTTCTAGTTTTTTCAGAAATCAAGTAAACTCATTTTCCATTTAAACCTAAGTTCCACAAAGAGACATTTTATTGCAAGTAAGAGAAATTTTATTTTAGTTATATGGAGTACATGGCCACCTATCTGGCTGTCGCCTGGCCACCAAGAGCTGCTGCATAACGATTTGATTCACGGATCCAGTTATATGGCTCCTTCCGTGTATAGCGATTTTACAACTATGATGTGTGGGGCCTGAAGATGGCATCAATGTAATGCCGAAACTGGTAGCACATAAGAAGTTCATCAAATAAATTTCTACAATACATACGGCTGTTGGTAAATTATTGCATCAAGAAATATCTGGCTGTTAGGTGGGAAACTTTAGTACATTGCTGAAGTGCTTCAGTGTTGTGAGGTTATATCTGTGCTGTCAAATGTAGTTTTGCACTTTCTTAGAAATAAGTTTCCACAAGTGTTTGAATAATTCAAATGTATTCTGTTGTGTTTGTGGTAGCTACATAATTCTTACACAAAGACAGGAAATTAACAATTTTGTGAAAAATGTCTACTACACATACTTCGGTGTAAGACTTGGTGATCAAGACAAAAGGTGGGGACCACACAAGGTGTGCTGTACATGTGCTAAGGGACTGTGACTGGAAAAATGAGAAGAGGAAATCAATGTCTTTTGCAATTCCCATCGTTTGGAGGGAGCCATAAAGTCAGGTATATGATTGTCATTTTTGTATGAGTAACACTGAAGTAGGAAGGATATGAAATATTCTAATAGTTCTTCAGCTTTATGACAAGTTAATGTATACTGAATCTCTCCCTATTCCAATTGCACCTACCATCCTTGAAGATTTGCAAGAGGAGAGCAGTGCAGAAGATGAATGCCACGATGCTGATGATTACAAGCTGGAAGAAGATTCTGCAGCACAACTTTGAGTTAAAATAAACCAAATGACTTAACTCATGACTTGAATCCGACAAACTACTTAGTTCATGACTGAAAGCAAACCATCTTTTACTACCCAGGATATGATTCTCTTGATACAAGACCGGACAAAAGGAGTTGATAAAGTTTTTTAAAGAAGAAGATCATCTGGTTTTTTGTTGTGATATTAATGGTTTATTGAATTTCTTTAATGACACTAATGATCCACGTCAGTGGAGGTTGTTCACAGACTTGTCAAAATGTAGCCTGAAATATGTATTTTTACATAGCGGAAATTTGTTTGGCTCATTACCTGTTGCCCATTGAGACACCATAAGGAGACATATGAAAACCTCAAAGCTATGTTGAAATATGTGAACTATCAAAAATATCCTTGGTCAATATGTGAGGATCTGAAAGCAGTTGGCATATTACTTGGCCAACAATGTGGCTACACAAAAATGCCATGCTACATTTGTGATTGGGACAGTCGAGCTAAAGACAAGCCTGAAAGAAAAACTCTCCAATCCAGCCCACAGAATACGATAAATGAACCAAATGTTCAACCAAGCAAGATATTATTACATTCTCTCGGATTAATGAAACAGTTCACTGAAGAACCCTCAAAAGATAGCAATGACGGGGTCTTTGTGGGGCAGAAAATCAGAAATTTAATGAAAGTACAATGAATCCAGTAGAAAGAAGGGCTTGGGTTTTGTTTAAAGAAGTAGTTCCCAACTTTTTGGACAACAAAAAGCAGGAAAATTATAAAATCACAGGTAAAACAATTAGGTTGTGCCATGAGTGTGAAGCTTCATTTTCTATATTCATGTACTGATTTCTTCCATGTGAACCTTGGCAATGTCAGTGAAGAACATGAGGAATGGTTCCACCAGGACATCAAGGAGGTGGAAAAGAGATGCCAGGGAAGATGGAATACATACATGAAGGCTGACTACTGTTTCATGCAAAGGGAGATGACACTGGTGAAAGGAGTCAATCAAAGAAGAGAAGTTACACCCCATGTCAGAAATATGAGGCATGTTTTTTAAGTAAGTACTGTTTTGAAATTAAAAAAAGATGTGCTAAGATATCTCAATAGTTTTATTTTTACATGAAAGCCTGTACCTTAATCTACTTTTCTACATAATTTCCATCAATATTGAGGCACTTGTCATAATGTTGTACCAGTTTTCGAATACCCTCCTCATAGAAGTCTGCCACCTGACTTGTTAACCACTGCATCACCACTGTTTTGACTTCGTCATCGTCTTGAAGATGCTGACCACCCAGGTGTTTCTTCAAGTGCAGGAACAGATGGTAGTCACTGGGCGCAAGATCGGGGCTGTATGGAGGATGATCTAGAGTTTCCCATCGAAAAGATGTGATGAGATCTTTGGTCTGATTAGCCACATGTGGACGGGCATTGTCTTGCAGCAAAATGATGCCCTTGCTCAACTTCCATGGACTGTTGCTTTGATTCTGGTGTGACATAGGCCACCCATAACAATTTGGCTTAAGAAATCATCACCGTCATTGTGTACTGCTCAAGGAAAGTCAATGCACTGTCTAAATGTTTGGTTTTGTGCGCATCCGTCAACATTTTTGGTACCCAACATGCGCCCAATTTGCGGTAATTCAAATGCTCAGTCACAGTGCCATACAAAACACTACGAGAAACATTAGGAAAGTCATCCCACAAGGAGGAAATCATAAAGCATCTGTTTTCTCTTGCCTTATTGTCCACTTCCTGCACCAAACTTTCATTAACGACCAAAGGACGCCCACTCCGTTGTTCATCATGCACATTTGCATGGCCATATTTAAATGCTCTCACCCACTTTCTTACCATTCCATCACACGTAATATTTTGTCTGTAAACTGCACAGATCTCGTGATGAATGTCGATCACTTTTAGGCCTTAAGCACTAAGAAATCTTATAACAGCCTGTACTTCACAGGCAGCGGGACTCACGATTATCGGAGGCATCTTAAACACTCTGTACACAGTGTAAACAAGGAAGAATCAGACTGTAATGGCGTCAGTGCGTAGATTAAGGTACAGGCTTTCATGTAAAAATAAAATTATTGAGATCTCTCTGCACGTCTTTTTTTAATTTCAAAACGGTACTTACTTAAAAAACACGCCTCGTAACTTGATGCAGTGACATCAGCAAAGGGAAATTAAACCGTCATACATGTGTCATGCTTTTGTAATAATTTTTAGCATTTTTAAGGGAACAAATACCACTGTATACTTTAATGCAGTATGTAGTGATTCTATACAACATAAGAAAGTAAATAATTTACTTTTAATGGGATAAAAAAATTCACTGTTAGAAAAAAATGTTATTTCAGCTACAGCTTCAAATGTGATTTGTACAAAAATTGGACAAGGTACAGAACTCAAATCAAATTTTAAATCAGGACGAAAAATACATTAAGTATACCTTACGGTCATAAAACATCATTCAATAAGTTTTAAAATAGAGCATAGTGTAATGTGTGTACTTCTGTGACCTATGGAGATGATTGTGGTGAGAGTGCCTCGTAACATTTTGTAACTGTGGATGTAATTGCAAAGGGTGTTATGTGAAAGAGGGTGTGGAATGTGTACAAGGGAAGAAACTGGTAGTTGGATCATAGGTGACAAAAGTGGGTAGGATTGCACCTAAAAAGAATAATGTTGGCTTGGAGCCTTTATTTGGCATGTAGGAGAAGTTACAGTTGATAGTATGGGCAGATTTCAGGGATGATTTCACAGCATGAGAGGAAAACATCATTAAAATTACCCCTTGTGAGGATATTGAGTGCTTTTAGATAGGGGAAGGTGAGATGTGTTGATACAGAAATGGCAACAAGTCAGAATTCTCAATGAAGGGAGATAGAGTGGGATGTTGGGATTCAGGTTAACAGAAAACAAAGCTCAGGCAAAAATGTTCTAGCTGTATGAAGGTGTGCAGGCACTTTATAAGGTGATGCAGGATATAGGAAGCAAAAGTAAATGGATACAAAATGCAAGACTGAGTGGGTGTCATTCAAGGATTTGTAAGGAGTGATAGAGCATGGAAGAAGCAGAAATCCCTACATTTGCTTGTATAAGAAGGGAATGAATAAGTCTTGTACACGTGAATTACAGTCATGAGATTTTGATTTTGTTCTCACATTTGTCTGATTGGTCTTCACAGTTTTTTTGCAGGGGGGGGGGGGGGAATTGTAAATTATTTTTGATGGTGTGTTGTCCTAGATATTTCAGAGTTTTAACTAGGTGGATCAAATGGTCACAAATTTTGTGAGTTAAATTGTAGAGGTGGAAAAAAAAGTAATTGATGTGATGAATGGACAGTGCACTGTTCACTAATCGCAGCTTTGGTGTATGGAGGATAAAGGAAGATAAAGGAGTTGTGCTATGACAGATATGGGGGGCACAATGTTATTTGTTGTTACACAAGACATCCACCCATTAGGATGGATGCAAATAAGCTGATGCAATTGACTGGAAGGGTATACCAGACAAGTTTCAACAGGAGATCTCAGTGTCACATGTAGTCACAGTATTGGTGACTGTGAATAAGAACTGTGAGGATATATTCCCTTGTGTTGGTGGACTAGGTGCAGCAGAAAAAGCCAGGATGGTTTTAAGGAGCGAAGGTTCCAGGTCAATAGGAAGAGGTTTCTATGGCGGTGGTTTGTTGACTTTTAGGAAAAAGAGAACTTCTGAATTATTCCATAAGTTGCAGTGGAAACCAATGTTACGGGTGGTTCTATACAAGACTGAAATGATGTCTTAGAGGTAGAAAGATTGTTTTTCCTTGGGTTGTTGGGAAGGGGTTAGTTGCTGCAGAGGAGTGAGTAGTAAGCCACAGGATCGTGACCACTATGTCAGGTTTTAGTGAGATATATGAATGGTTTGGTACGGTTGTAGAAAAGAGAAAAATAATGTTGTGCCTTTGCCACACCATTCTGAATTTTCAGGGAGTATGGTGGGGAAGTAGATAGGTTACATTGCAATGGATGTAGGGTAGCTGTTATGGTGAGGAGGAAAGTGAATAGGGGATCTAGGAATATTTGGCTGTAGTGTTTGGAAGTTCAAGTTGGCAAATGTTTTGTATAATTTTTGTATCTAATCAGGTCATCGTCATGTGACTAGGGCCTTCCGTTGGGTAGACTGTTCGCTGGGTGCAAGTCTTTCGATTTGATGCCAATTCGGCATCTTGCGCATCAATGGGGATGGAATCATGATGATTAGGACAACACAACACCTAGCCCCTGAGCAGAGCAGAGAAAATCTCCAACCCAGCCAGGAATCGAACCCGGGCCCTTAGGATTGACATTCTGCAACGCTGACCACTCAGCTACCGGGAGGGGGGGGGGGGGGGGACATCTAATCAGGTAATGTCTTTGGATTTTCGAGGAAATGAATGGGGGTTTCAACAGACTTAATGGTAAAGGTGAGTCTGTTACTTTTTGGCATGGAAATGGAATAGGATTCATTATTAGTATCATGGAGAGTTATCAAAGTGACACAGGAGGGGAGAAGGTGATTTAGTACTTTCAGACAGGTTGAGAAGAAGAGAGTGAGGATGGCAGAGATTCCACAGGCAGGAATCAGGTGTGTGCAGAAATTGAGACCTGTGGATTTGATAAGGACAGTCTATGCTGTGACAACTTGGGAGATTTGATAACATTTGTACTCCTGGGTCATGATTTAAGGATTCAGAGCTTTGCGTGGGTCTCCTTGATTGCTGTTGCATTAGTTTTGGGAAAAAAATTATTCATAACAAATGAGTTGTCAACATTTTCCCCAAAAAGCAATCTGGCATCATTAATGGTAGTGTCCACACAGTAAGTGTTTTCTATACATGAAATGGTAATAATAGTAACCATACATGTGTCTAAGATTTCAGTAACAGTTCAATACAACATTTTTATAATGGAGTGGAGTTGAATTTTATGGGAATATGTACTTGAGGACTTTTATTTTGCCAAAAATATACAAGAAGTTGGGGAATGAGCATTTTGCGGTATAAGCTGATGGGAGATCTGCCTAAAGTGATTTAAAAATCCTGTAAAGTTGCCAGTTCCTCAGTGCTCATCCCTCATTCTGACAATGCACATACAAGATGATGGCATTTTCTTAGCAGAAACAATACGTCTCAAGTCCAAACAAGAATTTATTTTGTACATGGTGGTGGATGAAAATTGGGATTTTAAAAGAATGCATCATTCAGCCTCAAACATGGATGGAACTTTTTTTTGGAATGAATCTTCCACTTTGTAGAGAAGTGTATGCTATACTGGAACTTCTAGATAGATTAAAATTTTGTTCCAGACTGAGACTCAAATTCTGACCCATGTGTTCAAGACAGTCCTTGCTGTATACATAAAATGCCCCCTTCACCTAGTACAACAGTGAAAATTGTACTGGCAGTGTGTCTGAATCTCTATCACCAGCGCATAACATGTACATCAAGATACATGTTGTAGATGTCACCTGTAGGAGGTAGTCATAATAACCTCTGACCCAATCTCTCACCCCCTCCCCTCTCACCCAAAAGAAAAGTTGTGAACAAAATGTTAGGAGCTAACACTCTTCAAATCACTATGAAGTGTGTGGCAGAGACGCTGCACTTACTATTATACTGTTTATTAAGATTTCTTTCTGTTCGATTAAAAAAATGCAGCATTAGGACAATGTCTACATGTTCACCTTCGTATGAGCTCTTATTTGTCTACATTTATTTCCACAATTTCTATGAGATTGATACATGGTGGGTTGAAGAATATTTATAGTTTCTGCCCTGAAAGGAAGTTCTTATAATAACTCCCTTCAAGTGTCTCTGGTGAAATTTTTTTAAAGACTAGAGATATTGTTGCATTCTCCTGCTACTCAAGATGACTATTTGCACCAACGTTCGTTGTCTACATGCAGTGTCCCCAGGTAACCCTACTTGATACAGAAACAAACAAGATCAGGGTTTAATTTCCCAAGGTCATTATCAATCCAGCATTCACATTAATCAGTTTATGGTACCACAGAAAACAAAGTCCAGATGGATGGACACAGTTTGAGTACTTGATATTTGTCCCATTTACTTGCACATTATTCAGTTAGCTTATGGGGACCAAAAGGAGGTAGGCAAAAATATGTAAACATCAAAAGAAAGGCATGGCTGTACATGAATGCTGATGCTAGCCAAGCCTGCAGGTTGCACTGTTTTATTTGATTGCAAATGGCACCTGTGCAATGTCCTCAATATATTGCAATTGGCTGTTGTAGTCGAAATTGTGTTCTGTGTATATAGTTGTGAGTGTATTATATCAGAGCTCATTGCTTTCAAACATGGTGAAATTGTTGGTGCTCATATGGTGGATGCTTCCATAACCAACGTAGGTTTAGGTGTTTCAAGAGCCACTGTATTGAAGCTTTATGCAGCATACAGGTAAAGCTGGAAAACATCATCCACTACGTCACAATGCTGACAAAAGTGTGTGTTTAGTGATCATAATGGAAAGGCACTGAAGAGAATTGTGACGAAAAATAAGAGGGCAACAGCTGCAAAAGTCACTGCAGAGCTGAATGTCACACTCGTGTACTACTCCAACACAAAAACGACACGAAGGAACATCCATAAACTGGTAACTGTAGTGCAAGCTGGAATTCCAAAACCACTCATTAGTGATGCAAATGACTATGACACGGAAACATTGTGCCCAAGCCATAAATCCTGGACAATCTAAGAATGTCATTTGGTTGGATGAGTCTTGTTTCACGCTGTTTCCAACTTCTGGCCGAGTTTATGTCCCAAAAGTGAAACATGTCGAGCTTTAGTGATTATCTGGGAGGAATGTCATGGTATTTCATGAGCCCCAAGGTCGCTCTGCAAGGCTGCACTACTTCCAAGAATTATATGACAATTTCGACTGATCAGGTCCATCCCACGGAACAATGTTTGTTTCCCAGTGGTGATGCTGTGTCCATACATGGCAGGATCTCTGTTGACACAGCTCGCATTGTCCAGGAGTGGTTTTGTGAGCACGAGGATGAACTATCGTATCTCCCCTGGCCTCAATATTATTGAGCCCTTGTGATCTAGTTTGAAACGATGGATGCATGATTACTATCCACCTCCATCATCATTAACTGACCTAACCACTATTTTGCAACAAGAATGGTTTACAATTCCCTTGAAAATCATACAGGACCCATACTTCTCCATTCCAAGATGACTGGAAGCTGTTCTGAACGCCAACGGTTTTCCTACACCATATTACACATGGTAATGTGTTGAGTTTCTGGTGTTCCCATATTTTTGTATACCTCCTGTGCAAGTGTTGCATTTGCAATTGATTTTGTTGATTAGCTGCCGTTACCCAGTAATCTAGCAAGGAATGGCAGCTTGGCATTTGCTTTGCTGAGTGTCATATCTATATGGTTGTACCATTTCATATAACATATGGCTACTCCCAAAATTTTATATGATACAATAGACTATATTCGTGACTCGTTAGTCAAAGGATGCCACGAGTTTACGTTTTATAAAGTGTACAACACTGCATTTATCCATGTTAAGAGCTAATCGCCAGTCTTTCATTTTGTCAAGATATATCTGGATATTACTGCAATTTTTTTTTATTTTTTTTTTTTTTCTGGATAGAATTTCCTCATTCCCAACTGTGAACAGTTTGGGACTGAAACTAATACCATCCGCCTGGTCACTAAATGTGCTGGGCAAATCAAAATGAATATAGCGATTACAGAATGGGATAACTATTTAAGCATAGTGATACATTGATAAGAATGACAGAGAATATAAAAGAAAGAGCAAGAACGTTTTTACCTACTTTATACGTGCTCTGTGGTACACCCCTTGGTTACACGGACAACATCGAAGCCAAAACACATTTCACGTCATACATTCTGAAGCCTATATGGTGCCACCGATAGGAGCGCATTAGAAATGCGCATTTTGCGTTCTAGAATCGTTTTCGGCAAAGAACGCGCACACACGACGTCTTGCACGTGGCCGCACAAAAAAAAAAATCCGTAGATATCAGGTATGGACATTTAGGAGACCATGAGTAGGGCATAGCATCGTCACGTCCAGTACGACTGATCCAGTAGGCTGGAAGATGATTTAAAAATCTGTGAACGCCCATATCCCAATGTGGGTGTACTCCATCTTCCTGACAGATGTAATCAATGTTAATTGGTGACAGCAACCATTGCTCCAGCAGCTAAGGTAAATCTATGTTGAAACACTTTTCTGAATGAGGAAAAAAAAGGCCGTACATTTTTTTTATTGACATCACATAGAATACATTAACTTTCTGAGTGTAACTCTGCTGTTGTTCTTCTTGTGTAACGGTCCCTGTATGAGCACGGCTAATCCCTTCTTGGATTGCTTTTGCCTCTTCTCCTCCTGGAATCTCTTCATTATTTCTCTTCCTTTCTCCCGTTCTTTTTCCGTGATCTTCTGCATCCTCTTCCCTTGTCTGCTCCAATGGTAACACACTATCTCATATTAGGATGGTGTGGAAAGTTTCATCATCACTAAAAGTGAGACGTGCAGCAAATGTTTCTTCCTCCATTGCTTCCAGCATTGCCATGGCATAGTTCTTACGTTTTACTTGGTCTTCGAGTTTCAATGCCTGTAAAATTTTAATTACGTACGAATTCATTTTCAGGTTAGTTTAGAGAATATGCTAAACCGTTGTTATAGCATTTGTACGTCCCTACTGCCTTCATACGTGGATTTCCGTGGACTATGTTCAAATAAATACGAGAGTCAACGTTTTGCGCTGATACACGTTACCGTCCGGTATATTTTCATTTGCAAAGCACCGTGTTTCGTCAAATTTTCGACGCCATCTGCGAATGTTTTTGGCGTTGGAAGTGCTTGATTGTATCGCTGACGAGATCTTCCCTGCATTTCGATTACAGAACGACAACTGCTAAAGCGCCCTATACATGCACCAACTGATCGACCGACAAACTGGACTTGTGTGTAGTCGTTTTGATCGACCGACGGACGAAGTTTTCTTGCTGGGATATCACCATGGTAGGATCAGCCCACCACTCCACTTAACAAATCGTGCCGTGTGTAGCGCTTTCGCGCCAACCGCCCGACGGTCGTTTGTCTTTACTCTCATGTCACCGCGCGCAGGAGTGAACGCTATTCTATAATAAACATTACTGGGTGCGAGCCGGATGAAACTCTAAAGACAGAGTTTCTGGAGAAATTTAATGACTGTAGGTGTTTGTTGCACACGTCGTGCGAGAAGTATAGCAATACAGATGCAAGAAATGAAGCACTTTTTTCATTTTCTGACGAAGCCATAATAGTTTCGTGTGGCACATAGAGAGAATAAAAGATCGTCGACCTTCTGTATTTCTGACTTAAACGGAAAGTGTGGGATTTCTTTTCACGTCTGACAGCTGCTAAATGCTTCATTTCTTATGTATGTGTTACTGTACTTATTAGCTGACCTGCGCTACTACCATGCGTAGTCTTTCGGCTTCGAATTTGAAATGAGTTTCTTAGCTTAAAGACCATCTTTTATGCTATGTACATAAATAAATTAATAAGTTCACATGAAAGTCTATTGTTTTATTTATTTTACTTTACCATAATGTGTTTCCTGAGTCAGCTATAAATCACTTTGTAGGTTTCAAGAATCATAATTGTGGGGATACGACAGCACTGGATTGGATGCACTCTTACTTCTGTAAGTGGCTAGAAATCGTAATGTAGCTGACAGCCTCTCTCGTGACTGTATTCTTTTTCGTTAATAATGGTTTTATGATGTTCAGCAGTCCTGAAATGCATGATTAATCCATTCTTGGATAATTAGGAATATCGGCCCCCAGCTACTTAAGTAACAGAAAATGAGTGATTTTTTTTTCATGGTTTAGCCGCTTCATTGCCCACAGCTTTCTCTGGGACTTTTTTGGCCTTGTTACCTCTCAAAAAGCCAAGGCAAAACCCCGCTAAGTAAAACCAAGCGGGATCTCGTAGAACATTAACTGAAAAAAACCTGAGATAAGTAAATCGAAACAACAGGGCGGCGTTGTAATCGCTGAGTGGAGTCGGTCGGGATGTGCATAGGGTGCCTCTGAATTGGTCAGTTGGTCGGTAGGCTAATAAATAGATGTGTGTGTAGGGGCTTTAATTTATTACAAGTCGAATACCTTCTGTATGGGATGCGCAGTTCTCACTTACGACACGGAACTTCTCACTTTTACATCACTGCGGACGCGTCGGCTTCCGATTCACTGCGCTTGCGCAACGATAGATTTCTGATTTTTTCTTTTTTTTCACACTCTGTAATTGTTGTCGATGTATCGCTGCGGGTTAAATAGTTGTAGCAGTTTGTAATCGCTATAATCGTTTTGAATTGGCCTGATTTCCTCCGGAGGTGCAGCAAATATTACTCGTAGATGCCGCTAGCTTTTACAGAACAATTGCATGGCTAACGTTGTCTGTTCATTCCATGACGGGGGGCCGCTGCGACACACTGCGCCAAATACGAGGGGATTCCAGGTCAACGCTCCCCTCGCGCAAGGCTCACAGGGGGACTGTTGGCAACACCGCCACCGCAAATGCTCTACTGGCGAGGGGTGCACGCCTCACACAACTACTGCCCACGTGTTTCTTGCCGGGATTGGCGTTAGGAGGTATAATAAGCGCTGCTCAAGACGCAACCCGGCTGTATGATGTGCCCTGCCGCAGTAGCTGTATTAGTACGGAACTCAAGCCGACAGTGTCCACTTTATAAAGCCGGTTTGCCAAACACAACTACAGTAACCCGGTAACTGGAATGACGGTCCGAACTACTGTGGTGCCGAAAGTTACCGTTTCCACACGCTGCAGCAGAAACGGTTGTGGTACAGTTTCCAATACGACGTCAACTGACAAGTTTCAGTTGGGCAGTAATGTCACCGTTCAGGTTGCGACAGCAAATCTGCACTAAGAACTAAACACGAATAAATAAGAACTACAAATGTCGGGTACAAAAATTACACGTGTATGCCAAATATAGTCACGTGTTATAAACACGAATATTCATTCTTTATCGTCCAAAATTTCGAGCTATCATTCATTGTGTCTCAAAGTACAAACAGCAATTTACTCAATAGCTGGAGCTTGTGTCGAGTCGAAATTATTTTGCATGCAGCCTTTAAAGAAGTGCTTTTGTGTTTCTAATTTTCATACCTTTAAGTGATTTATGACCAGTTACGCTGTCATTACCAAAATCTGAATGTATTGTCAAGAGTGAACGACAGGTCCTCATTAATTCTAGAGCTTTCATTTTTTCCGCCCATGGAAAAGACTGAGCTGCTGGGAAATTAATATTGCCCTTCTGTTATTAATTAATCAATTACTCTCGTTTACCTACAATATAACATAAAAACAAATCTTATCCATGTATCTGATGGTATGAACGTGTTATACATTCCCAGCAATACCTTGTTTTAAAGTATCAAAACACGTAATTGTCAGATAGCTTGTAAATAAAATATGTTTTCACCGTCACTGAGTTGGTCTATTCTGACCAAACTTCGAAACTTCTTCTAGCGTATGGGCACAGTGCAAGGTCGAAGAGCCGGCCGGAGTGGCCGAGCGGTTCTGGGCGCTACAGTCTGGAACCGCGCGAGCACTACGGTTGCAGGTTCGAATCCTGCCTCGGGCATACCTTAATCTTGGTGACCGGACTTCAATTTGAGCCCTACTTCCCGAAATGTGATGCGAGTGTGTCAAATGGTTACATCCTTTACTCCAACAGAGCATAATTTATTGTATCCAAAGTACACTCATCTCACGGCGGCGTAGCATCGCATACTTTCATTATCTAGCGTGACGTAAAAACCGCAATAAATTTCTTGCTGGGTGACATATTCCTTTACACATTCCGATTACTATCAACAATTAAATCTGCAGAATATTTAACTCAACTCACAGAAGAACGATCAAAATGCACCGTTTTCGAGGTTTCAAATACAGCACCCACGACTCAGCGAAGATCACATTCTTTGTAACAAAAATGTTGTTGACCATGTGAGTTAACGGGCATTGCGCTCTCATTTAAATATATGGCCGAAAGAATCAGCCTACAGGAATTGTGAAGCGAACCCTGTTGTCCAAGACTGCGTGCCACAATGGGTGCAGATTCACCACGAGATGGGGAAACTCACAGGCGTCTATTGTCTATTGAGGCCTAAGCGCTGTTATGTGCGAGTGAGACAGACGAGAACCTACGTCATTGGATAACCCAGTAGAAGCCTTTTGTGGCCAAGGAGACGTAGCAGTGTTAAATACGGCGGACCTAAGATCTGCCATAAAGGGAAACGTTTATGAATACTATTTAATTCTGTAGTAATTCAGGGAATTAAGCCACAGTTATTTTAATCTACCATCCTTCATAAATTTTTATGGTGATGCCAATAAAACTTGAATATTCATCATGTCTATAATAGTTTAGGATTTACTGTTAAAGTGAAATTCACAAGTTTTGTAACAAAGACCTGAATGCTAAAATCTGAACGCTTTAGTCGATCTTAACGATCGACATTTCATATAGAAGCGCATCAAATGACAAACGTTGTAAATATCAACTCTGCAACCTTATTTGTTTAAAAGATATAGTAAACTTAAATTATCACTATTTTCAGTTAAGCATCAGATCATCATTTCCTCCACAAGGAACACATTGAACGATGACAGCATGACACCTTATCGAATCATTCATTAGGTAATAGAATATTTGTTGTAAAGTTTAGTGCATAGTAGTTACTTTTGTTCTTTATTTTATTATCAGAAAGCACATTGGTGCAAGGCTACTGCCTGTGATATTCAAAGTTAAGAAGGAAATTGTATTGGTTTTATGTAAAAGAATTTAACAGTGGATATTATTGTTACTTTATTTAGAACGTGAAAGTGCTCGAGCTTTCCTTATTTAAATATGTTAAAATGTAAAATAATGTAGAATAAGCTCAGATGGGCGGATGCAGGAAAGGGAACTGCGCTAGTCAGTTGAGCGAAGATGTTCGGCGCGGGAAACGCGGTCGGAGACGGGTAGGACAGTTCTGGTCTAGACACCAAAGGGTAGAGTTCGGCTGGAGACACCAAAGGGTAGTTCGGACTAAGACACGAAAGCGGACAGCCGATCTTTAGGCAGCTAGGAAGTGAAACGACTTAGAAAATTTCGCGTTGTGTGGTATCGCGGGACTTTAGTCTCTGAGCGGTGAGCAGTAGCACGCCTTGTGTGAACTCTAACATTTCGCGTAGTTAACGAGATGGACTGGTAATTCACGATGAGATCGTGAATGATCGAATTGTGTCAAATGGATATGCGCTAGAGTGTAACAGTAACTCTAAATACGACCACTTCAGCTATTAGTTTGCTTTCTGAATAAAAATTATTCGAACCAAATAGCAAATGTGTGGCCTACATCATTTATGGGTCGTTAATTTAGTTCCCGATATTACTCGTATTATTACTGTTATTATATGCTATGTTAACTTTGTATTTCGCGAACTTGCCATTAGCCAGACAATTTAACCAAAGGGTCACAAGTGTCTAACTTAGGGCGTGTAATGCGACAGGTGCGGTTCAACCCCTAGACGAGTTTGAGCCAAGACATTTCGACGAAGAGGAACCGCATGTGAGGCCGAACATCTTTGGGGATGTTAGCTCCCAACCATTGTTACAACTCTCTCGCGAACCTATTATCCAAGTAACTACTGTCACCTGTTACCACGAAACAAAAGGAACGAGAATTTTTCGCATTACTAAGACTCCATTTGTCACGACGTATCATTTCGCCCCTGTTTTTCGAAACCTACGCAGTGACAAGTTTTATGGAAGTCGATCAATACAGTGGCACATAGGGAGTGAACAAGCGGTTTGACATTGACGTGTCCTTATCTCAGTCGAAAACCAAAAACCAGCGCAGCTTCTGCGTAGCCCAACAGGAAACGCCAAGCAAAAATATTCTGGGCAGTTACGACTTTCTCAAACGAGACTTATATTGACAGCGCTCACCGTTGTCATGAAGACACAGTAAATGACGTCGAGGAAATGATTAATTACACATGAACAATCTGTATATGTATATCTAGACCTATACGGTCCAGTCACATTAATATGACAACCGTCTATGTTCGACGCCAATGTGCAATAACCACTCACAGATAGTAAGTGGAACCAATATCGGTGGAAGCTGTATGAAGCACGCGGGGGCACGAGGAAAACAGAGCAGTCCATCTCGTAATGCGGAAACGGAGCGATTTATATGACGTCTTTCAGGCCACAGGTGAAAGCGTTTCCGAAACTGCTAAGTTAGTAGACTGTTCGCATGCCGCCGTGGTTGAAGTATACTGGGCATGGAGAAATGGCGCTATCCAAAGCCGGGACAGTGGCAAATGTGGTGCACCACGGGCCGTAGATGACAGGGCTGAACGACGGCTGCAGAGATGTATACGGGCGAACAGATGTGCAACTGTTGAGCAATTGATCGCCCAGATGAACCAAGAGGTTACCAAGAGAGTCTCGTCAATGACGGTTCAGCGAATATTGCTGCGTATGAGCCTCCGCAGCAGGCATCTTGCTCGTGCAGCCATACTGACTGCTATTCATCAGCGACGAAGGCCAGAATTTGCACACCAGTACCGCAACTAGATCCGCAGCTCGTGGTCTTGCGGTTGCGTTCTCGCTTCCCGCGCTCGGGGTCCCGGGTTCGGTTCCCGGCGGGGTCAGGGATTTTTCCTGCCTCGAGACGACTGGGTGTTGTTGTGTCGTCTTCATCATCATCATTCATCCCCATTACGGTCGTGGGACCTCATCATCATCACTGCAACTGGAAGTCTTCTGAGGCAGCAGTATTAGGTGACTCGCGTCTTATGCTCCAGCGGACATATGGCCGTTGGCATGTATGGCGCGAAACATCTGAAAGCAAACACCTTGCAACAATCGTGGAAAGGGTCCAGGCCGGAGGGTATTCCCTGGGTGATCTTTTCGTTCTGAAGGGCAAAATGGACCAACGTAAGTATGCACGTAACCTTGGGGAACACGTCCACCGCTGTACGCAGTCTGTTTTCACTCGGCACAATGAGATTTACTAGCGTGACAATGCAACGTGTCACGCAGTGTACGTGCGAAGAGCACAAGGATTTGCTTACCGTACGGCCTGGCCACCAGCCTCCCCGGATCTATACCCAATCGAGAATCTGTGGGACCACCTCGATCTACATCTACATCCATACTCCGCAAGCCACCTGACAGTGTGTGGCGGAGGGTACTTTGAGTACCTCTATCGGTTCTCCCTTCTATTCCAGTCTCGTATTGTTCATGGAAAGAAAAAACTGTCGGTACGCCACTGTGTGGGCTCTTTGATTTTATCCTCATGGTCTCTTCGCGAGATATACGTAGGAAGGAGCAGTATACTGATTGTCTCCTCGGTGAAGGTATGTTCTCGAAACTTCAACAAAAGCCCGTACCGAGCTACTGAGCGTCTCTCCTGTAGAGTCTTCCACTGGAGTTTATCTACCATCTCCGTAACGCTTTCGTGATTACTAAATGATCCTGTAACGAAGCGCGCTGCTCTCCGTTGGATCTTCTCTATCTCTTCTATCAACCCTATCTGGTGCGAATCCCACACTGGTGAGCAATATTCAAGCAGTGGGCGAACAACTGTACTATAACCTACTTCCTTTGTTTTCGGATTGCATTTCCTTAGGATTCTTCCAATGAATCTCGGTCTGGCATCCGCTTTACCGACGATCAACTTTATATGATCATTCCAATTTAAATCACTCCTAATGCCTACTCCCAGATAATTTATGGAATTAACTGCTTCCAGTTGCTGACCTGCTATTTTGTAGCTAAATGATAAAGCATCTTTCTTTCTATGTATTCGCAGCACATTACACTTGTCTACATTGGGATTCAATTGCCATTCCCTGCACCATGCGTCAATTCGTTGCAGATCCTCCTGCATTTCCGTACAATTTTCCATTGTTACAACCTCTCGATATACCACAGCATCATCCGCAAAAAGCCTCAATAAACTTCCGATGTTATCCACAAGGTCATTTATGTACATTGTGAATAGTAACGGTCCTACGACACTCGCCTGCGGCACACCTGAAATCGCTCTCACTTCGGAAGACTTCTCTCCATTGAGAATGACATGCTGCGTTCTGTTATCTAGGAACTCGTCAATCCAATCACAAAATTGGTCTGATAGTCCGTATGTTCTTACTTTGTTCATTAAACGACTGTGAGGAACTGTATAGAACACCTTGCGGAAGTCAAGAAATACGGCATCTACCTGGGAACCCGTGTCTATGGCCCTCTGAGTCTCGTGGACGAATAGCGCGAGCTGGGTTTCACACGATCGTCTTTTTCGAAACCGATGCTGATTCCTAAAGAGTAGATTTCTAGTCTCCAGAAAAGTCATTATACTCGAACATAATAAGTGTTCCAAAATTCTACAACTGATCGACGTTAGAGATATAGGTCTATAGTTCTGCACATCTGTTCGACGTCCCTTCTTGAAAACGGGGATAACCTGTGCCCTTTTCCAATCCGTTGGAACGCTACGCTCTTTTAGAGACCTACGGTACACCGGTGTAAAACCGAACTGGTATCCCATCAGGTCCAGCGCCATGGATCCTCAACCGAGAAACCTCTGCACTGGAGTTGACATGGCTCCACAGCCCTGTCAGTACATTCCACAACCTCAATGACTCTCTTCCTGCACGTCTTGTAGCGGTCCGCAGTGCAAAATGTGGATATTAAAGTTTTTATAGATGGTCACATCAATATGACTGGACAGTGTATATCCCCAAGCCAGTTTACAGAGTGTGTCTTACGTACCACTGCCAATCTTTTCCCGTTTCAGTCGAGAAAAGTGTGCGGGAAGAAGAACTGTTTTTAAGCCCCCGTGTGAGCTCGAGTCTCTCTGATTTTACCTTCGAGGTCTATATGCAAGAGGAAGCAAAATGTTAATTGACTCTTCTATGAACGTACGATCACAAAGCTTTAACAGTAAACCATATCTTGATACATCCCTCTCTCGTAGCGCCTGCCATTGAAGTTTGATGAACATTTCTGTGCCGATCTCGAATTTACTAAACGAACTGTGACGAAATGTCCTGCTCTTATTAGGATTTTCTCCATTTCCGTTATCGGCCGTACCTGCTTAGAACACCAGTCTGTGGAGCAATACTCAAGTATTGGTCGGAGGAGGATTTTAAAGGCTGCCTCCTTCGTGGCTGGACTACACATTCTGAGGATTCTTCCAGTGAATAACAGTCTGGAATCTACGCTAACTACGATTAATTTTATGGCCGTTCGATTTTAAATTGTTCAGTGTGCATACTCCCTGATATTTAATGGACCTGAATGTTTCCAGTGACTGTCCGAGAATCAATGACGACTCTTTCGTCCTGTTTACGCGCAACATCTTGTATTCGTTGTCATGGGTTACGCGTCAATTCCTGCACCAAGTATCATTTCTCTATCGATTTCGCTGCAATTTTTTACCACTGAGACTTCTCTGTATACGACAGGATCATTCAGGAACTGCCTAATGCGGCTTGAAACGTTATTCAATAGACCATTTTGGTATACTGTGAACAGTAATGGTTCTATAAAACTCTCCTGTGGTTGCGCCCGAAGTTATTTTTACGTCAGAAGATTTCCCTCCGTTAAGATGGGCATGCTGTGTTCTGTTTGTTAGAAACTCTTCAATCCAGTCACACAGCTGGTCTGATATCCGTCTAGGTCGTACTTTGTTCAGTTATGTGAATGTGTTTCGGAAGTAAAGGAAACAGCGTCAACCTTTGCGCCGATATTTACTGCCTTCTGTATCTCGTGAGAGCTGGACTTCACAAGAGCGTTGTTTGTGGTATTCTTACGGAGGAGATTTTCGTTCTCCATAAATTATTATTATTATTATTATTATTGTTTACAGAATAATTTTTGTTCTGGAATTTTCAGGTATGCATTTCATTACTCTAATTTGTTTTCTCTCAATAACTTACGGTAATATAGTGACGTAATTTATAACGTCGTGTCGTTGACACAAATACTCGTACGGACAGCTGAATAAAAATAAAATTATTGTGAGCTCAGTTTACTCGAGTATTTTTTGCATTTCGTTTAACATCTGCGCCCGGCCTTACACAATACATATTCAGTGATCAACGTGGAAATGAGTTGACTAGGTCAGCATCACGTATCACACGAACGTAGAAATGTAAATGAGCGACGCCACCACAAAGTGAGACAGAGTGGGAAGGCGCCTCTTGTCAGGGTGTACTTTGCAATATGCGGTCCAGCGACTGAGCACTCTGCGTGATTCAGTGGTAGTCGCTCAGCTGATTTGACACAGGGTCGTAGTTTAATGTACTGCGGTTATTAGGCGCGTTTCTATAGGGTCAAGTTTCAAGTGACTGGCTGAATGGTAGAACCGTAGACTTAATAGAAGGGAAGGAAGGAATATTAGGGTTTTACGTCCCGACGACGGAGATGTCACAGAATCGTCGGAATAGACTTTTGGAGGCTCAGACTGCACCACATAGGGCTTCACTCCATGCTGAAATCACAGTCCGAGCTCATGTACAGTTTTAAAACCCTAACTATTTGTGCCTTAACCCTAATCATTTGTGCCTTAACCCTAATCATTTGTGCCTTGTCATTAACCTAACCTGGGCTGTACAGTTAATTTTTTCACATGTGGCCGGCTCTGTGACCGAGCGGTTCTAGGCGCTTCAGTCCAGAACCGCTCTGCTGCTACGGTCGCAGGTTCGAATCCTGCTTCAGGCATGGGTGTGTGTGTGTGTGTGTGTGTGTGTGTGTGTGATGCCCTTAGGTTAGTTAGGTTTAATTAGTTCTAAGTTTAGGGCGCTGATGACCTCAGATTTTTAGTCCCATAGTACTTAGAGCCATTTGAACCTTATTGATGTATCAGCTTCTCAATCGTTAGTGTACGTCTGATAGTGCGCTTCCTCTTCTTTCGTGCAAGTAAAGTACCCACATGTTCTAAGTAGAGTGTAGCAGCCGATTTCGCAATGATAATGACGGTAACGTATCGTGGCATTCACTTCACGATACACTTAAAATTTAAGAAATCATCTTAATCTAATACCTACCAATATCAGATTTCTCAGAGATGGATCCAGTGCGTGCATATATTGCTCGATAGCGTCCCAGATGAGCTCAGTACGAGTGAAGTCTGGAGAGGGGATCAATACAGGCATCATTTTCATTTGTGAACAATGGAATGGGGCGTTGTCTTGCTGAAGGCATACATCGCCTACAGGGTACTTTTACACGCGATAGGAAAGTAGATTCGTCGCGTATCATTCGCTGATGAAAGACGAGAGGAAACATATCAGAAGCTCCGTTTCATCACATTTACACATCAGCAACCGGCCTGGATGTTGCCGTTTTACCAACCGGAATGCTCATAGCTTGCCATTAGTGCATACTAACGTGTACCGTGAAATATCAGTCGTGGAGCCTCTGGCAGTGCTAGTGTACAGTGTTATTCATGAATACTTCTGGGATTTCGGAAAACTAAAAGACATACATAAAATAGACACATATCAGGGGATAGAACATTTCTCCAAGTTTTTAACTCACATTGCAGGTGGTTACTATGAGCACTGTTTGTGACAGCTCGGAAGCTGTATCAGCAGACCGCTTTGGGAATCTATCTGCAGGCGCCAACTAATTCGATGCGGCAATGCGGAACGGATGATTTGTCTACATGTTCTGCTCCCTAGGGTGCTGCGCTCTGCAAATACGCCACGACGCGTAATACGAATCGAAACTTTGAGAGACGCTCCGTGCATTCAAACGTGCATTCATATGTGTCATTTTTCTTTATGTCATGTAGTTTTTGCGCAGCCGCGTTCTGATTTCCCGGTGGTATTTATGAATAACCTTTCGGTCTGTGAAATGCGACGTACTGTTTTACATAGGTGGGATGGTGGCCCCTGTTCTTCTCAGTGCCATAGTGGTACTGCATAGTATGGCTGCTCACATAATTTTGTTACCTAGCAACGAATTCACTAATCATTTGCCCGTCTATCCACTGTTACAATCGGTGGCAGTCTACGCACTCGCGGTACACTCTCAGCACCAAAAACATTTCAAATGTGTGTGAAATCTTATGGGACTTAACTCCTAAGGTCATCAGTCCCTAAGCTTACACAATACTTAACCTAAATTATCCTAAGGACAAACACACACAGCCATGCCCGAGGGAGGACTCGAACCTCCGACGGGACCAGCCGCACAGCCCATGACTGCAGCGCCTGAGACCTCTCGGCTAATCCCGCGCGGCCTCTCAGCACCGTGGGACGTGCATGATCTGGGGATGAGATGTTCCACGTGGCGAGCGCCTTTCGCTCAGCCGGCGCACAATTTTCTCGCGACGGCCGTTACAAGTATGACGACATAGCAGTGACGTCAAACGCTCTGACAGCTATCTCTAATACAGTTGCGCACGAGTGTATAGTTTAGCTGGACATTAGATGTGGACTTCACACACTTCTAGAAATGTATAGGATACAACTACTGCAGACATGATTCATTAATCTTTTTACTATATACTCAACTTTTCTTCTTAATTTCGATAAACAAATAAACTGCATTTTTGTTCTGCTAATTTGTTTATACGGAAGAATACGTTAATATGATAGGCTCTGACGTTTCTAAGATCACATTTCTTACATTTAGAATTACCTTGGACATCTATGAAGCAGGTTTGTATGTTGTCAAGAACTGTGACCTGTCCGTACTGCGAATGCGCAACGCGCTAGCTCGCGAGACGAGGTGATCCAGACCCGGATCGAATCCGGAGCGTGGCCGGTACACCGACTACACTAAGTGTGGTTCTTAGGCTGTTTACCACACTCTTTCAGGCAAATTTCGGGGTGGTCCCCAAATTCCGCCACGATACACAAACAGTTCAAACAGTTAAAATACGATCACATACAAACAAAATTTACTCGATTCACAGACAGAGTAAGCCCACGACATCCCTCCCTTAAGTTGCTTTGACGACTATGACGTCACGAAGAGCATCAACAATAAAATAAAATTAAAAAAAATAAAATAAAATGTGGCAACCCCTGAATAAGTGGACCCCATATTTGATGGGATGAACGCTAGGGTATGGAAGAGAGGTATGTTGTCAAGAACTGTCTGGATACGACCACCATTGTTATTCTTTCAAGAACATTTTTATTGGGCAACATGTACACTGTGGTCTATTCCCAAAATTATAACTCAGCCGTGTGTGCAACTTTTGAAAAATATGTGAAGAGTAAAGTGGGGCCGGCTGGTGGGGCCGTGCGGTTCTAGGTGCGTCAGTCTGGAACCGCGTGACCGCTACGGTCGCAGGTTCGAATCCTACCTCGGGCATGGATGTGTGTGATGTCCTTAGGTTAGTTAGGCTTAAGTAGTTCTAAGTTCTAGAGGACTGATGACCTCAGAAGTTAAGTCCCATAGTGCTCAGAGCCGTTTGAACGATTTTGTAAAGTGGGAAATAGCGTACGCTGTATTAAGACATCATTGATTACAATTTATGTTCCTAATTTATTGGTTAGGACTTTGGGACAAGTAGCTACTTGTTAGAGCACTTTTGCAAGTTGTGTTTCCCCATTGTTGAAGTTCTAACAAAGCTGAGCAGTAATAGGAAATACAATAAAAAAACGAGCAATTGCGAGTAGGACTAGTACAAACTGAAACATGTATATCGGCGACAACAATAATAATAACTTCGTGCGTCTCAGTGGCCTAGTGCAAATCTTTCGGTTGGGCATATTGAGGTAATTTACAGGTGCCATTCGTGGTCAGATATAACAACGCCACCTGCAGGCTTTGCTAACATCTGTATTTATGTTCAAGCGTGCATTTATAGCTGTGTTTCCAGATTTTTGTTCAACCCCCTGTATGTTTAACAAAGAAAAATTTTCGGTGCTTGCCCGAGGGAAAGCCCACATGGCTGTATTTGCAGTCTGGCTGGCAACAGAAAACATTCCAGCCAAGCAAAGGCGCTGACTGTACCTGCTGCCAACAACAAATCTCGCACGGTTACTGAGTCTGCTTACAGAACGGGCAAATCACTGGAACTTGAATAAAACAAGGCAGAAAAACATAGGCTCTCCATAAGAAAAAATAAATAACAGGTAATTTCCCGTCCGTAGGCGGAAACGACTGAAAAAACATAATCCCTCCTCCTCCGTTTATAATCTGCAGACCTGTCTTCACAATCGTTGGGCTAAGTGAACTATTGATGTTAAGTGCAATTCTCAATTTTATATCGTATGAATTATGACATTGTGAAAATTCAAATGGTTCAAATGGCTCTGAGCACTATGGGACTTAACATCTGTGCTCATCAGTCCCCTAGAACTTAGAACTACTTAAACCTAACTAACCTAATGACATCACACACATCCATGCCCGAGGCAGGATTCGAACCTGCGACCGTAGCAGTCGCGCGGTTCCGAACTGAGCGCCTAGAACCGCTAGACCACTGCGGCCGGCTTGTGAAAATTGTTCGAGTTTGTTTCTATTATAGATTTTAAGTCAAATGCATGACACTTTTCAGTTTTTTAGTAAATGCTGTTCAAGTGCTGTTATTTCTCCGAACTATAATTTCTTGGAAGTTATGCTAAAGCGATGTTCTAACCACCGATGTTAACAAATTATTGACGTTGTAGGAAGACCTCCGACATATTTTACTATTATTAGTAAAATTGAAGGCGTCTGTGGCACCTTGAAACTGAGGCTAACTGGAATCTATATTTTGTTGGTGGAGTGGGGGAACAGTCCCCTCCCCCCCTCCCCCCCCCCCTTCCGGCCCACCACCCCAGAACCAAGCTGGTTGGCTCGGTGTGAAGGGAATTTGAGCCACGGGATTTGGGTGAATAGGTCAGTGGCACATGGCACGGCTGCTTTAGTGAGGGGAGGAGATAATGCCCAGTGACCCCAGCGGGCTACCAGGTGGGGGAGACATCGCCGCTCCAGCCGTCCGAGATTCGCTCGACGCAACTGCGCTCACATTGCGCTGTTAAATACCTCACATCGCTTCATCTCGCGATTTCTCTTACTTTTCCCGTTACGGCGATGTGTTACTGTATGCGTGGACTTTAGTCAAGAGTGGTGCAAGTGAAGTGTAACAGCGTGCATACAAAAATGTGTGAAAAGATATCTGATGAGATTTTCCTTTACGAAGTAACACACTATAGCACGTGGTACACAATTTCAGTTGCACATTGAAATTTATCAAACGACTGGTTCCAGAGGTCTTCAAATTTGCTACAACAATACTTAAAGTTAGTAGCGTTAATGTATATTTATAGAAGAAGTCTACTTTTTTAATGGAGGTGGTAGAACGCTTACAATTAGCGCTAAAGCTGCCGCTTCGTCACAGAGGATTTACAAAGAAATTCCAAAGGGTTTACAAAGAGTTTGTAGTGTGAACTTGTATTTAAGCTATAGGAGTTGTAACATAGAAATCTAGGGCTAAAATAGGATATAACACAACAAAACGTAATCTTCATTGGCCAGTAAGCAATAAAGACTTTGTGTCCACTTTTTTCCCAGTTTTAGCATGCAAAGTTATTATGGTGGCTCCAAGAGTTGACCACTGTCAGAGGCCCGAAGGGCACGATAAAGGACCCCTCACACGCCAATATTTACAGCACAATAGTGAGCATTGCGCAATAATATTAATGATCTGGGATCGGT